>NC_060174.1:69386319-69986319 GCF_021184085.1 Oncorhynchus gorbuscha
AGAGAATGACCACATGGGAGAGATAAGGATCCCTATGCCACCACCCCGCTGACCAGAAGCTCTCGGGGTGTGCGAGAACACGTGGGCGGACGAAGAGAGAGCAGTAGGAGTAGCAGTGTTATCTGTGGTGATCCATGTTTCTGTCAGTGCCAAGAAGTCGAGGACTGGAGGGGAGGCATAGGCTGAGATGAACTCTGCCTTGTTGGCTGCAGATCGGCAGTTCCAGAGGCTACCGGAGACCTGGAACTCCACGTGGGTCGTGCGCGCTGGGACCACCAGATTAGGGTGGCAGCGGCCACGCGGTGTGGAGCGTTTGTATGGTCTGTGCAGAGAGGAGAGAACAGGGATAGACAGACACATAGTTGACAGGCTACAGAAGAGGCTACGCTAATGCAAGGAGATTGGAATGACAAGTGGACTACACGTCTCGAATGTTCAGAAAGTTAAGCTTACGTAGCAAGAATCTTATTGACTAAAATTATTAAAAATGATACAGTACTGCTGAAGTAGGCTAGCTGGCAGTGGCTGCGTTGTTGACTTTGTAGGCTAGCTGACAGTGGCTGCGTTGTTGACACTACACTAATCAAGTCGTTCCGTTGAGTGTAGTAGTTTCTACAGTGCTGCTATTCGGGGGCTAGCTGGCTAGCTAGCAGTGTTGATTACGTTACGTTGCGTTAAAAGAACGACAATAGCTGGCTAGCTAACCTAGAAAATCGCTCTAGACTACACAATTATCTTTGATACACAGACGGCTATGTAGCTAGCTATGTAGCTAGCTACGATCAAACAAATCAAACCGTTGTGCTGTAATGAAATGAAATGAAAAATGTGATACTACCTGTGGAGCGAAGCGGAATGCGACCGGGTTGTTGAGTGCGGAAGTTCTATTCAGTAGACGTTGGCTAGCTGTTGGCTAGCTAGTAGTGTCTCCTACGTTAAGGACGACAAATAGCTGGCTAGCTAACCTCGGTAAATTAAGATAATCACTCTAAGACTACACGCTCTAAACTACACAATTATCTTGGATACGAAGACAGCAAAGACAACTATGTCGCTAGCTAACACTACACTAATCAAGTCGTTCAGTTGAGTGTAATAGTTTCTACAGTGCTGCTATTCGGTAGACGGTGGACGTTTGCTAGCTGGCTAGCTGCTGGGCAGATAGCAGTGTAGACTACGTTAGGACGACGAAATACGAAGTTGCAATAGAAGTGCTGACTGTTTCACTTTGTTGTCCTCTTTCTTTTCCTTTTTCTTCTGTCCTTCTTTTGTCCTTATTTTGTCTTCCTTTCTTCTGTTAACTAGATATTTTTTGTTGTTATTCTTTGTAAGCTAGCTAGCTTCTTCCAGGAGAGTCCCTAGCAACTGCTTAGCAACAAGTAAACAATTCTGCTAGCAATTCACCTAGCTAAGATAACTGTACAATTTTATGAAAAAAAAATAGTTAATTTTTCAAAAGCCTGTCTTGTTTAGTTTGTTCCTTGTTTTGTCTTCTATTGAATCTTGCAGTTTTCTCTTGATTTTTTCGATGTACTTCACTCTAAAAAACATTTAAATCTCAATAAATACAGGAGCTCATTTTTCAGCAGCTGCTCAATTTAGAACGTATAGTACACGATAGCTAGATCATGTTAGTAGGGAATCTCATCCTGTTTATCGTTGTTAAGAGATTAACATCTTAACTAACTAGGCCTAATCGTAGATTCAGCAATGTGTTAATTGTGAAGACCTGGACAGTTTTTCAATAATGAATTGGCGAACTTACTAGCTATGTAAAGACATGTAGTGAATTGTTTTTTCCCATTTGTTTTCAGGGGCTAAAGTGGGCACCTGATCACGATCCGCTTCATTGTATTGGCTTGGCAGGAGAAAACAGCTCTGCACGACTCGTTTGGAGGTAAGACGTTTTTAACAACATCTGGTGGAAAATCATAGGAAAAACAGCCAGCTGTGTTTAGGCTTGTTAGCCACCCAATTTATTTTTGCATTCTGTGGATAAGACTGTTTAGCAAGCTTGTTAACCAGCTGCATGCAATGTCTGTTTACCTAACGTTAACATAGCTCAAATTAGAGGCTGTTATTCTACTCTTAGTGTAAACAACTGAACAAGCCTAAAAATATGCAAAACTGTTAACAAAACCATTGCACATTAATAACGGTAGTTGTGGCTTCACCAACTTGAACCAGCACTGAAATCTGAGCCGTGAGGTTAGTTTCTTCCCCTTGTCTCTGCTTGTTCCAGGTTGAAGGACATTAAGGAGTGTGCAACATCACAACGTTAGAGATAAATAGATTCGCCCATGTTATGGTTTATCATGCAGATTTGTCAGGAAATTGTAACTCATAAAACTCGTTCTAAAATAGGCATGATTTCTGCCCCAGGTTAATGCACTGTCTGTAAGTCTTCAATTTAGTCCACAATTAGTTGAATGAAGTGTTAGTAAAGGGCTGGAACAAAAACGTGTAACCTCCAGTCCTGTTTCTAAAATAACTATGACGGTCATGACTAAATTTGTCCTCATGTACTGAATAAGGTTATGAATGTTGAAGGTTAATCTCCTTTATGTCTCTCACTTTGGAATTACTTATTTTGTACAATGGACTGTTTTAAGGACTCATGCATAGACACACGAAAACCAATAAAAATGTTTGAATATTTTCAAAATGACAAATGTCTCCATACGAATTTGGTTTTGAGTTTTGGGCATCTGATGGATGTTGTTCATCCGTCTAATTCCCTGCAAGGAGAGAGAAATGCATCAATATTATTACAGTACAATGGTGTATTAATTTCATTGATGACATATTCCTGTTCGATATGCACTTATATAATTACATTGGACATGTTATCTTTAAATCACAAGCCACTATTTGTATCCAATGCATTTAGCTTACATTACGATGAATTCGCCTTCTTATGTATAGCTTTCAATATTAGCTATCAATGAACATAAAACAATGTTATCCTGAACATCAGTGTCATTGAATAATATGCATGGCTGTTGAATTAACCTCAACGTTAGCAACTCTAATGCAATATTAGCTTCACAGTAAAACACCACTATTCTGGCTATTAATCATTCTTATGCAGTCAGTAAAATAGCTTATTTAGCAATCTCTTGAAAATTGTATCCTGTATCATGCATACAACTTTACCTGTCATGTCCACATTCCACAACTATGGAGTTGCAGACCAAGCAATATGCTAGAGGACGACCCTATACTGTAGGCTAAGTATTCCGGTTGGTGTCAACTTAATTCATGAACGTATACTGAGGAGATCAATTCTGTTACTTTTTATCTTGTTATTCGTGTCAGATATTTCCATTTTGGGATAGTTGTTCAGTGAATTGCTAGCACTAGTTGCTCACGGTGCTACAGTCGCGACAATGTAAACAAATGTCTGGCACTCGGTGGAATGTGAATGCATTATCATGTGAATGCGTTATCATGTGAATGCGTTATCACGTGAATGCGTTATCATGTGAATGCGTTATCGCGTGAATGCGTTATCATGTGAATGCGTTATCATGTGAATGTGTTATCATGTGAATGCGTTATCATGTGAATGTGTTATCATGTGAATGCGTTATCGTGTGAATGCGTTATCATGTGAATGCGTTATCATGTGAATGCCTTATTGTGTGAATGCGTTATCGCGTGAATGCGTTATCGCGTGAATGCGTTATCGCGTGAATGCGTTATCGCGTGAATGCGTTATCATGTGAATGCGTTATCGCGTGAATGCGTTATCGCGTGAATGCGTTATCGCGTGAATGCGTTATCGCGTGAATGCGTTATCGCGTGAATACGTTATCGCGTGAATGCGTTATCGCGTGAATGCGTTATCGCGTGAATACGTTATCACGTGAATGCGTTATCACGTGAATGCGTTATCACGTTAATGCGTTATCGCATGAATGCGTTATCACATGAATGCGTTATCGCGTGAATGCGTTATCACGTGAATGCGTTATCGTGTGAATGCGTTATCGTGTGAATGCGTTATCACGTGAATGCGTTATTGTGTGGATGCGTTATCGTGTGAATGCGTTATCGTGTGGATGCGTTATCGTGTGAATGCGTTATCGTGTGAATGCGTTATCATGTGAATGCGTTATCATGTGAATGTGTTATCACGTGAAGTATTCCATTAATATGGGTAATTCAATGGTTGAATATTCTCTTGATTAGCTACCTGCTAGCTGTCTAAGCTCACACCAAACTGGTGATAGTAGTTGATTGAAGACATTCAGCATAGATTTATCCACAATAGCCATTGCATTTATGAGCCAATATTTCCCCTCTCTCTATAACAACAGGGGCAATTCCTTTGATGCACCAAATCAAATTATAAATCAAATGTTATTTGTCACAGGTGCCGAATACACAGGTGTAGTTAGACCTTACTGTTAAATGCTTACTTACAAGCCCTTAACCACCAATGCATAATTTTTTGGCTTGTGGATAGAAGCTGTTTTCAGACCTAGACTTGGCGCTCCGGTACCACTTGCCGTGCGGTAGCAGACAGAACAGTCTATGACTAGGGTGGCTGGAGTCTTTGACCATATTTAGAGCCTTCCTCTGACACCGCCTGGTATAGAGGTCCTGAATGACAGTAAGCTTGGCCCCAGTGATATACTGTGCCGTACGCACTACCCTCTGTAGCACCTTGAGGTCAGATGCCGAGCAGTTGCCATACCAAGCAGTGATGCAACCATGCTCTCGATGGTGCAGCTGTAGAACTTTTTGAGGATCTGAGGACCCATGCCAAATCCGTTCAGTGTCTTGAGGGGGAATAGGCTCTGTCGAGCCCTCTTCGTGACTATCTGTGGTGAGTAATCGCTGTTCAGATGTTCAGAAGCTATTTTCGGTCATAAGACAGTGGTAGAAACATTATGTGCAAAAACAAGTTACAAACAATGTGAAAAAACACACAGAATAGCACGATTGGTTAGGAGCACGTAAAATGGCAGCCATCCCCTCCGGTGCCGCCTTACCACCACATCATGAATACAGTGGTGTTACAAGATAATACTTGTCACAGCAGAGGAGGCCATACTTCCAGTGTTCTACAAAGGTCTCAGTATTGGTGTGTGTTTAGCTGGTCAGATTGGTCAGCAGATAGAGCTGTAAGTTCATTACTGGCATCAGGCTAAGTGTGAAAGAACACAGGATCCCCGTCTCCCCTCATAACGGCCTCTAGTACCACTGGTACCACAGGTACATAATAGGTCCTGGCATATTAATGTCAACAGTCACTGTGGATGCCTGAGCCTCGGACAGACAGAGGCATTTACACACAAGTATTTGAACAAGTACAGCTTTACTCCAAATATATATTTGGTGTTTATGTAATGGTGTCAAGCCAAAGTATAAAAGGTTAATTGGTTACTTTCTGAGTAAGACGGTTCAATGTACATTTCAAAAAATGGTTGTTCTGGAAATGATAGAAATATAAAGCACTTTATCTCACATACTCCTCACTTCATCTTCTCAATGTTCTCCCAGGGACAACACTTTCTCTCACATACTCCTCACTTCATCTTCTCAATGTTCTCCCAGGGAAAACACTTTCTCTCACATACTCCTCACTTCATCTTCTCAATGTTCTCCCAGGGAAAACACTTTCTCTCACATACTCCTCACTTCATCTTCTCAATGTTCTCCCAGGGAAAACACTTTCTCTCACATACTCCTCACTTCATCTTCTCAATGTTCTCCCAGGGACAACACTTTCTCTCACATACTCCTCACTTCATCTTCTCAATGTTCTCCCAGGGAAAACACTTTCTCTCACATACTCCTCACTTCATCTTCTCAATGTTCTCCCAGGGACAACACTTTCTCTCACATACTCCTCACTCCATCTTCTCAATGTTCTCCCAGGGAAAACACTTTCTCTCACATACTCCTCACTTCATCTTCTCAATGTTCTCCCAGGGAAAACACTTTCTCTCACATACTCCTCACTTCATCTTCTCAATGTTCTCCCAGGGAAAACACTTTCTCTCACATACTCTTCACTTCATCTTCTCAATGTTCTCCCAGGGAAAACACTTTCTCTCACATACTCCTCACTTCATCTTCTCAATGTTCTCCCAGGGACAACACTTTCTCTCATACTCCTCACTTCATCTTCTCAATGTTCTCCCAGGGAAAACACTTTCTCTCATACTCCTCACTTCATCTTCTCAATGTTCTCCCAGGGAAAACACTTTCTCTCACATACTCCTCACTTCATCTTCTCAATGTTCTCCCAGGGAAAACACTTTCTCTCATACTCCTCACTTCATCTTCTCAATGTTCTCCCAGGGAAAACACTTTCTCTCACATACTCCTCACTTCATCTTCTCAATGTTCTCCCAGGGACAACACTTTCTCTCATATACTCCTCACTCCATCTTCTCAATGTTCTCCCAGGGAAAACAGGTGAATGAGAAGGAGGAGCTGCATAGTGATGCAACGGTGGTGTTTCAAGGACATAGACCTCTGCCTCTGTAGTTGGTACACACAACGAGAGAATGTCTCAGAGGAAGAGGGATAGTCGGAAAGAAAGAAAGAGAAAAGCAAGAGAGGTGGGGAGAGCAAAGAGTGAGTTAGAGAGAGAGAGGTTCAAGCTTGGTCCCAGAGGTATATGTAGCCATTGGTTCTTCAGAGAATGGGGCCAGTTAGTGTTAAACTGATACTCAATTAGCCAGAGCACCCTGTGAGCCCTTGGGGCCCATTCCTCTCATAGGAGTCTATCTGTGCGATATGGTTTAATTACTCAGGCACTGAAGCCACGCCGTCACATTGCCATGGGCCTCTAAGACAGCTCTGGGTTGGCTGGAGATATAGCCTCAACCTCGCATGGTGAGGGCTGGGTGTGAGGTCAGCCTGGTGAGGGGCTTATTCTACTTACCACATTCATTAAGTCACTCAGAGTCCACACAAAGCAGTCTGTAAATGGCAGCGTATGCTAATCCCTCCTATACTCCTGTGCTGTATGCCAGCCTAGCAGCATATAGTCAAGGTGAATAGTACATCCTCTGCTGTTAGGGTCAATATGGAATAAGAGGTAGCCAGCAGTGAATAAAATAATGATATTTTTGTTATGCTTCATGATGACAAAACTCTACCACTGCTCTCTACCAGGGCCTAATATCACCGGCATCTGCATGTGTCAGATCTCTGCATGAGCTATCCAATTATATGCTTTATATACATAGATACTCATTCAAATATTAATTCAAATCTCCAACTTGTGATGTAGGTTGAAACAATACTTTCAAAAGAGAGTCCATTAGGGTCCAAAACAGTGCCCATGGCATGCCTCGAGCTATAGAGCTACAGAAACCACCAGTCCTATATGAAAGGCTAGGGGGAAAACAAGGTAAGGATAAGCCTGGAGGATCGCTCAGCCCCATAGCCTTCGCCCCCAGCCAGAGATTGACAATGTTGGGAGTCCCCTCCTGCATATCAAGAGAAGGCAAGCCCGCAGAGGTAAGGAGGGGGCTCTGCCAGGTCAGGGGAAGCTGTCTAATTACAGCAAAGGAAGCAGAGCTGCTCGTTAATCAAATAAAGGCTAACGAGCCAAGGCACCATAGGAGAGTTTGCCTCTCCTTTGCGGAATGAAAGTTGTCTTTCTCCTCTTTCCCTCTCCTCTCACTTGGATGTTCAAACATTTAAACAGGCTAATGAGCCAATTTAGCGGCAAACTTTAAAATGGTCTTTCTCTTTTTCTGTTTCCTCATCCTCTTTTTTTCTGTTCTCTTTCAGTTCTGTCACGTCTCTCCTCATCTTTCATGTTCTCCCATTCTCTAACCCTGCATCATTCTCCACACCACCTCTAGTACAAATAAGACTGGATACATTTTAGTTTCTCAATATAATTGGCAACCTAATCCACTCCAGCTAGTGAGCCTAAACTCCTGCATTGCTCAAAGGATATGTCTTGAAAATGGAGGCCATTCATAAAACTGTACCTCTTATTTGACTAGCTTCCACTGAGATTGATTGTATGTCTCATACTTTGTCTTTCAACAAAACATATAACGTAAATAGCATGGTTGTGACTTACTATAGATTTAGTACCAGTTCATTTCTCATAAAAAGCAGGGCTTTGCACGTGCTGTACATGAAGATAAGCATTATGGACCTTATTAATTATAATGAGTGACTGAGTATGGCAATAGACCCTACATAATGTTCCTTTTAGTCTACACTTCAGGCAAATGTGAACCTATTTAGTAGTTGCTGGTTACACAAATAGCAGGTGCATGTGGCACCTGCGTGGGTATCAATTAAAATGACGTATGAACCTGGCACAGTCTAATTACGACCTGGCCATGTATTTAATAACAGGCATCAAACCACAGAGGATATAATCCTGTTCACCTGACCTGTGGTTTCTGATGCTAAAATGCCAATGCCACTATATGCCGATGGATGTCACGTGTGTTCATTTTCACAGCTGTGTACATACCGCCACACGCAAACATCAAGGCGGCACTCAGCGAACTGCACAAGAACATTAGCCAGCAAGAATCCTATCACCTTGAAGTAGTCTTTAGTGTCGCGGGAGATTTTACCAAAGCCAATTGAAATCAAATTAATCAAATATGCTACAATAGCTGTCAACCATCTCTCTTGTGTTGCTCCTCCTCCTTGCAGAGAACAGGCATCGTGGATCTCAGGGCAATTCGTAATATTCTTGATGTAAATCTGTGACATTCCATTTACTATATGGTACTTTACTTTCGGTTACATTATGAATCAAATAGCTTTTGTAAAATATCATACAAATTAGAGGACGTAGTGTAGTCTAACCAGGTCGTACAATAGCAAACGAATCATTAAAGTGTTAAGATGGCACTGAAGAGGGACGGCTGACGTTTTACATGCCAATTGTGATATTATTATTTATTTTTTTCAAACTTATTTTGAAATGTATTTTGTACATAATGTTGCTGCTACCATCTCTTATGACCGAAAATAACTTTTGGACATCAGAACTGGGATTTCCTTTAACGAGTCTGACGAGAAACATATATTGCTCTCCCGGGAACAGGCCCATATCACCATCATTTGGTTGATGACAAGACAGAGGAAAAGAGGACACAGACCAGACTGCCTTTTGAGAATCTGTCGGCAAGCGAGTAAACTCCCACTGTCATCAATTCTACTTGCTAACATGCAATCATTGGAAAATAAAATTGATGATCTACGATTACGACTATCCTACCAACGGGACATTAAAACATGTAATATCTTATGTTTAACCGAGTCATGGCTGAATGATGACACATATAATATAGAGCCGGAGGGATTTTCAATGCACCGGCAGAACAGAGAAGCTACGTCTAAGATGAGGGGTGGAGATGTGTGTCTTTTTGTCAATAACAGCTGGTGCATGATGTCTAATATTAAAGAAGTCTCGAGGTATTGCTCGCCTGAGGTAGAGTACCTTATGATAAGCTGTAGACCACGCTATCTACCAAGAGAGTTCTTATCTATATTATTTGTAGCCATCTATTTACCACCATAGACCGATCCTGTCACTAAGACCGCACTCAACCAACTATAAGACCATAAGCAAACAAGAAAATGCTCATCCAGAAGTGGCGCTCCTAGTGGTTGGGGACACTTAAATCAGGCAAACTTAAATCAGTTTAACCAAATTTTTACCAGCATGTTAAATGTGCAACAAGAGGGGAAAAAACTCAACATCACCTTTACTCCACACACAGAGACACATACACAGCTCTCCTCCACTCTCCATTCGGCAAATCTGACCATAATTCTATCCTCCTGATTCCTGTTTAAAAGCAAAAACTAAAGCAGGAAGTACTAGTTTCTCGCTCAATATGGAAGTGGTCAGATGAAGGGGATGCTGAGCTACAGGACTGCTTTGCTAGCACAGACTGGAATATGTTCCGGGATTCATCCAACGTCATTGATGTGTATACCACTCCAGCCATCGGCTTCATCAGTAAGTGCATCGAGGACATCGTCCCCACAGTGACTGTACGTACATATCCCAACCAGAAGCCATGGATTACAGGACAACATCTGCATCGGGCTAAAGACTAGAGCTGCCAATTTCAAGGAGCAGGAAACTAATCCGAAATCCCAATATGCCCTCAGATGAACTATCAAACAAGCAAAGTGTCAATACAAGATCAAGATTGAATCGTACTACACCAGCTCTGATGCTTGTCGGATGAGGCAGGGATTGAAAAATATTACAGACTACAAAGGGAATCCCAGACGCGAGCTGCCCTGTGACGCAACCCTACCAGACGAGCTAAATGCTTTTTATGCTCACAACGAGGCAAGCAACAATGAAGCATGTATGGGAGCACCAGCTGTTCTGGATGACTGTGTGATAACGCTCTCGGTAGCTGATGTGAGCAAGACCTTTAAACAGGTCAACATTCACAAAGCCACGGGGCCAAATGGATTACCAGGACATGTACTCAAAGCATGTGCGGACCAATTGGCAAGTGTCTTCACTGACATGTTCAACCTTTCCCTGACTGAGTCTATAATAACTGCATGTTTCAAGCAGACCACCATAGTCCCTGGTCCAAGGAAGCGACGGTAACCTCAAAATGTTCTACAGCTGCACCATTAAGAGCATCCTGATCGGTTGCATCACCGCCTGGTATGGCAACTGCTCGGCATCTGACCGCAAGGCACTACAGAGGGTAGTGCGTACGGCCCAGTACATCACTGGGGCAAAGCTTCCTGCCATCCAGGACCTATATAATAGGCGGTGACAGAGGAAAGCCCATAATATTTCAGAGACTCCAGTCACCCAAGTCATAGACAGTTTTCTCTGCTACCGCACGGCAAACGGTACCGGAGCGCCAAGTCTAGGACCAAAAGGCTCCTTAACAACTTCTACCCCCAAGCCATAAGACTGCTGAACAACTAATCAAATGGCCGCCGGACTATTTACATTGACCCCCAACCCCCCACCTCCATTTGTTTTGTACACTGCTGCTACTCGCTGTTTATTATGTATGCATAGTCACTTCACCCCTACCTACATGTACAAATCACACTGACTCGGTATAGGTACCCCCTGTATATAGCCTTGTTATTGTTATGTTATTGTGTTACTAGTTATTATTTGTTACTTTAGTTTATTTGGTAAATATTTTCTTAACTCTTCTTGAACTGCACTGTTGGTTAAGGGCTTGTATGTAAGCAATTCACAGTAAGGTCTACACTTTTATTCAGCGCATATGACAAATAAAGTTTGATTTGATTTGAATTGGATGACGTATCTTATCAATCGTCTTGGTGGACGTATTGTATTATGCCTTTCTCTTGAGACCAGGTTGCTTGTTGCATCATAACAACAAAAGAGAATTACAGGGAGAATTTACATTGGTGGTTAGGTGAAGTTAACAACGAAGGTTAGGTTACTTTACGTGAAAGGTTAGGAGAACTAAAATGACAAAGGTTAGGAGAATTGACTTATGTTGAATTGGGTTAAGTTTAGAAAAAGGATTAGGGGAAGGATTAGCTCAAATGCTACAGTTATCCACGACGCAACTCGAACACACAACCTTTGTATTATGCCTACCCATACTCCCAGACCAACCTTCGTTTCTATCTAAAGTAACTACACCATTAGAAGGAATCATACGTCTTGGAGCTGCATATACAAACGCAAAGTATGTTTCGTATGGCTCTGAGGCCAGGCTGGAACAGAGCAAACTAGACTAATAAGCAGCAGCTCAACTCTCCTCTCAGAAAAACTCTCTGACTCCTCTCCTCCGTGTCACACTGTCTCCCTGGACCAAGGCGAGCGTTCTCCAATCAATCTCGTTACCGTGGAATAGCGCATCGAAACCTTTCCGCTCCACAGAAAATGCCTTCCATCAAGACTAATTGGAGCTCCAGTGAGAAGCGTAACCAGTTGAAGGGCGAGCTTCAGCGTGTTTTTTCTTCTTATAGAGATGTAAATCCATTATTGGTGCTTTATTTGACAGCCGTGGAATGGAGGAGTCATTCATTAGTGGGGGAAAATGAGTTTTCACAGACAAACAAAAGGACATAATGTGATACTGTGGTATGCACTGTGAGATCACACAGGCTCACGTAAAGACACTTTGACATTCTGAACAGTAAGTACTACTTTCTACAGTAAAAAAGGCCCCCCCCCCGCACCTACAGTATCCATGACCATTGAATTGCTTCAGCAGAGTATGGTTGTCCACTGATGCAAAGAGCTAGGCGTGGTTAGCAGTCACTTGAGACCCACTCAGCGGGCTAACCTCAAGGCAGTTAAAGGGTTCTATCAATGGACCGCACCCTGTAGGTTATTCTGATGAACGTTGGAATACGCCACTGTTTTATAGTCCCCTCACAATCCTATAAGGTCAGTGAGTGGCCTCACAAGGTAGACCGAGATTAAGACAGAATCATGTAACATCCATCCGTTATTCATCACAAAGAATTGAATGAGCTGCTCTTCAGCTGTAATAGAAACCAGTCTTGTGATATCGCTTTCATAGAAACCTGACTAAAGAGGGAAGCAAAGAAGCATTTTACCTGATAAAATAGTTGAAGAAAGGAGCTTGGGGGATAGGTTCTGGGAATTCTATTAACCCCTGATACTGCACTCTTCTTTCTCTCCTCCATTCCTCCACTACCTCTCTCTCTATCCCTATCTCTCATCCCTGTGCTCCATGGTGGAACTGTCAGGCAGACTAATGGCCATCCCTGAGCCCCATCTTGAACCCAGTAGGTTCATCCATTCACCAATTAATCAATATACTAATATCAGGATGAAGAAACAAATACCTTGGCTAACAGTGGTGAGTTAATGAAATGCTATAGAAACATCTGTCTGAAACAGCCTTCCAGAATCTTTCAGGGAACAATGTGGATGTGTTTCATCTCCTAATCCTGTCTCTGTAGTCTGGTTACTAGATAGCTTAGTTAGTGGTTTCCTACTATAAATGTGATCTCATTTGACGGGGGCGGTTGAAGACAGATGGCTAACATTTTGCTGTTGTTCCCAAATTAGTCATTTTCTGCATCTTTATTTCTACAGCATATTTATATCATGATACACAAATTCCCTTTACCCATATCCATGCCCACAGCCACACCAACCTACCACAGGTACACACACACTTACACACAAGCAAGCACACATGCACATACATACAGTACATACCTGCACAAACAAACATGTACATACCTGCACAGGTTGGTTGATCGCTTGTATCAGATATGGTTATTTATATGGTAATGCCTGGTGACCCCTCTCCTCCCTCTTACTGTCACCTTCCTCTCCTTTCCACGCTCTGCCCAGGTAGACTAACACTTGAGCATCTACAGGGGGATCCAGAAAATGCTATTTAAATGGATTGGCCATTATATGGGAGCTGCATGGCGTTATCTGTGAGAATGCAATCCGACCCTATCGACCGTTAGCGTTCCTCCGTTCTCCCGTCTCCAGGAATTCATTTCCTCTCATCTCAAAGCAAGTCACTCCACCAGGAAAATTATACTCCACAACCATTTACATGGAAATCACTTTCCCTAACTGAGATGTGTGTGCAGCCCCTCTTCTATGTGAGAATCTGACACAAGAAAAAACTAACAGATGATGTAAACACCTGCTGGAAAAAGAAAGAAAAAATTGCTAAAAATGAAGGAAAATAACCACTGTTGTGTCATCAGCAAACTTAATTATGGTGTTGGAGTCGTTCCTGGCCTTGCGGAAGTGAACAGGGAGTGCAGGAGGGGGCTGAGCACGCACCCCTGAGGGGATCCCGTTTTGAGGATCAGCGTGGCAGATGTGTTGTTACCTTGCCTTACAACCTGGGAGCGGCCCGTCAGGAAGTCCAGGATCCAGTTGCAGAGGGAAGTGTTTAGTCTCACGGTCCTTAGCTTGGTGCTCACGGTCCTGGTAATCTGTCTGGCCCTGCGGCCTTGTGAATGTAGACCTGTTTAAAGGTCTTACTCACATCAGCTGCAGTGAGCGTGATCACACAGTCGTCCGGAACAGCTTATGCTCTCATGCATGTTTCAGTGTTATTTTCCTTGAAGCGAGCGTAGAAGTTATTTAGCTCATCTGATAGGCTCGTGTCACTGGGCAGCTCTCGGCTGTGCTTCTCTTTGTAGTCTGTAATAGTTTGCAAGTCCTTCCACATCAAACGAGCATCGGAGCCGGTGTAGTACGATTTGATCATAGTCCTGTATTGACGCTTTGCCTGTTTTATGGTTTGTTGGAGGGCATAGCAGGATTTCTTATAAGCTTCCGGGTTAGAGTCCCGCTCCATGGAAGCGGCAGCTCTACCCTTTAGCTCAGTATGAATGTTGCCTGTACTCCAGGGCCTCTGGTTGGGGTATACGTACGGTCACTGTGGGGACGACGTCCTCGATGCACTTATTAATAAAGCCAGTGACTGATGTGCTGTACTCCTCAATGCCATCGGAGGAATCACTAAACATTTTCCAGTCTGTGATAGCAAAGCTGTCCTGTAGTTTAGCACCTGCTTCATCTGACCACTTTTTTATAGACTGAGTCTCTGGTGCTTCCTGCTTTAATTTTTTGCTTGTAAGCAGGAAGAATCAGGAGGATAGAATTATGGTCAGATTTGCCAAATGGAGGGCAAGGGAGAGCTTTGTACGAGTCTCTGTGTGTGGAGTAAAGGTAGTCTAGAATTTATTTCCCTCTGGTTGCACATTTAACATGCTGATAGAAATGAGATAAAACTGATTTAAGTTTCCCTGCATTAAAGTCCCCAGCCACTAGTAGCGCCGCCTCTGGATGAGTGTTTTCCTGTTTGCTTATGATGATATTGAGCTCATTGAGCACAGTTTTAGTGACAGCATCGGTCTGTGGTGGTATGTAGACAGCTACGACAAATACAGATGAAAAATCTCTAGGTAGATAGTGTGGTCAACAGCTTATCATGAAATACTCTACCTCAGGCGAGCAAAACCTCGAGACTTCCTTAGATATCGTGCACCAGCTGTTGTTCACATATATGCATAGCCCCCCGCCCCCTGTCTTACCAGAGGCTGTTGTTCTGTCCTCCCAATGGAGTGTATAAGCCACCAACTGTATGTTCTTAATATCATCATTCAGCCACGACTCGGTGAAACATAAGATATTACAGTTTTTAATGTCTTGTTGGTAGGATACGTGCTTTCAGCTTGTCCCATTAATTTTCCAGTGATTGAACATTAGCTAGCAGGATGGAAGGCAAGGGCAGATTAGCCACTTATCACCTGATCCTCACAAGGTACCCTGATCTTTTTCCACTAAATCTTAGTTTCCTTCTCCAGCAAATCACGGGGATCTGGGCCTGGTCGAGTATCTGTAGTATGATATTCTTCTCGTCTGACTTATTGAAGAAGAACTCTTCGTCCAATGGCAGTTCTGATGTCCAGAAGCTCAGTCATAAGAGATGGTAGCAGCAACATCATGTTGCGAACAACGAAATAGCATGGTTGGTTGAGTGCCGATAAGACGGCAGCCCTCCCCTCCGCCATCGTAATACTGTTCAGAGGAGACTGCATGAATCAGGCCTTAACAAGTTTGCGCTTAGTGGGACTATAATTTGTTTGCGCTTAGTGGGACTATAATTTGTTTTTTTAACAGGACAATGACCCAAAACACACCTCCAGGCTGTGTAAGGGCTATTTGACCAAGGAGAGTGATGGAGTGCTGCATCAGATGACCTGGCCTCCACAATCACCCAACCTCAACCCAATTGAGATGGTTTGGGATGAGTTGGACTGCAGAGTGAAGGAAAAGCAGCCAACAACTGCTCTGCATATGTGGGAACTCCTTCAAGACTGTTGAAAAATAATTCCTCATGAAGCTGGTTGAGAGAATGCCAAGAATGTGCAAAGCTGTCATCAAGGCAAAGGGTCGCTACCGTGAAGATTTGTTGAACACTTTTTTGGTTACTACATGATTCCATATGTGTTATTATATAGTTTTGATGTCTTTCACTATTATTCTACAATGTAGAAAATAGTAAAAATAAAGAAGAGTAGATGTGAATGAGTAGAGGTGTCCAAACTTTTGACTGGTACTGTATGCTTGTTCTCTAACGATGCAGCTCTGAGCTAAGGTTTACGCAATAATTTAATGCTAGGACATTGATCACAAGATATTAGCTCTTTGTCTCTGAGCCTGTGTACCTTCGCAAGACCCATCGGATACGCCTATGAGCCTACACGTTCACATAATAATGGAGTCAGATTGATGAATGTAGTTTATTATTATATTTAACATAATTTCTACACAATTACATAAAGGTGATTCATTCTACCTGTTTTGCCGCGTGGGAACTCCATTTTATTATTTTCTTTGAATGTTCCATTCTCCAACCATTAACTAACAATTCTTTCTGAAACAAACTTTTTTAAGTTGGCGACTGTAATCGATGTATTGGAAGCCGCGCACGGTCACTAAGGTCCTTTTTTGTCTTTGGCACAAGCCTACTGTCAATTGTTGTATTTGAACTATTATTTCTGCTCTGGGGTGAGTAAACTGTTTGAATTTGCTTGTGGAAAGTTTATTTACTGTGGCCTGCTCACCCTAGATACTGTCAATAGGCCATTGCTAGCTTTGGAAAAATAAAGATCAGAAGTGTAACTTTTTCCTATTTGAATTTGTGAAGTGTTCCTTATTTTCAATATGGACAGCGAGCTAAATGATAATGTTGTCACCTTCTGACCTTAATTCCTTTGTTTTGTCTTTGTTTTAGTATGGTCAGGGCGTGAGTTGGGTGGGTTGTCTATGTTAGTTTTTCTATGATTTTCTATTTCTGTGTTTGGCCTGATATGGTTCTCTGTCAGAGGCAGCTGTCTATCGTTGTCCCTGATTGTGAACCATATTTAGGTAGCCTGTTTTCAATTGTGTTTTGTGGGTGGTGCTTTCAGTCTTTGTGTGTCTGCACCAGATAGAACTGTTTCGGTTTTCACTTTGTTGTTTTGTATTTTGAAGTGTTCAGTTTCATTTAAAAAAGATGAACACTTACCACGCTGCGCTTTGGTCCTCTCCTTCCACCGATGACAACCGTTACAAATATTAAGCCAATCGGTTAGGGCGCACAGCTGCGTTTTTGGAGACATGGGCAGCCCTTAGTCTCTCACTGAGCATAAAACATGTTGGTAACATGCAAAAACTCTAGTGACAATAATGATACGATCCTCAGATGGTTTTACAACAAAGGAATCAATTGTAATGATAAAGATGTCACAAACCTGTTTTTGGCTATTGGATATCTGCAGAGACCAAGACAGTGGCTCTCTCAATCAGTATGGCCTTAGTTTCGATTTTGATGCTCTATTGCAGGGGTACTCAACTACTATCTGTGAAGGTTCAGTGACACAAATGTCCTAGGTAGCAAAGGTCTGGATGGATATTGTCTTTTATCGGTGTAATGTAATACCTGTCAAAAATGCAACTGTCCATCTTATCCTCATCTTCCAAAAACTCCGACAACTGTTTGTCACTCATTTTCTCTGATAAGAAAGCTTTGATTTCCTCCCGAATGGCCTAAAAGCATTTCAAACCTCTGCCTTTGCTGAGCCATCTGACATTGTTGTGTAGTAGGGGAGAGAGCTGGCATTGGCCTCTGTCAGGAAGCCTCGTAACAGGCGTTGTTGTAGGGATGATGTTGCTCTCAAAAAATGTATCAATTTCATCATCGTTGTCATGACCTCAGAATATTATTTTCCCAGACTGGCACACAGGACAGATTGATGGATGATGCAGTGGTATAAGTGGTCAAGTCAGAGTGGTCTTCTTTGCAACCAGTCCCCTCCCTCTACCTATCATGGCTGGAGCTCCATCTGTGCAGATGGAGATCACTGACATCAGATCTATCCCCCTTTTTGTCAGCATCCCTTTGATGGTCTCATGGATAATCTCTCCCCTTGTGTGTGCTTTGTTAAAACCCAATAGCTCCTCACATAATTCCTGACAAACACCAGAAGCCGGGCAATATCAGTGTTATATGTTGATTAATCCACAGCTAATGAAATACATGTTGCATTCTGAATGGCATCATCAAGTTGTGAAGTCAACTCATGTTCAGCTATTATTGTATTTCAGTTCTCCTCATTGCTGTGGAATCTGACAGTGGGAATAGGCCTGGTTGTGGTTTGTGCTGATTGGTCAAGAGTAAAAGGTCCTGCCACCAAAGCTGCTCAAACCAATGTTTTTTACTTGCAAATCTCTTTCGACAAATGTACAAAACTTTATGCAAGTTTATGTATCTCTTGGTAACATGACAACAGTGAGAGAACTCCGAGCGTGCACAGCTACAAAATCTGCAAGTGTATTTGTTATTCACAGCAGAGTCTTCATAGTTGTAAATTGACTTAAATTAAATCATTTATGCTTGCAAATCTTAAGCGTATTCAAATGTCAAGTTTGCGACCGTCTTCATACATCATGATACACATCATGATATAAACTTGCGAAATTAAATGACACATTTGTGAATCGTACTTTCAATCACAAATCTCAATGTGCGACCTCGAAATTCTAAATACAAACTCAGGTTTTGTCATCGTTATTATCCCATATGTTTATGCTGAACCGTACGACTGTAACAGGCACATACATAACCTTTTGCAAGGTAAATCATCTTTATTGCGACCGGACTACACACACTGGGTGACGGGTTTTAAAAAGCAGGATGTGGCTCCTGTTCAAATCTTCTAATCAAAATGTAAAAGAAGTGCCAATGACTTGGAAAGAGTTGGCTGTTTAGTGAGAGAAAAAGCTCATTCTAGAGTTAGAATGAAAAGATGTGCCGTGGCTGTCTCGACCCCCAGAAGTACCAAGAGTGTCTCTTCAGGAAAACCCAGTGAGTCCGGCAAGATGAGGCCTATTCAATGACTCAGCCACAGCGACGGATGACCAGATATATGCTACATTCATGTGCTAGTCAGAACTAGGAAACTGAGAAATGTTAGACTTGCTAACTGGTTGTAGTTAATCATGTGCCTCATTCAACAAATTAGCATGTCGGAAATGAGTTTCCTAATTCCAACTAGTATGTGAACCTGATAGGCCTCGTCTCGCCAGACTCTCGGCATTAGGAATTCAGCTGCTACAAGCAGCTGCTCTCACGCATCATCGGCTTTAAGTGACAAGAACAAAAGTAATCACTGCATGGTTAAAGCCATGTTTGTTGTCCGTAGCGTACGCCTGCCCATTACATAACTACATAATTACAAAACAGCACATTTCAGAGTGGCCTTTTGTCCCCCTCACAAGGTGCCCCTGTGTAATGATCATGCCGTTTAAGCAGCTTCTTGATAGGCCAAACTTACCCCCCCCCCCCGGCAAAGGGTATATTGGATGCTGCCTTCAAAATCGTTGTGTAGTCATTTAACCTTGCTTTGGTCTTTGTCATTTTTTGTTGGGGGAGTTTACAGGTACAAAATCATTTTCCATTAATATATTTTGGCTGCCACTCAAAAGAAAAACAAAAGTAAGAAATACATACATAGAAATTATCATATTGTGAAAACAGGTATTTGTAATAGTAAAATTATCATGTAAAGTAAAAGAGACAAAAAATATGATTTTACACTACATGTATATGTGTTGGGCTTTAGCTGAGATTATTATTTACAGAGTCAAGTATATTTGTCCCGGCCTCAATTGTTCCTTGACCAGCACCATTCATTCGTACTGTCGATTATATAGATAGAGATCAGTCCTTTCGGGAGCCCAGATCATTTATTTATAAATCCCATCATTGGAGGGTTTGGTCGTTGGGTTTCCCAAGGGGACACCATATTTCTCTATACTCAGCCAAGGGGTGGAAGAATCATGTCTTAACCAATTTAGGATGGGACAAAATACAATTTAAAGTTTGGTAAGGGTTGTCCTCATATGTACGATGAAGAATGTAATAAGACATGTAATAGACAGAGGTTGACAGCGGACACTCTTTTTCTTTAACAAACCCACTTTGGTCTGGATATACCCATTTGAGTAAGTACGTTTCCAGAGGAGACGACGTCATTTGGGACGACGTCATTTTTGAAAATAGTTTAACATCTGTGTTTATCAAAGATAGAACACTGAGTGGCGTCCTTAACTTTTTTTTAAATAAAAGTGAAAGTAGTGCTGTATTTACATCCCTTCCAAATGAACCTTTGTGAACAGCTGTGTTAATCACTTCAAGTAACAATGGACCTAATTGGTTCCAGAATGTTAAATAGACCTCAGGATGAATACAGTCCCAACACGTTGATTTTCCTTTATTCATTTTATCCAATGTCCCTTTGAGTTGAGTTCTAGGAGAGAGATTTAGGCTCCCGGCAAATCTTTTAAAAAGGACTCAATCTGGCTTGGTGTGGATGTATAATCAGAGGTGTACAATTCTTGATTGAAACAAGAACATCTTTGGTTGATTAATTTGGGTTCTGATAGTAATTCACCTTCTTCAGATTCAATAGTTGCAATATCCGCTAGTTGATCATTACAGCGAAGCTTGTCATCCAGTAGACGACTGGGTCGATTACCATGGAAGCAATGGTTGAGTCTAACTTGGTTGATGGCAAATTCTGCTCTTTGTCTTATCAGAGGGCAGAGATCTGTCTTGACATTGGAGAGAGCAGTCGCTAACTGGTCAGAAAAAAAAGTGTTTGTTGAGAATGCTCTAAGGTTGTATTTTCTTTTATAGTTACGGTACAGTTTAAGCTGCAGTGAAAGAATGTCCGTTGCCACGCCCCCCAACTCTCTCTCAGCACATTGACAGTCAGTTGCTATTGTAAATTGAAATTTGATGTACATACAGTATGTCAATTGAAATCTTGTTTTGGCACCTCTGCAAGCATTGGTGTTTTATTAGGATCCCCCATTAGCAAGGAAGGGCTGTAAGTTGCGGCAACTCCTACAGTAGCAGCGACTCTTCCTGGGATCCACACAAAATATAAAACACGATATAATACGTAACATTAATAGGCAAGTACAGTGCCAGGACAGAACTACATAAATGTATCTGAATAAGCTCTGAGAGTATCAGTAGACGGGGGAGTGGAAGGATGCTGAGACAAGGCTTTTCCAGGGCCTCGTGAAGGTCAAAGCCTTGAGTAGGGAGAGAAAGAAGGGGACATGGGAGAGAAAGAGAGAGATGATAGAGAGGGAGAGGAAGTGATAGAGAACATAAGGCATAAGGTTGAATAATATCCCCTTCCTCGCTCTACAGTAGCCCTACCCCCAGGCCAATCCCAATCTACCCACTGCTCGTGTGAAATACACCATGCATCCCTCAGTGTTCTCCTGGCTTATCCCTTTAAGCCTCCTCTCCCTCTCAGTCAGGAGTGAGATGGAAGATCCAGCAGCACATCACTGCTTTGTACATCCTGAATGGAAAATACATTCAGCTCATGAATTCCATGGAATCTGTCTGCAAGTGCTGGAATTCTACTCTTCTCTTCCCATTCCCTCACTGATCCCCTTGGGCTGGAGATGGAATCTTTGCCTACCAACTCATGTGCTATGTATTTAACCTGGAGGGGAGATTTAATGTATCAGTCAGTGTCACAAACACTGATCGTTTCCCTATAGAGCTTATCACAAAGAAAACCAAAAGCTTGCCTGAAGGCCTATAGCCTTCTGTGAATTGTTTAGGGTGTATTTTCACAATATATATTTAGAATTATTGTATTTCACCTGTATTTAACCAGGTAGGCCAGCTAAGAACAAGTTCTCATTTACAACTGCAACCTGGCCAAGATAAGGCAAAGCAGTGTGACAAAAACAACAACTCAGAATTACGCATGGGATAAACAAACACACAGTCAATAACACAATAGAAAATCTGTATACAGTGTGTGCAAATGAAGTAAGGAGGTAAGGCAATAAATAGGCCATAGTGGCGAAGTAATTATAATTTAGCAATTAACACTGGAGTGATAGATGTGCAGATGAGGATGTGCAAGTAGAAATACTGGTGTGCAAAAGAGCAGAAAAAAACAAAAACAAATATGGGGATGAGGTAGGTAGTTGGTTGGATGGGCTATTTACAAATGGGCTGTGTACAGCTGCATCAGCAGCTGGAGATGGGCTGTGTAAGCTGCTCTGACAGCCGATGCTTGAAGTTAGTGAGGGAGATATAAGTCTCCAGCTTCAGTGATTTTTGCAATTCGTTCCATTCATTGGCAGCAGAGAACTGGAAGGAAATGTGGCCAAAGGAGGGGTTGGCTTTGGAGATGACCAGTGAAATATACCTACTGGAGCGCGTGCTACGGGTGGGTGTTGCTATGGTGACCAGTGAGCTGAGATAAGGTGGAGCTTTACCTAGCAAAGACTTATAGATAACCTGGAGCCAGTGGGTTTGGCGACGAGTATGTAGCAGGTCAATCACTTCTCAAATTAATACACCAGGAGAACAATGAAATGTGAGCACGCAAGCACACACACACACACTCAAATGTGTGTGCACATACTCTTGCAGGCGTACAGACCAACACACACACTACGCCACATCTACAGTATGTACTGTAGCTTTGCCAGGAAGAATGCCCCCGTAGAGCCATGGGTCAGTATGTGAGTAGTGAACAGTGGTGTGTGAGTGGAATGAGAATGAGTATGTGAGCCAGTGTGTAGGAGAGCAGTGGTGAATGTAGGAGTACACCCCTCCCAATCTCATCTCCCCTTTATTCCTCCTCCATCTCTCGATCTCTTTCTGACCTCACCAAATCACATCTCACCTCTCATTCCACAGTAAACCGCAGCATACACGTACCAAATCACACCACAATTCCCATTTCTACTTTACCCCTCGATTTTCCATCCCTCTATCTTTCTCTGACCTTACTGAATCTAACCTCACCTCACCTGTCATCACAATCTACACCACACTGCCTCTCTCTCCTACCCATCCTCCTCTCCCATTCTCCCCATATCCTCACTGTATCCCTATCCTCCAACCACTCCACCCCCTTTTTGCTTTTTGCCAGTCTACTATCTTAAATGAATTAGATTGGAGTAAAGAGAGAAGAGGCACTCCTTTACTCCCTGACTTGGTCTTCCTGCCTCAACCTTCCCTACATAGCGAATTGATCCTCCAACCACAGGCGTAACGCAGTTTCTCTTGGCCCCCCACAAGGTCGAAGTTCGGGCCCCCACCCCCTCTCTCCCTAACAAAAAATACAAATTGAACGTGTCAGCCAGACCGCCACTCAGAAAGTATAAACTACCAATCGCTGTCCATGATGCTGAAATTTTGACATGTCTATGCGGCTGCAAGCCAATCGAATCTATGATAGACTTTCTGTGGTGCCAGGGCATGTATAGCTTTGCTTTAGATAATGGATAAACGTTTATTGATAGGCCTATTTGGTCATAATTTTCTCATGTTAAGCTTAACATTTTACGAAGCTATTGTTACGTCTACTCCCACTCCCCGCTCGACATCACCGGTCTACTAACCACCGGTTCTGGTAACCCATCATTACGCACACCTGGCAACCTTCATTATGCACATCTGTGCCCCATCATGAGGCACACCTGGACTTCATCACTCCCTGATTACTTCCCCTTTATCTAGCACTCTGTTGTGTCACCCATCAGGTAGTATTTTTTCATGTTTAGACGCTACTCTTGTTTTTGTATTCATGCCATGTTCAGTCCTATTAAACTCCCCTGCTGCCTGACTCTCTGTTACAGAATAATACCTCATATTGGAAGCAGCAACCAAACGAGATGACACCCTCATCGCAATGGCCCAGCACCAAAACCTTTTCTTCATCGTCCAGGCACCCATACACAAAGTCGGCCTCCCGTGGCTCCAACGCCACGACCCCAACATCTCATGGTCGAGGATGGAGATCACGGCCTGGGCACCCTGCATTCCCTTACTCTGTGGTTCCACGTCAGCTGAGAGTCCTGTGGTTACCCTCCAGGCTGACATCCCCGAGGTTTACCAGGATCTCCGGGAGTTTTTCTTCGACTCCCACAACACCGGTCTCCCTCCTCATCGCCCCTGGGACTGTGCCATCGACCTGCTAACCGACTCTGCACCTCCGCGCAGCTGCATCTACCCCCTGTTGGTGGCTGAAACCAAGGCTATGGAGGAGTACATCCAGGAGGCTCTCCAACAAGGGTTCATCTACCTCGGCAGGTTTCTTCATGGCCAAGGAGGGAGTCTACGCCCATGCATTGACTAGAGGTCTCAAAGCCATCACAAACAAGTATTGCTACCCCGCTCCCATTGGTGTTGGCTGTCATTGAACATCTCCGGTCTACTAACCACCGGTCCTGGCAACCATCATTACGCACACCTGCGCCACATGAGGCACACCTGGACTTCATCACTCCCTGATTACTTCCCCTTTATCTAGCACTTGTTTCACCCATTAGGTAGTATTCTATCATGTTTAGACGTTACTCCTGTTTTTGTATTCGTGCCATGTTCCGACGGCACCTGCTTGCTGACTCCCTGCATCTCTGTTACAGCTATACAGTCACAATGCTGCATTTTTGGGCTGGTGGCAACATCTAAATACTAGTACAGTTGGCAATTCAAACATTGCAGCTGCACCAGTATATGAGCTACCAATGGACTTGTTAGCCTACACAGCTCAGTTGTATAGTCAATCAATAGACTGACTTTTGTCTACTGATCCTGACTAATAGCCAGTCCACCCTCAACACTAGCTTACTAGGGACTGTTTGATTAGCTAGATACTGTATTTAACTGCTATTTGTAAGAAAATAAAACTACACATCGAATAGCCTAACAATTAGGACACATTTGGAGAAAAAAAAAGTGATAATCAGCCAATATTTATTGTTGAGCTCAGTGGGTTTTGTCTGTCTACCATCTTACACAAATGGGCTGCAATATTCCAGGTAAATGAATTTTTATTTAATTTCTTTTTTTAACCTTTATTTTACTAGGCAAGTCAGTTAAGAACAAATTCTTATTTTCAATGACAGCCTAGGAACAGTGGGTTAACTGCCTGTTCAGGGGCAGAACGACAGATTTGTACCTTGTCAGCTCGGGGATTTGAACTTGCAACCTTCCGGTTACTAGTCCAACGCTCTACCCACTAGGCTACCCTGCCGCCCCAAATCCAATTTGAGACTCCTGAAGTTGTCCTTTTTTTGTGTACAAATGTTTTCACCATGGTCTGTAGGTACAGGTTGTGGGCCCGACTCTTTTCTATACTAAGTATTACCAAACCAGACATTCTTTCCTGAGACATTGTGCATTATGTCAACTCAGGTCCTCCGAGAGAGAGAAAGAAAGAGAGAATTAGAGAGAGCATATGTGGGGTGGCCCGTCCTCTTCTGGCTGTGCCGGGTGGAGATTATAACAGAACATGGCCAAGATGTTCAAATGTTCATAAATGACCAGCATGGTCGAATAATAACAAGGCAGAACAGTTGAAACTGGAGCAGCAGCACAGTCAGGTGGACCGGGGACAGCAAGGAGTCATCATGTCAGGTAGTCCTGGGGCACGGTCCTAGGACTCAGGTCCTCCGAGAGAGAGAAAGAAAGAGAGAATTAAAGAGAGCATATGTGGGGTGGCCCGTCCTCTTCTGGCTGTGCCGGGTGGAGATTATAACAGAACATGGCCAAGATGTTCAAATGTTCATAAATGACCAGCATGGTCGAATAATAGTAAGGCAGAACAGTTGAAACTGGAGCAGCAGCATGGCCAGGTGGACTGGGGACAGCAAGGAGTCATCATGTCAGGTAGTCCTGGGGCATGGTCCTAGGGCTCAGGTCCTCCGAGAGAGAGAAAGAAAGAAGGAGAGAATTAGAGAACGCACACTTAGATTCACACAGGACACCGAATAGGACAGAAGTACTCCAGATATAACAAACTGACCCTAGCCCCCCAACACAAACTACTGCAGCATAAATACTGGAGGCTGAGACAGGAGGGGACAGGAGACACTGTGGCCCCATCCGAGGACACCCCCGGACAGGGCCAAACAGGAAGGATATAACCCCACCCACTTTGCCAAAGCACAGCCCCCACACCACTTGAATGATGCATGACAAGCTATACCAGAGATAAGGGACTGTTGATAATGCAACCACACAATTCAAACGCTGGTTCACCAGAAGGAAGAACTGTTAGCATCTAAATGTATTGGCTGTCCAGTAACCAGAACCTGTCTGTCCCCAGAGCTTCCGGTCCCTTTATTTAACTAGGCAAGTCAGTTAAGAACAAATTCTTATTTTTTTTGACGATGGCCTAGGAACAATGAGTTACCTGCCTGTTCAGGGGCAGAACGGCAGATTTGTACCTTGTCAGCTCAGGGATATGAACTTGCAACCTTTCAGTTATTAGTCCAACGTTCTAACCACTCGCCTACTCTGCTGTACAGTTAACTTATTTCTGTAACGTGTTGCAGAACTGCTATATTTGAAGCACCACTACCTTCTGGGTTGAGGTCAGGGCTCTGTGCAGGACAGTCAAGTTCTTCCACACTGATCTCGACAAACCATTTATGTATGGACCTGGCTTTGTGCACTGGGATATTGTCATGCTGAAACAGGAAAGGCCAAACTGTTGCCACAAAATTGGAAGCACAGACTCGTCTAGGATGTCATTGTATAATGTAGCGTTAAGATTTCCCTTCACTGGATTTAAGGTGCCTTGCCAGAACCATAAAAAACAGCCCCAGACCATTATTCCTACTACACCAAACTTTACAGTTGGCACTATGCATTCCGTCAGGTTCTCCTGACATCCGCCAAACCCAGATTCATCCATTGGACTGCCAGATGGCGAAGCGTGATTCATCACTCCAGAGAACACGTTTCCACTGCTCCAATGTCCAATGGCGGTGAGTTTTACACCACTCCAGCCAACGCTTGGCATTGCACATGGTGATCTTAAGTTTGTGTGCAGCTGCTCGGCCATGGAAACCCATTTCATCAAGCTCCCAACAAACAGTCATTATGCTGATGTTGCTTCCGGAGGCAGTTTGGAAGTCTGTAGTGAGTGTTGCAACTGAGGACAGACGATTTTTACACACTACGTGCTTCAGCACTCTCCAGTCCCATTCTATGTGCTTGTAGGCAAGTCAGTTAAGAACAAATTCTTATTTTCAATGACAGCCTAGGAACAGTGGGTTAACTGCCTTATTCAGGGGCAGAACGACAGATTTATTTACCTTGTCAGCTTAGGGATTCGATCTTGCAACCTCTCTGTTACTAGTCCAACGCTCTAACAATTGGCTACCTGCCACCCTTGTGTGGCCTACCACTTAGTGGCTGAGCCATTGTTGCTCCTAGATGTTTCCACTTCACATTAACATAATTTACCGTTGACCAGGCAGCTCTAGCAGGGCAGAAATCTCACAAAATGACTTGTTGGAACGTTGGCATCATATGAAGGTGCCACGTTGAAAGTCACTCAGCTCTTCAGTAAGGCCATGCTACTGCAAATGTTTGTCTATGGAGATTGCATGGCTGTGTACTCAATTTTATACACCTGTCAGCAACATGTGTGGCTGAAATAGCCGAATCCACTAATTTGAAAGGGTGTCCACATACTTTTGTAAATTGTGTACTTTTTTTCAGTCACCTTCCTGAAGCCCATAAAACAAACACTTAGCTTCCTGCACATTATGAATTACTTTTTGGAGGCTTACTATCAAAATTATTTATTAAATGTATTGACAATAGGCATGATAGGCGTATGGGCCCCCAAAGCGTGTGGCTGCGTGGGGAGTCCGGGAGTCCAGCGCCTGCAACCTCTCCATATTCCCTTCTCCCTTATCTCTTTCCGTCCGTCCATTGTCTCATGGCCTCATTCAACAGAGCCTGGGAGAAGTCCAGTCAGCTTTGTTACTGCATCAATTTAACTTTGTGTCCAGCCATGCTGCCTGCCAAGCTGGCTGTCAGGCTGTGTCTTGCAGGTGGATGGTTTATTGTGTGCACGAGCCTTGCCCTGATAATGTGTCAGGAGACAGAGTGAAACACAGGGCAGGCCAGTTGACGCAGAGGAGTGCCAGCCTCTGCATTATAAACATGGGATGGGGCGCTGCTGATGCCATCAAAATGATAAGCCGTGGTAGAAAAAGTACCGAATTTTCATACTTGAGTAAAGGTCATCCAGTAGAATACTACTTGTCTAAAATTATTTGGTTTTATATGTACTTAAGTATCAAAAGTAAAAGTATAAATCATTTAAAATGTCTTATATTGAGGAAACCAGATAACACGATTTTAACTGTGTTCACTCACCTCAGGAGGCTGAAGAAATGTGGCTTGTCATCTAAAACCCTGACAAACTTTTACAGGAGCACAATTGAGAGCATTCTGTTGGGCTATATCACCACCTGGTAAGGCAACTGCACCACCCACAACTGCAGGGTTCTCCAGAGGGTGGTGCGGTCTGCACAACGCATCACCGGGGGCAAACTACCTGTCCTCCAGGACACTAACAACACCCGATGTCACAGGAAGGCAAAAAATATCATCAAGGACAATAAACCACTTCCTGCTCACCCCACTTCCATCCAGAAGGCGAGGTCAGTACAGGTGCATCAAAGCTGGGACAGAGAGATTGAAAAACAGTTTCTATCTCAAGGCCATCAGATTGTTAAACAGTCACCACTAAGCACAGAGAGGTGGCTGCCTACCTACAGACTTGATATCATTGGCCACTTTACTAAATGGAACACTAGACACTTTAATAATGCCACTTTAAGAATGTTTGCATCTCGCATTGCTCATTTCATATGAAAACTCAACAAAAAAAGAAACGTCCCTTTTCAGGACCCTGTCTTCTAAAGATAATTAGTCAAAATCCCAATAACTTCACAGATCTTCATTGTAAAGTGTTTAAACACTGTTCTCCATGCTTGTTTAATGAACCATAAACAATTAATGAACATGCACTTGTGGAACGGTCGTTAAAACACTAACAGCTTACAGATGGTAGACAATTAAGGTCACAGTTATGAAAACTTAGGACACTAAAGAGGCCTTTCTACTGACTCTGAATAACACCAAAAGAAAGATGCCCAGGGTCCCTGCTCATCTGCATGAACATGCCTTAGGCATGCTGCAAGGAGGCATGAGGACTGCAGATGTGGCCAGGGCAAGAAATTGCAAGGTCCGTACTGTGAGACGCCAAAGACGTGGCAGACCACGTGTAACAATACCTGCACAGGATCGGTACATCCAAACATCACACCTGCAGGACAGGTACAGGATGGCAACAACAACTGCCTGAGTTACACCAGGAACACACAATCCCTCCATCAGTGCTCAGACTGTCTGCAATAGGATGAGAGAGGCTGTCAACTTGAGACATCTGTGGCATTGTGATGTGTGAATTTTAGAGTGGCCATTTATTGTCACAAGCACAACGTGCACCTGTGTAATTATCATGCTGTTTAATCAGATTCTTGATATGCCACATCTGTCAGGTGGATGGATTATCTTGACAAAGGAGAAATTATCACTAACATGGATGTAAACACATTTGTGTAAAAGATTTGAGAGAATTAAGCTTTTTGTGCGGATGGAACATTTCTGGGATCTTTTATTTCAGATTCCATGAATCCTGAATCTTTAAAGGTTGCATTTATATTTGTTGTTGAGTATAAAAAGCATGAGCTGTCGCACACTCGGAGAAAAGTATTTAATGTAGAGGTGCTGACTAACGGTGAATAAACTGTAAGCTGTAAAAACAAAGAGAGTGCTGGGTAAAACACCAATGTTTCGGCATCACTGTGCCTTCTTCAGGGTAATGCCATGAATGTTTGAACCAGGTTATGTAGACAAACAGTGCCATTAGTGTGTGTCATAATCATTAGGTTGATTAGAATGAATTGAGTGAACCTGTTAAAAGCCAATCGTTTACAGCATAAGATTAGCATCAACATACATTATTGTTTCATTTCATTTCACATATACTGTATATTTAATTGTTTCCAATTTGATTACATTTCTGTTACATGTCATCGTTTGGTTCATCCATAATGCATAATAAGCATCATCATACATTCACATGGACATAGACACACGTAGCACGCGCACAAAGAGTAGATAGACACATGTATTATCTTCCACAGAGAAACATGGTGTAAAACACAAAACGCAGAGACTGTAACTGCAGTGCAACAGCGTTTTTCTCCTCTCTCCCATAATCAGTGCTGCAGGTTATTCCAGCCTTTAATATCTGATGGATCTGACTCCCACCTCTTCCTATAACCACAAAGCTCTGGGCAGATCTATAGATTAAAAAAAAAAAAAAATCCATGTCACTGTTTTTCCACATTGGTTTTGTGCCTGGGTGTGCACATATGATAATTAGGGTCATACTCTCCTGTGTTTTATTCTAAACTCTTGACTATCCTCACACATCTGTGTGGGTCCCCGTTATTGTCCTAGTGCTACAATCATAGAATTAGCTTTCATAGCGCTCTAGTGTTAGTATAATGGTTCTCAATGGTTTAATGGCTGTGTAGTGTGTGGTGAGGTGGATTTTCTTTCTTCACCTATTCTACCTAACTATTCAGCGGTGTTGCACTTGACAGTAATGACAGACAGGTGTGCCGTTTTGGGAGTGCTTTCCAGTGGCAGTCTGTCTGTGACAATCGATGTGAGACAATAGACCTGACTGTCTGGGGTTTGGGTCTGCTCTTGACCCAAAGCAGCTGCAGTACTTATCCCCCTCAACACCGAGAAGCAGTCCAGTGGCTTTAGAGAGGCCCCATTCTAACTGTAGGGAGTACGTCCATCTGTCAATCCAACTGCCTGTCTGTCTGTCTGTCCGTCTCCGTTTTGTACACTCATATACTGTATAACTCGACAGGTTACTAGACGGACAGAATGAAAAATAATCCATAATAACAGACAACCCGGGTAGAGAGACATGCAGAGAGCCACCCTGTGGAGTTCATCTGATAAGAGCACATTCCATAATGTGAGAATGGCCTGCAGCTTTATGGACAGGTAATTGATGACAATTTATAATGGCTGCCTGAGAAAGGGCATTGATGGTCACCTTTAAGCTGGCTGAATTTATCTGCACAAAGACAGGCCTCACCCCCTCCCATTTAAATCAATATACCTCTCCCCTATTCAGCCTCTCCTGGGAGAACAGACAGACAAACAGAGGGAAGAAGACCGGGAAAGTTCAATACTGTAGCGATTATACAGCCCACTCTGCTCATCAACTGCTGCATCACAGGGCTGGAAATGAGCTTGATTAAGAACAATCTCACATGTATTTATTTCAGTTTATACACATCCAAATGTGAATGCTGTTTAAGTAAAACATTGCATGTTGTTGGTGTGAAACATGTATTGGAAAAGGAGGGTAATAAGTAAGACTTAGCAAAGATAGATACAGGTTTATCATGTCTGCTTTTTTGTATCGCATACACAAACCCAAAACTAGACTTGTCTTTCTGTTATGACCACATCTGTCTGCCCATGTACTGATGATGCTAACTGTGTTCACTCACCTGTCTTTGCTAGTGCACCCTTTACCCTTTCAGCAAGGGTCTTCATCTGACAGCCCCATGCAATGCCCAGGAAGGCTGTTCAGCAAACAAACCCAGTTAGTAAGTTAGAGAGGAGAGTAATAAACTCACTCTGGGTTTGACTCCTGGGGGACACACAGCCTGGGGGGGGCAGAGTTCTCCTCCATAGCTATTTCTATTTTTCTCCTCCGAGATGAAAGCTCATCTCACTTCCCATGAGCCTCTCTGAGGAGGTTTGTGAAGATAGGGGGTCAGGGCTGTATTGTGCTTCTCAAAGTATCCCCCAACTGAAGGAGAGAGGGAATATGGATGGAGAGAACAGGTCAAGGTCAGAAAAGGAAGAATGGAGAACAGGAGAGGAGGCGGAAATAGAACAACACTACAGACATCTACTGAATATATCCCCTGTGAGCATGTGCGTACCCGTACATTTACCAAAAGAACAGATCGGTATTTTATGTCAGGTTTCAATGGCATAAAAAACATGAGCTGGTGCACACCCAGAGAAAATTATTTTATTTACAGGTGCTGACTAACGGCGAATAAACTATAAGCAATAAAAATAAAGAGTGGCACACTATATACTGTATATAAACTCCCAGTAATGTATTGGGTAAATCACCAATGTTTCGGCATCTCTGTACCTTCTTCGGGTTTCAATGGGAGGCCTGCAAAGACCTTGGCCAACCTAATTATCAAACAATTTTGTAGTGTGCATTCTATGGAATTGAAAGTGTCAAATTCTAGCTGAAGTATCTACTGAATCAGTTGCAACCTTCCCACTAGGCAAAAACTAGTGGTTGTTTCCGCAAAATTTGAACAAAATAATGTATGTAACGACGTTGAATCAACTTGAAAAACTTTTTTTCGCCCAATTTTTAACCTAAATCCAATGAAACAGTGACATATTTAGTTGACAACTCAATCAAATGTAAATAAAAAAATACATGTTGAACTGATGTCTGTGCCCAGTGGGCTGTTCTATAGTTTGAACACAAAAATGTCCATGGTCTTTGGCTCTTTAGAGTATTTACAATGGCAATAATCTTCTAGACAAGATAGAATGTCCTGTTCTATCAAACCTTTAACACATATCATCTCGACTGTGATGGGCTAGCAATTCAACAGAGAAAGTGCTCCTAATACTGTGAGGGAGGTGCTGAATCGTTCTTGTCCTGCTATCGAGAACAATTTGTTCTGAGGTCATCTGGACCAAATTCCTCTCTCTGAGATATTGGAATGTTATAATTTCAGGGAGCCATTTGTTTATTGGCAAATAATTTAATTGATAATTGTTATGATTCTGATATTACTAGCAATAGCGACGAACTTTGAGCCAGGTCTCCCATTGAAGGATAGTCCCACTATGGTCTGATTATGGCCGAATCCTGACTTGATATGCACATGTGTACTGGATCTAGAACTTTCACAGACAACCATTGCCACTCTCAGGCAATATGCCCCTCTCTTTTCGTTATGCATTATTATCATATTCTACAGTGACTCACCAGCAGCCAGCCAGACCCAGTGCCCCACAGGAGCATCGGTGCCTATTTTACTGGTGGTCTGTGTGAAAGGCTGGGCACGGTCAGGGAGTGCTCCACTACTGAGATGCCTGTCTTTGATGGCGGGAGATGTGAGAGTTAGGGAGAGGGGAGGAGAGGGGAGAGTGGGGAGGAGAGAGAGTGGCTTCAGTCACTGAAGCTGAGGCCGTTGGGGATCCGGGCATGTCAAACACTCCACAGGAGGGTGTCAGTGAACATGGAGAAGAAAGAGCATGAGAGGGGTCTGTGGGAAAACCATGGCATGTGATAGCCTGCTGCCCCCAGAGAGATCCAACACTGACAATTGGCAACAGATAAACAGCACATAAAAAGTGAGAACAGAGAGTGGATATAAACTGGAGGGAAACAGAAACAAGTAGAGAGTCTGTTCTTGACCGTTTTTCCCTATTGTTGAAATAGCAGTTTAAATGATTCCATAGCAATGATTCCAGAGAGGTGGCACACAAGACAATGTCAATAACCTTTTGGAAAGACAATATTTCACCGTCCTTGGCAAGAGTTTTTTTTAAAAGAAGAAGGTTTGTGGTTCTTAGAGTGCTGCTCTGTTTGTGAGATAAATGTGTAATTCTACGGAGGCTGATTGCTATTTATTCTCCTCTTTTCTCCCTTTCCTCTCTGCTCTGCTCTGTTTATCAGGATTTCCTTATCAATACCCACAATCCCCAGGGGAAATAGGTGGAAAAGAACACTCCTGTAATTGAACAGTTATACCCAAGAGCTATTGCGATATGGGTGAAGTAATGAACATTTTTCTCTCCTTCTCCACTCCTCCGTCTCTCTCACTCACTCTGTACTTCCATCTTTCTCTCTCATCCTCTCCTTCATTATTGCATTCTCGGTTTTCCGTTTGTCTGAGGGAGAGAAAAAAAAGGTCTTATGAACTCATCCCTACTATAATGAATAGTCTCTTCGACGATTTGGAGGCAGATCATTTGCAGTTATGATTGGACTCTTCTCCTACCCAACCAAAGTATGTTTGTGGTGTGTCTGGGATGTTAGTGAGGTGGGATTGTAGACATTATTTTGTTAGTTGATATGCCTGATCTCAATGCCACAAGTTATATGTACTGTGCCATGGGTAATATGTCCATCTCTGAGTAAAATACAAGGGATTCACTATTCATCCATGAATGTGCTCATTGGTATGTATAGTGTTTTGATGTCACTTAAAAATGATCAGTACATTTCTTCCCTCCTGTTTTTAATATTCACAGTGACAAACGATTGTCATACTCTATCCGTCCATCGGTGTGCACGGCAGTCTCTGCTTCTTTCGTTCCTCAAGCTCACCTAAATCTAAACACAATCACATGGGGGACTTTGCAATATAATCCTTGAATATGTATATCATTTGGTGCGCTGTTCTACATTCAGTAAACACGTTTCATGACAAAAACCATGCTGCTCCTATATCCTTCCCTTGTTGCCACACCAGCAAAGGAACACTGTGCTGCCACACCAAGATTTTTCACATAACCTGTCACAGTCACAAATGAAAAATAATAAAAGCTGCAAGTGATCATTAAAATGCTAATACTCAGAGGAATTTTATTCAATGTGTTTCTATCCTAAAATAAGAGTTTTATTCATTGTATTTATATCCTAAAGGAGGAGTTTTATACAATGTGTTTCTATCCTAAAGGAGGAGTTTTATTCACTGTGTTTCTATCCTAAAGGGGGAGTTTTATTCACTGTGTTTCTATCATAAAGGAGGAGTTTTATTCACTGTGTTTCTATCATAAAGGAGGAGTTTTATTCACTGTGTTTCTATCCTAAAGGAGGACTTTTATTCACTGTGTTTCTATCCTAAAGGATGAGGAGTGGAACAAAGCGCTCTCTCCCCAGGCTCGTTAATATTGCATCATGGTTTCACTGCGGAGCAGGAGAGACACGGGTCACAGCCTGTTGAGGAGGGGAGAAACAGAGAGAGGCGAGATAGTCCCTACTGGAGAGAGGGGCTTCTACTGCAAATCTGGAGATATGAAGGTATGAAAGAGAAAGGGGCCCACAATAATGCAAAGTAACGAAATGGAGGAGATTTTGAATGAATAGCATAATTACATTCTGCATTCTTTTGTTACATACACATCTTAATGTAATTACTCTCCTCATTCACACTCAGACTAATAGTCATGACGGATTGGAGATGTGGATGATAAGAGCAACACAGCCGTGGGAGATGCTGAACCTACAAGCCAGTATGGAAATTACTAGACATACTGTTGTTAGATACAGTGGAGGACAGTAGCTAATCGTAATGGGTTCCCGTCACTGCCACTCTTTGGCCATTCACCCAAACCCCCTGTGTTGTGTAGGAGGTGAGAGTTGATGTGTTTTGAGTCTGAACACTAGTCCTGTCCTGTCACCTCAGTGTGGTGTAATGTCTGCTGGGTTTCCCTGGGGGGATAGTGTCGTAATCTGACCAGGGAGTCCCAGGAGACCCCCCTTTGTCCTGGCTGTCTTTCTCTGTCTCTTGCCAGAGATGGTGGATTGATCGGAACATGTACATACTTTGTGTTCTGGTACTTGGACGGTCAAACTTATCAAGTCAGTGTAGCCTCTCAGTCTATGCGTCATTCTCAACCAATTACTCTACAGAGAAGGTATAGTCAAATTGGCTATAAACATTTTTCACATTTTCAGTAAAGCTCTTACAAAGGATGTCCGGTGATATTATCCTCAAATCCCTCTTATGCCTGATAATATCACATTAGTGTGAATAAAAGTGAGAGAGCGGGAATGAGGAGGCAGAGATAGAGCGAGGCGGAGATGGCCATTATTTTGAAGCTGTTAAATTGAACCTCATATCAGAGTCACTGTGTAATTGACATTTGAGTTTGAGGACACAGGGATGAGCAGCCTTGTGCATTAGTCCAGTGATGAAGCATCAAATCAAACAGGGTAAAACAACAGAGGTCTTCAGACAAGTGGCAAGGCTACAGATAAGTGTGCACGTACACATGCATGCACATGCACAGTTTCATATTCAATCATTCACATTTATGTAATCTGACCTGGATTGTGTGATATTTGCCTTTCCGATTCCTCTTTCCATACAAATACACAATCTTCTGTAGACAAATTAACTTCCTGCTTCCCTCAATCAATATTCTGAGACTGCAGTCACCTCTGATAGGTGAAAATCTCCCTGGTGACCTGCTGGAGATTCGACCCCTTGATCTTATCGGCCAGTTCTACACATTTTATACAGCGACTCGTTATCCATCAGTGGTGAGCGCAGGCACGGGAGCGAGAGGGAGATCAGTCAGTGTCTCTGCTAAAGGAAGACAATTTACTCAGTGAGAAAGCTAGCCAGGTATGGCCCCCACATTTCCACTTCAAAAGGAGCAGATCTAGGCCCTTGCTGACAAGATTACATGCTAATCTCCAAAAAGAAAACAGTGTGGAACTGCACCAGAGAAAGCCATGGGCTCTGTGGAGGGTTTAATACTGAGACCAGGTTGTGTTATATTGTACTGTATGTCAGAACAACTAACATACTTGGTCCCATATAGCTCAATTGGTAGAGCATAGCACTTGCAACACCTGGGTTGTGGGTTAAATTCCCACGGGGGAATAGTATGAAAATGTACGTGGTTGCTCTGGAAAAGAGCATCTGCGAAAGTACTGAAATGTCTGCGTAGCTGTTCTGTTATCTCAGACCATTAATACAGTACAGTAACAAATACACTAGCAGACAGCTGTCTGACAGGATAATGACATGTTTTTGTGGGGAAGTGTACTGTATTTCCTCATTCAATTGTGAACTTAAGACATCACAGAGAAGCAACCTTGCTGTTTATTTGAGCAATATGAGATGGGAGTTCCATGCAATAATGGCTTTCTATAATACTGTACGCTTTCTTACATTGTTCTGGATTTGGGGACTATGAAAAGACCCCTGGTGGCATGTCTGGTGGGGCAACTGTGTGTGTCAGAGCTGTGTGTAAGTTGACTATGCAAACAATTTGGAATTTTTAAACACATTCATGTTTCTTGTAAAAAGAAGTGACGCAGTCAGTCTCTCCTCAACTCTTAGCCAAGAGAGACTGGCATGCATAGTATTAATATTAGCCCTCTGATTACAATGAAGAGCAAGAAGTGCCGCTCTGTTCTGGGCCAGTTGCAGCTTAACTAGGCCTTTCTTTGCAGCACTTGACCACATAGCTGGACAAAAATCAAGATAAGACAAAATCTAAGTGTGCCCTGTATGAATTTATACGCTAGTAATGAGGGGATGTGTTTGTTATTCATGAGGTTAAATCGTGTAAAATGAGGGGTCGTTAGGTGGGAAAACACAGAGGATCCAGTGCGGTCATCCTTAAGAGTCTATTGAATTAACATAATAACAACATTCCCATGGAAATCCATCAGTTTAAGCTAGAGATATCTATTTTTTGCACGGGTGGTTTCTCAATCGATCGCATCCACCTATGTAGGCCTATGTAGGCCTTCCGCCTCTGTGGTGGAAAGTGCAGGGCTATAGCGCTGTTTGTCAGACGAGGAGGAATCCTGAAAATCCGTCTTCTCATGACAACGTCTGTAGCGTCCGAATGGTTTGGCCTACTAAGTAATATGACCCCTCTATGGAAATATGAGACTCACCAACATGATGGTGTTCTACGTTTTGCTCTACGACCCCAACAAGCCCCACGGGACCCGTCTGAAGTCGGTACCGCCGATGTGCCAACTTCTGTCTGTAGCGTCCCAACCGTTTGGGCAACAAACTAATATGACTCCACTACGGAAAGGGGAGCCTCTCTCTGTTTTGCTCTACAACCCCCACAACTGTCACGGGAGTCGTCTGAAGGTAACCTGGTACCGGTATAAAAAATGAATGGAAGTAGGGAGATCATTTTGTGCCAACACAAAAAGAGGCTAGATATAGGACCTTATTCCTTATAATAATTTTTGGGATTGTCTGTTTTCCATTTATGAGTGTGTTATTCAATGTGTTTCAGTGAGCTATAGTAGTAAAGTCCAAATTCTATATTTGATCATATAAAAAATAAATACAAATAGCCAAATGATCCATCGTATGTCCTTAAAAACAATTCCATATGTTAGTAGAACCCCCGGCCCCCCTTAGACTTTTAGAGGTTAATTAAAACCATGAGGGGGATGAAGGAGTGCTCCAGGACCGCCTCCTCTCACCATCCCCATCGTCACCACATCATTGCTTAACAGATCGTTAACATGGAAGAATGCTTCCCAAAGACCTTTAAACACACTCAGTTACCTTTGATGGGGTTAATATTGTTTTATGGTCCTACCACCCCCACCCTCTCAAGCCAAACGCACATCTTCCTCACACAAGCTCTTTCTTTCGGTCTCTGTCTCTCACACACACACACCCCCAGCTCCATTCACTCCCTGCCGCCAACTCATCATCACTGCGTTTATCTGTCAGTTGTGTTCCCCCTTGTTTCCTGAATTGTGTGTGTCAAATGCTTTTAACAAATCGCTCAGCTTAGAGGTCAACCTCCCCTCTCATAAAAAAAACATATGATGGGTTTACCATAGGAAGGGTGTGTTCCTCCACACGCAGAGTGATTAATGTGTGTCTGATCAATGGGTGTCTTGGAGGAAAGCCTCTTAAGGCACATCCTCCAACGGGGAGCTGATTACCTTTTTGGAGAGGTCAGGTCAGAGGTCAGGTGGGGAAATAGATCAGGAGAGCTGTGGTGTCACAGAACAAACTCTCATTAGCAACTACTATACATGGAAGCTCTAGAGTAGAGAGAGGCATAACCTTTAACATAAAAAAACAAGTACATGCATGTTTGCGTATACGTGTGTTTCTGTGCGGAAGCTTGCATGCAGGAGTAAGTGCACTGTTGTGTGTTTTTATACTGTATATTCCTACTGTATCCATTATGCACTAGACCTTCATATTAAATCAAATCATGTTATTGGTCACATACACATATTATTTAGGAGAAGTTATTGCGGTGTTGCGAAATGCTTATGTTCTCAGCTCCAACATCGCAGTAGTATCAAACAATTCACAACAATACACACAGATCTAAAAGTAAAAGAATGGAATCAAGAAATATATCAATATTAGGATGAGCAATGTCGGAAAGGCATTGACTAAAATACAGTAGAAGAGGATACCGTATATGCATATGAGATGAGTAAAGCAGTACGTAAACACTATTAAAGTGACTAGGGTTCTATTATTAAATTGGCCAGTGATTCCATGTCTAAATATGCATATAGAGTCATATCAGTGTTACAGAGTTAACTCGGAACAAAGCACCCATATTGTTATTGTGGGATTATTCCTCTCAGACATAGCTCTGCACCTGCAGCACAGCTAGACCATTCCACATGCTCTGCATAGGATATCACTCAGGTGACAAACTCATCGATTTCTGGCTGTTTTCACCTAACAAAACTGTCTGGAATCAGGTTTAAGGCTAATGACTAAAAGGAGGGCAACAGGGGAGAGTGGAGGTGAGGGTTCTCTGTCTGTATGGAAAAAGGTTCAACCTTGAGTCATTCTTAGCACTAGTATAAATGAAAAACAATGACAGTTCAAAATACTGAACATAACCAATTCAAAAGCACCCAGGGCATGTTTGTCTTTCGGGAGATAATATTTTACGGAATGTGAGATCTCCCATCTCAAGGAGCTTATTATATATTTTCTCAACAAAAAGTGAGGAGAAATAATTTCCTGGCCCTGTTGGAAGTGGAGGCTCTGGAGATTGCTGCTGCGTGCGTCTCAGCCGGAGACCTTGAGGGAGTTGTGATCTATTGGAGATTTATTCAAATGTATTTCCTGAATAAGTACACAGCCCACTGGGTGGCATGAATACCAACTGTGTTGACGACTGAGTCAGGCACACATAGAGACAGTGCCGGACTCATCCGACCAATTACAGTGATTTAGACAGCTTCAACCAACAGTATTTCTCTCATCTGTAGCCACTGCTACACCATGTACTATGAATGCTCAGCTTCATCTATTGTGCCTAAGCTCTGTGCCCTCCTACCAACACACCTATGACATACAGACTTTTCCCATAGTCCACCGCCACAGGACCTACAGGCTGAAAAAGGGTTACCACTGCAGCCAATAAATAGATATGTGCATTACAGACAGGCGATTTCATAGCTGTGAATACATGAGCATTCAAAGTGGATGGACGAACAGACAGAAATCCATACATGCCATCAGGCAGCGGTGGTATTGAATGAAAACAAGGCGAGACCAGAGAACTGACGGACAAGCTTAGCTAAGTCTACCCCGTACCAGGGTGTAGACTGCGGAGTCTTCCCCCCACCACCACCACCACCACCACCACCCCACCCTCCCCCTTCTTCAGCTAACCTAGCCTGGAATTGGCTTACATGCAACGTTCATGTGTCTTATCCGTCCTTATCCTTATCTAACCCCACCACCCAGGCTTCTTATGCAGAGGCTCATTGGCATTTTTCCACTGTACACTCATCACATTCTCTTGATAACTGGTCAGTCACATCATGTAAGGGAACACAGAGAGCTGCAGAGAGACACCAAGGATCACTGGGCACTCAGACATTATGTCAGGGTGCCGTCCCAGTGGTGAAGAATAAGACCCCACAGGCTTTACATGAGCGGACCACCAACATCACTGGCACAGATGATATTCTGCTGCCTAGACTAGAGAACCACTATATTCAATATGTCTGACATCCACAAGCAGTGCAAACTCAAATATCTGACATCTAGCATGTGTTATTGGATGATACCAAAGTACAGCCATTGTCTGTGTGGCCTACGTGGTCATGTGTCATCGTTACCAAACACAGAGAAGTGAAATACAACAGTGTGCTTGTGGCCCACCTAACCCTGCCTCTCCCACCTTTGGTAATGTCACTGCCATAACTATGGATATCCATCACCCTTACAGTATCTTATTTATCTAACAATATCTCAATTTTTACCATCACCCCATCCATCACTCTATAACTCTTTGTTTTCATCTGTCAAACCATTCAACCATCATGTCTCTCTGTCCATCCCTCTATCCATCCGTCAAGGTATTCAAATTCATCTACTTATCTATCTCACTCTCTCTTTCTCTCTATTGTGTGCTATTGCCCTATCCTTTGTTTTTCCTAAATAGTAATGCACTTGATGAGTGTAGTGTACTATTTTAAGTTCATGCTTTCTTGTTGATTAATTAAGGTTGGTATTGATGAGTATCTCCTTTAGATAGACAAACAACAACATCATTCATTGGAGGCCTCTTGGATGCTCTCTGTGCCTCTTCGGCTTTAATACAAAGCTCATTAACTGGCTAAATGAGACAATTAAAAACACATTGAGCTGGCTGTTACCTCCCTGACCTTCACAGTGTCATAGTTCATCTGAGCCAAATACCTTTTGGTGCTACTGTGACAATAGCCAGAAGAAAAGAGAATGGAGGATATGCTGTTGCTCCTCAACTTAATTAAGTATATAGGTGATTAATCACCTCTCTGATTATGATCGGCATGCACTCGAAGTTCAGCTTGCACTGTATATTGTTTTGGATGCAAATGATTAGTGAATCCGTGACAATAAGAAGTCAGAGGAGGGCCTCCCAGGTGGCGCAGTGGTCTAGGGCACTGCATTGCAGCGCTAGGCTCTGTCGCAGCCGGCCGCGACTGTGAGGTCTGTGGGGCGACGCACAATTGGCCTAGCATCGTCCGGGTTAGGCCGCTAGGGATATCCTTGTCTCATTGCGCACCAGTGACTCCTGTGGCGGGCCAGGTGCAGTGCATGCTAACCAAGGTCGCCAGGTGCACGGTAACCAAGGTCGCCAGACAAATGGTCTATAAATGGAGAAAGTTCAGCACTGCTGCTGCTCCCCCCTAGGAGTGTCCGTCCTACAAAAATGACTGCAAGCGCACAGTGCAGAATGCTCAATGAGGTTAAGAAGAATCCTAGAATGTCAGCTAAAGACTTATAGAAATCTCTGGAACATGCTGACATCTCTATTGATGAGTCTACAATATGTAAAACACTAAACAAGAATGGTGTTCATGGGAAGAAGCCACTGCTGTCCAAAAAAAACATTGCTGCATACCTGAAGTTCGCAAAAGAGCAGATTAAACTACAGTTGAGTTGTATGGAAGGAACACACAACACTATGTGTGGAGAAAAAAAGGCACAGCACACCAACATCAAAACCTCATCCCAACTGTGAAATATGGTGGATGAGGATTGGGATGAGGTTTTGATGTTGGTGTGCTGTGCCTTTTTTTTCTCCACACATAGTGTTGTGTGTTCCTTCCATCATCATGGTTTGGGTCTGATTTGCTGCCTCATGGCCTGGACAGCTTGCCATCAGCGACAGAAAAATGAATTCCCATGTTTATCAAGACATTTTGCTGGAGAATGTAAGGCTATCTGTCCGCCAATTGAAGCTCAACAGAAGTTGGGTGATGCAACAGGAGTAAATCAACAACAAAATGGCTTCAACACCTTCTGGAGTCCTGACCTCAACCCGATTGAGATGCCGTGGCATGACCTCGAGAGCGGTTTTCACCAGACATCCCAAGAATATTGCTGAACTGAAAAAGTTTTGTAAAGAGGAATGGTCCAAAATTCCTCCTGATCGTTGTGCAGGTCTGATGCCAACTACAGAAACGTTTGGTTGAGGTTATTGCTGCCAATGGAGGGTTCACATACTTTTCCCACAATGAACTGTGAATGTTTACATGGTTTATTCAGTAAACCGTGTAAACCATGTCATATGCTGAGTGTGCACAGACACCTTAAATAAAGTGACATTCATTTGAGGTGTTATAAAACAGTTATTAATGTGTTTGTCTCACATGGTGAGTTTAAAGTTTTACAAGCTAAACGTTCAAAGACAAATGGGAGCACAGATGTACTTTGTTTTTATTTCTATTTTGACTATGCTATAAGCTGCTCTGTGTTGTACAAATTGGACAGTGTTCAGATATATATAGAAAATAAACTTAAACTAATATTAATAATGATAATTGAAACGAAATGGAATCAAAAATAATTTTACAACCAAATCAACGTTGCTTGGACACAGGATGAGTGACAGCTGTGAAAAATGAATGTGTGCACACTACAGTAACCATAATAAAAACCATTTTAAATGGCTAGTTAGTCAGGTACAGTAAGTACGTAGTTGATTTTGCAATTGCAACATTGAGTCGAGTGTGAGCTCCTTGGTGAGGAGAATATTCCTCGCCGTGTTGATGGAATGTGGCAGCACTAGAAACAATAAGAGGCCACAGGTAAGTATAAATTGGGTACCAGATTTAGTGCCACACTCACAGACATTGAAGTGTGGTCATCAATCTTACTCTTACAAAAACAGTGTACTGCTAACACAAATGCACACAGACTTTATGGCAGAGGGTTGTAGGTTCCCAATTCATTTAGTTCCTCTTCACTCTGGCCTTGACCATTTCATGGTAGCAGTTCTGATAGCTGTATGATGTAAACAAAATGTTGGATGCTCAACATGAAGGTTTAGATCTAAAAGAAAAAGAGGCTGAAAGTAATGTAGGTTATTTGCGCAGAGCTTCCTATTGGTTTATTCTGATACTTTCCAAGTAGGAAACAAACAGGGGTATCATCTTTCTAACTTTGAGTTTTCCTAGTGCTGACATGTCATGAATGCAACCTTAAAGAGCAGGTAGCATAAGCATAAGCAATTGCAAAATATGGATTTGCATTAGTATACCTGTATGTATCCAAAGTCCCAATGCAAAGTTACATCTCACTTTTCAATTTTTTTGTGTTATTACATTAAACCGATCAGAATTCCGAAGTATGACAAAGTCATGTCTGATTTTTTTTTGCAGGGTGTGATATGTAATATGGAAGACCCGGCAAGCCAGCCTATTCCCTATCATGTAAACTTCAACAGAAATAACTTCAAATGTATCACTTCAAATTAAACCCCATGTTCAGATTTGCATGACGACTGGTTTCAATAAAATGTTCAACCAACTTAAAAGCAAATACTTTATGAATTTATGGTTACATATCAGCTTACAAGGTTGCTAGCCAACTAGACTGCTAAGGTTATGTTAGCACCAGGGGTTGGAACCGGAAACCGGGAAATAACAATACTTTTCAAAGAACAGAATCAGAACTCGGAACGAAAGTGATCTATACTCTTCCGGAACAGAACTGTTATTTTACAAGCATGGGAACAGTTTAATAACGTTCTTTTACAGGCATTTTTTTAAAGTCCCACAAAAAAACGCAACAATGTGCCTACTCAATTCCTCCCTCTGTCAACCAGAAACTTCTTCCAGCTTCTGCTTGCCAGCTGAAAAGCTTTGCCAGTGTGTGTGCGTGTAGGCTACCTGCCCTATCCCCTCTGAAGCATAGCTGTAGTCTACTGATGTTTCAAGCTTGATTCAGAAGATAAGGAGAAAGATTTTCAATGAATAAAAAATGTCAATGCTAGTTAGGGATACTATATATATCGACATCTAGCTTACAGCTATATTAAAGTAAACCAACGTTTTGGAAATACATAACGCCATCTAACCAGTAATCAAATTATGTTACTGGTATATGCAGATATCTCCGCCAGCAAGCCAGCCAGCTGAAGTTAGTTATTTTAGCCTACTAGGTAGTCTAGCCAGCTAACTAGCCTTGCTAGCCAACCACCACAATCAACAGAGGTAAATAGTAAGTCAGAGAACTAGTCTAGCACAGGCAGGAACCCACAGAACACACAAAAAACTGCAGTTATAAAGAGTAGAGAGCGGAGAATTAGCGATTGGCGGCTTAGTTAGCTACCAAAGAAGAGCCAAGGAGAGGCCTTAAGAGGTAGAGGCTGTTTCCTTAGGCGAGGGGAGAGTCAGCTAATCCAATAGCGATATAGTGGGGTAAACCCACATTGAATTTACCCGGTTTGTCTCAATCACTACTGACACTCACAATGTACCAGTGAGTCGGCAGGAAACAGGGATTTCAGGTTTCACGCTAGGCACAGTGCCTGATTCCAGTCAGCATTTCATTCCGAATCCTGCCTTCCACCGGTTATACTAATCCTTTAAAGTCCTCCAGGAAGTCCTCCGGGTTGAAATGAGCACCGCATACACTAGACATACTTCAATAGGACCGGTCCCACTTCAAAGCTATCTTCTCGAGTCGTAACCCCATCCTTGTGGGTATTACTCCATTATGTGGGTACTAGTATTACATTTACATTTACATTTAAGTCATTTAGCAGACGCTCTTATCCAGAGCGACTTACAAATTGGTGCATTCACCTTATGACATCCAGTGGAACAGTCACTTTACAATAGTGCATCTAAATCTTAAAGGGGGGGGGGTGAGAGGGATTACTTATCCTATCCTAGGTATTCCTTAAAGAGGTGGGGTTTCAGGTGTCTCCGGAAGGTGGTGATTGACTCCGCTGTCCTGGCGTCGTGAGGGAGTTTGTTCCACCATTGGGGGGCCAGAGCAGCGAACAGTTTTGACTGGGCTGAGCGGGAGCTGTACTTCCTCAGTGGTAAGGAGGCGAGCAGGCCAGAGGTGGATGAACGCAGCGCCCTTGTTTGGGTGTAGGGCCTGATCAGAGCCTGGAGGTACTGAGGTGCCGTTCCCCCTCACAGCTCCGTAGGCAAGCACCATGGTCTTGTAGTGGATGTGAGCTTCAACTGGAAGCCAGTGGAGAGAGCGGAGGAGCGGGGTGACGTGAGAGAACTTGGGAAGGTTGAACACCAGACGGGCTGCGGCGTTCTGGATGAGTTGTAGGGGTTTAATGGCACAGGCAGGGAGCCCAGCCAACAGCGAGTTGCAGTAATCCAGACGGGAGATGACAAGTGCCTGGATTAGGACCTGGATTAGGACCCGCTTCCTGTGTGAGGCAGGGTCGTACTCTGCGGATGTTGTAGAGCATGAACCTACAGGAACGGGCCACTGCCTTGATGTTAGTTGAGAACGACAGGGTGTTGTCCAGGATCACGCCAAGGTTCTTAGCGCTCTGGGAGGAGGACACAATGGAGTTGTCAACCGTGATGGCGAGATCATGGAACGGGCAGTCCTTCCCCGGGAGGAAGAGCAGCTCCGTCTTGCCGAGGTTCAGCTTGAGGTGGTGATCCGTCATCCACACTGATATGTCTGCCAGACATGCAGAGATGCGATTCGCCACCTGGTCATCAGAAGGGGGAAAGGAGAAGATTAATTGTGTGTCGTCTGCATAGCAATGATAGGAGAGACCATGTGAGGTTATGACAGAGCCAAGTGACTTGGTGTATAGCGAGAATAGGAGAGGGCCAAGAACAGAGCCCTGGGGGACACCAGTGGTGAGAGCGCGTGGTGAGGAGACAGATTCTCGCCACGCCACCTGGTAGGAGCGACCTGTCAGGTAGGACGCAATCCAAGCGTGGGCCGCGCCGGAGATGCCCAACTCGGAGAGGGTGGAGAGGAGGATCTGATGGTTCACAGTATCGAAGGCAGCCGATAGATCTAGAAGGATGAGAGCAGAGGAGAGAGAGTTAGCTTTAGCAGTGCGGAGCGCCTCCGTGATACAGAGGAGAGCAGTCTCAGTTGAATGACTAGTCTTGAAACCTGACTGATTTGGATCAAGAAGGTCATTCAGAGAGAGATAGCGGGAGAGCTGGCCAAGGACGGCACGTTCAAGAGTTTTGGAGAGAAAAGAAAGAAGGGATACTGGTCTGTAGTTGTTGACATCGGAGGGATCGAGTGTAGGTTTTTTCAGAAGGGGTGCAACTCTCGCTCTCTTGAAGACGGAAGGGACGTAGCCAGCGGTCAGGGATGAGTTGATGAGCGAGGTGAGGTAAGGGAGAAGGTCTCCGGAAATGGTCTGGAGAAGAGAGGAGGGGATAGGGTCAAGCGGGCAGGTTGTTGGGCTGGCGGCCGGCCGTCACAAGACGCGAGATTTCATCTGGAGAGAGAGGGGAGAAAGAGGTCAGAGCACAGGGTAGGGCAGTGTGTGCAAAACCAGCGGTGTCGTTTGACTTAGCAAACGAGGATCGGATGTCGTCGACCTTCTTTTCAAAATGGTTGACGAAGTCATCTGCAGAGAGGGAGGAGGGGGGGGATTCAGGAGGGAGGAGAAGGTGGCAAAGAGCTTCCTAGGGTTAGAGGCAGATGCTTGGAATTTAGAGTGGTAGAAAGTGGCTTTAGCAGCAGAGACAGAGGAGGAAAATGTAGAGAGGAGGGAGTGAAAGGATGCCAGGTCCGCAGGGAGGCGAGTTTTCCTCCATTTCCGCTCGGCTGCCCGGAGCCCTGTTCTGTGAGCTCGCAATGAGTCATCGAGCCACGGAGCGGGAGGGGAGGACCGAGCCGGCCTGGAGGATAGGGGACATAGAGAGTCAAAGGATGCAGAGAGGGAGGAGAGGAGGGTTGAGGATTACTCCATTATGTACTGCATTATTTAATGGAAAAATATAACAACGCTCGCGTGACTACAGTTTTTCACGTTCATTTATATGGTTTCTGCTTCTTTGATGTAAATAGTAGCTCACCAATGCCAACACTTTGTCTTTAATGTAATTGCTAGTGGCTAATGTTATCCAGCTGGAGATAGCTACGTAGCAATTATTATTATTATTTTTTACCTTTATTTTACTAGGCAAGTCAGTTAAGAACAAATTCTTATTTTCAATGACGGCCTAGGAACAGTGGGTTTAACTGCCTGTTCAGGGGCAGAATGACAGATTTGTACCTTGTTACTAGTCCAACGCTCTAACCACTACGCTCTAACCACTAGGCTACCCTGCCGCCCATTTCCATAAGACATTGAAAATAGTGCATTGTGGGTAGCTACAAAGATATCAAAAAATAAGTTCATAAATATTTTAAAAACCCTAAACATAACTTTTTTTGGAGTTAAAGGTAACCACACCGTGGCTACAACTAAGTTACCAATTCTTTAACAACATGTTTTGACGACATGAGTAAAAACTCATTTTTTTAAATGTTGTTTGTCAATACATTCCCTTTTTTTTACATTGGATTTCACTCTTTTATTGATGTACACCAAGTGTACAAAACATTAGGAACACAGCAGGTGTCTCCCCACTTACAACTGAAGAGTCTAAACGGCTTCCTTGGGAGTGACGTCCCAGCTCTGACGTCACCCCATTGAAGTTGACATTTTAAAAGGTTAGGGTTAGGTCATTGTCATGCCCTCACCTTAGATAGTCTTTTTTTATTCTCTATTTGGTTAGGTCAGGGTGTGTCTTGGGTGTGCAAATCTATGTGTTCTATTTCTTTGTTGGCCAGGTATGGTTCCCAATCAGAGGCAGCTGTCTATCGTTGTCTCTGATTGGGGATCATACTTAGGCAGCCTGTTTTCCACCTGAGTTTGTGGGATCTTGTTTTTGTACAGTTACTGTGTAGCCTGCAGAACGTTACATTCGTTTATCTTTTTTTTTTTGGTGTTCATCAAACTAAAGTAAGATGTACGCTTACCATGCTGCAACCTTGGTCTTATTCCAAGTAAACATACTTCGTGAAATAAACACGGAACATGGAAAACCAGTCTGGCGCATCACATAAAACACGTAACACAAAACAATTCCACACAAGGACTTTGGGGGAACAGAGGAATATATATACACAATGTGATTAGGGAATGTAAACCAGGTGTGAGGGGAACAAGACAAAACAAATGGAACAATGAAAAATGGAGCGGCGATGGCTAGAAGGCCGGTGACGTCGACCGCCGAACGCTGCCCGTACAAAGAGAGAGCCGACTTCGGTAGAAGTCATGACAACTAAGCCATAAGGGTTGAAGGAATTGTCCGTATAGCTCCGAGACAATATTGTGTCGAGGCACAGATCTGGGGAAGGGTACCAAACTATTTCTGCAGCATCGAAAGTCCCCAAGAACACAGTGGTCTCCATCATTCTTAAATGGAAGTTTGGAACCACCAAGACTCTTCCTAGAACTGGCCGCCCAGCCAAACTGAGCAATCGAGGAGAAGGGCCTTGGTCAGGGAGGTAACCAAGAACCCAATGGTCACTCTGACAGAGGTCCAGAGTTTCTCTGTGAAGATGTGAGTATCAAGGCATACGGCGAAACCCAAATGCAGACACAGGAGGCAGATGGTTGGAGTCTTACAATGTTTATTAATCCAAAGGGGTAGGCAAGAGAATGGTCGTGGACAGGCAAAAAGGTCAAAACCAGATAAGAGTCCAGGAGGTACAGAGTGAGAGAGAGGCTTGTGGTCAAGGCAGGCAGAATGGTCAGGCAGGCGGGTGCAAAGTCCAGAAACAGGCAAGGGTCAAAACCGGGAGGACTAGAAAAAGGAGAACGCAAAAAGCAGGAGAACGGGAAAACTGCTGGTTGACTTGGAAACATACAAGACGAACTGGCACAGAGAAACAGGAAACACAGAGATAAATACACCAGGGAAAATAAGCGATACCTGGAGGAGGTGGAGACAATCACATGGACAGGTGAAACAGATCAGGGCATGACAGTGAGAACCTTCCAGAAGGATAACCATCTCTGCAGCACTCCACCAATCAGGCCTTTATGGTAGTGACCACACACAATCCACTCCTCAGTAAAATGCACATGACAGCAGGCTTGGAGTTTGCCAAAAGGCAACTAAAGACTCTCAGACCATGAGAAACTATATTCTCTGGTCTGATGAAAGCAAGATGGAACTCTTTGGCCTGAATGCCAAGTGTCATGTCTAGAGGAAACCTGACACCTTCCCTACAGTGAAGCATGGTGGTGGCAGCATCATACTGTGGGGATGTTTTTCAGCAGCAGGGACTGGGAGACGAGTCAGGATCAAGGCAAAGATGAACGGAGAAAAGTACAGAGAGATCCTTGATGAAAACCTGCTCAAGAGCGCTCAGGACCTCAGATTGGGGTGAAGGTTAATCTTCCAACAGGACAATGACCCTAAACACACAGCCAAGACAATGCAGGAGTGGCTTCAGGACAAGTCTCTGAATGTCCTTGAGTGCCCCAGCCAGAGCCCGGACTTGAACCCGATCTAACATCTCTGGAGAGACCTGAACACAACTGTGCAGTGACGCTCCTCATCCAACCTAAAATACCCAAGAGGATTCAAGGCTGTAATCTCTGCCAACTGTGCTTCAACAAAGTTTTGAGTAAAAGGTCTGAAAACCTATGTAAATGTGATATTTCTGGTTTTTTACATTTCAAAAAACCTGTTTTTGCTATGTCATTATGGGGTATTGTGTGTGGATTGATGAGGGCAGATAAACTATTTAATACATTTTAGAATAAGGCTGTAATGTAACATAATGTAAGTAAAGTCAAGGGGTCTGAATACATTCTGAATGCACTGTAGGAACGGTATATATACATAGGCCTAAAACAACAATAAAGGAAGAAACACACATACAGCGTGTGTGCACAGATACCCACAGACACACACATACAGCGTGTGTGCACAGATACACACAGACACACACATACAGCGTGTGTGCACAGATACACACAGACACACACATACAGCGTGTGTGCACAGATACCCAGAGACACACACATACAGCGTGTGTGCACAGATACACACAGACACACACATACAGCGTGTGTGCACAGATACACACAGACACACACATACAGCGTGTGTGCACAGATACACACAGACACACACATACAGCGTGTGTGCACAGATACACACAGACACACACATACAGACACACACACACATACAGCGTGTGTGCACAGATACACACAGACACACACATACAGCGTGTGTGCACAGTACACACAGATGTGTGCACAGATACAGACACACACATACAGCGTGTACCCAGACACACACATACAGCGTGTGTGCACAGATACACACAGACACACACACATACAGCGTGTGTGCACAGATACCCAGACACACACATACAGCGTGTGTGCACAGATACACACAGACACACACATACAGCGTGTGTGCACAGATACACACACACACATACAGCGTGTGTGCACAGATACACACAGACACACACATACAGCGTGTGTGCACAGATACACAGAGACACACACATACAGCGTGTGTGCACAGATACACACAGACACACACATACAGCGTGTGTGCACAGACACACACATACAGCGTGTGTGCACACAGAGACACACACATACAGCGTGTGTGCACAGATACACACAGACACACACATACAGCGTGTGTGCACAGATACACAGACACACACATACAGCGTGTGTGCACAGATACACACAGACACACACATACAGCGTGTGTGCACAGATACACACAGACACACACATACAGCGTGTGTGCACAGATACACACAGACACACACATACAGCGTGTGTGCACAGATACACAGACACACACATACAGCGTGTGTGCACAGATACACACAGACACACACATACAGCGTGTGTGCACAGATACACACAGACACACACATACAGCGTGTGTGCACAGATACCCAGAGACACACACATACAGCGTGTGTGCACAGATACCCAGAGACACACACATACAGCGTGTGTGCACAGATACACACAGACACACACATACAGCGTGTGTGCACAGATACACACAGACACACACATACAGCGTGTGTGCACAGATACACACAGACACACACATACAGCGTGTGTGCACAGATACACAAATGCACACATACAGCGTGTTGTGCACAGATACACAGACACACACATACAGCGTGTGTGCACAGATACAGAGTGAGACAGACACACACATACAGCGTGTGTGCACAGATACACACAGACACACACATACAGCGTGTGTGCACAGATACACACAGACACACACATACAGCGTGTGTGCACAGATACACACAGACACACACATACAGACAGATACACAGAGACACACACATACAGCGTGTGTGCACAGATACACACAGAAGGACACACCATACAGCGTGTGTGCACAGATACACACAGACACACACATACAGCGTGTGTGCACAGATGACACACACACATACAGCGTGTGTGCACAGATACACAGACACACACATACAGCTGTGTGTGCACAGATACACACAGACACACACATACAGCGTGTGTGCACAGATACACAGAGACACACACATACAGCGTGTGTGCACAGATACAGACAGACACACACATACAGCGTGTGTGCACAGATACACAGGACAGACACACACATACAGCGTGTGTGCACAGATACTCACAGACACACACATACAGCGTGTGTGCACAGATACACAGAGACACACACATACAGCGTGTGTGCACAGATACACACAGACACACACATACAGCGTGTGTGCACAGATACACACAGACACACATACAGCGTGTGTGCACAGATACACACAGACACACACATACAGCGTGTGTGCACAGATACACACAGACACACACATACAGCGTGTGTGCACAGATACACATACAGCGTGTGTGCACAGATACACAAGACACAGCAGCGTGTGTGCACAGATAGAACACACAGACACACACATACAGCGTGTGTGCACAGATACACACAGACACACACATACAGCGTGTGTGCACAGATACACACAGACACACACATACAGCGTGTGTGCACAGATACACACAGACACACACATACAGCGTGTGTGCACAGCGTGTGTGCACAGATACACACAGACACACACATACAGCGTGTGTGCACAGATACACACAGACACACACATACAGCGTGTGTGCACAGATACACACAGACACACACATACAGCGTGTGTGCACAGATACACACAGACACACACATACAGCGTGTGTGCACAGATACACACAGACACACACATACAGCGTGTGTGCACAGATACACACAGACACACACATACAGCGTGTGTGCACAGATACACACAGACACACACATACAGCGTGTGTGCACAGATACACACAGACACACACATACAGCGTGTGTGCACAGATACACACAGACACACACATACAGCGTGTGTGCACAGATACACAGACACACACATACAGCGTGTGTGCACAGATACACAGAGACACACACATACAGCGTGTGTGCACAGATACCCAGACACACACATACAGCGTGTGTGCACAGATACACACAGACACACACATACAGCGTGTGTGCACAGATACAGCGTGTGTGCACAGATACACACACATACAGCGTGTGTGCACAGATACACACAGACACACATACAGCGTGTGTGCACAGATACAGAGACACACACATACAGCGTGTGTGCACAGATACCCACAGACACACACATACAGCGTGTGTGCACAGATACACACAGACACACACATACAGCGTGTGTGCACAGATACACACAGACACACACATACAGCGTGTGTGCACAGATACACACAGACACACACACATACAGACACACACACACACATACAGCGTGTGTGCACAGATACACACAGACACACACATACAGCGTGTGTGCACAGATACACACAGACACACACATACAGCGTGTGTGCACAGATACACACAGACACACACATACAGCGTGTGTGCACAGATACACACAGACACACACATACAGCGTGTGTGCACAGATACACACAGACACACACACATACAGCGTGTGTGCACAGATACACACAGACACACACATACAGCGTGTGTGCACAGATACACACAGACACACACATACAGCGTGTGTGCACAGATACACACAGACACACACATACAGCGTGTGTGCACAGATACACACAGACACACACATACAGCGTGTGTGCACAGATACACACAGACACACACATACAGCGTGTGTGCACAGATGCACAGATACAGCGTGTGTGCACAGATACCAGAGACACACACATACAGCGTGTGTGCACAGATACACACAGACACACACATACAGCGTGTGTGCACAGATACACACAGACACACACATACAGCGTGTGTGCACAGATACACACAGACACACACATACAGCGTGTGTGCACAGATACACACAGACACACACATACAGCGTGTGTGCACAGATACACACAGACACACACATACAGCGTGTGTGCACAGATACCCAGAGACACACACATACAGCGTGTGTGCACAGATACACACAGACACACACATACAGCGTGTGTGCACAGATACACACAGACACACACATACAGCGTGTGTGCACAGATACACACAGACACACACATACAGCGTGTGTGCACAGATACACACAGACACACACATACAGCGTGTGTGCACAGATACACACAGACACACACATACAGCGTGTGTGCACAGATACACACAGACACACACATACAGCGTGTGTGCACAGATACACACAGACACACACATACAGCGTGTGTGCACAGATACACACAGACACACACATACAGCGTGTGTGCACAGATACACACAGACACACACATACAGCGTGTGTGCACAGATACAGAGACACACACATACAGCGTGTGTGCACAGATACACACAGACACACACATACAGCGTGTGTGCACAGATACACACAGACACACACATACAGCGTGTGTGCACAGATACACACAGACACACACATACAGCGTGTGTGCACAGATACACACAGACACACACATACAGCGTGTGTGCACAGATACACACAGACACACACATACAGCGTGTGTGCACAGATACACACAGACACACACATACAGCGTGTGTGCACAGATACCCAGAGACACACACATACAGCGTGTGTGCACAGATACCCAGAGACACACACATACAGCGTGTGTGCACAGATACCCAGAGACACACACATACAGCGTGTGTGCACAGATACACACAGACACACACACAGCGTGTGTGCACAGATACACACAGACACACACATACAGCGTGTGTGCACAGATACCACAGCGTGTGTGACACACACATACAGCGTGTGTGCACAGATACACACAGACACACACATACAGCGTGTGTGCACAGATACCCAGAGACACACACATACAGCGTGTGTGCACAGATACACACAGACACACACATACAGCGTGTGTGCACAGATACCCACAGACACACACATACAGCGTGTGTGCACAGATACCCAGAGACACACACATACAGCGTGTGTGCACAGATACCCAGAGACACACACATACAGCGTGTGTGCACAAATGCCCATACAGCGTGTGTGCACAGATACCCAGAGACACACACATACAGCGTGTGTGCACAGATACCCAGAGACACACACAGGCTTTCCTCAAGTCTGAGGTCTGTTATTATCTTCCCAATTCTGTGGAAATGAGGCCATCATTGTGTCAATATTAAATATGCCATATTTCTTCTTGTTGTTCTGCTAAAGTGTTTCTGTCAGGCTTAGAAGAGTGATGGGTTTGGAGTCAGGCGCAGAGAGCAGAGGATTCGGAAAACCATTTATTCCGGACCAACAACAGCGAACAAAAAGAGGGTAACGCCGAACACAGGCGTGAAACACTCCCAAATGTATAACACCGGTACACACGCTGTAAGCGGACATAAATTAAAAGGACACTCCTGAACCAAAAACAGCAAACAAGCCCACACACACACACAGGTGGGCCAACTGAACTTAAATAACCCAACCCAAACCCCCAAACAAGCCCACACACACACACACAGGCGGGCCAACTGAACTTAAATAACCCAACCCAAACCCCCCAAACAAGCCCACACACACACACAGGCGGGCCAACTGAACTTAAATAACCCAACCCAAACCCCCAAACAAGCCCACACACACACACAGGCGGGCCAACTGAACTTAAATAACCCAACCCAAACCCCCAAACAAGCCCACACACACACACACAGGCGGGCCAACTGAACTTAAATAACCCAACCCAAACCCCCAAACAAGCCCACACACACACACACAGGCGGGCCAACTGAACTTAAATAACCCAACCCAAACCCCCCAAACAAGCCCACACACACACAGGCGGGCCAACTGAACTTAAATAACCCAACCCAAACCCCCAAACAAGGAACAGGTGAAACCAATTAGACCAAACTAAATGAAAAGGAGAAAAGGGATCGGTGGCAGCTAGTAGACCGGTGACGACGACTGCCGAGCGCCACCCGGACGGGAAGGGGAGCCACCTTCGGTGATAGTCGTGACAGTTACTTATCAAGCCATTATCAAGATTGTAATTATCTTGAAATTACTTACATTTTGACACTTTTGACACAATCCACTTGGTGGCAGAGATTACAGCCATGGTTCCACTTGGTGGCAGAGATTACAGCCATGGTTCCACTTGGTGGCAGAGATTACAGCCATGGTTCCACTTGGTGGCAGAGATTACAGCCATGGTTCCACTTGGTGGCAGAGATTACAGCCATGGTTCCACTTGGTGGATTGTGGTAAATGTGAGTGAAATTAATTGACACAATAAGATGTTCAGTCTTATCCTTCACCCAAAATAAATCCAAGAAGCTTTCATTCTGCAGCAAACTATGATGTTCAATTGCAAAGTTGAAGTCTACTTTCATGTCTGGTATCTAATGTCATCAATTAATCAGAAGGAAAACGTGAATAAAAAAACATACATTTTGAAGTTTGTGATAATAATTATCCCCCCTTGAAAGGCTTGAATGTTTTCTCTGAAGTAGATTAATATATGATTCAGCTTATTGGAGTGGAACAGGCACACTTTTGCTTTAATCACATTTTTATGAGGAAGCTAATTTTGATGCTTGAGGCCTACTCCAATAACTAACATCAATTGGGTTCCTTGAATCAAGAGAAGACAACACAGTGCCCGCTGTAATTATTGTGACAGAGAAGCATTTTTTCTTATTTTGGTTCTATACTCCAAAAGTTTGTATTTGAAATCAAACAATGACTATGGGGTTCAAGTGCATACTGTCAGCATTAATTTGAGGGCATTTTCATTCGTATTGGGCGAACTGTTTAGAAATTATAGCACTCTTTGTACATAGCCCCATATTTTAGGGCAACAAAAGCCTTGGGACAAATTCACTTACAATATATGTGTATTAAGTAGTCAAAGGTGTAGTATTTGGTCCCATATTCCTAGCACGCAATGACTACACCAAGCTTAAGACTCTACAAACTTGTTGGATGCATTTACTGTTTGTTTTGGTTGTGTTTCCGATGATTTTGTTCCCAATAGAAATGAATGGTAAATAATGTATTGTGTCATTTTGGAGTCACTTTTATTGTAAATAAGAATAGAATATGTTTCTAAGCACTTTATATTCATGTGGATGCTACCATGGTTACGGATAGTCCTGAATGAATCCTGAATAATGATGAGTTAGAAAGTTACAGACGCACAAATATCATACATCCAAGACATGCTAACCTCTCACCATTACAATAGCAGGGGAGGTTATCATTTTATATCATACCTCCAAGACATGCTAACCTCTCACCATTACAATAGCAGGGGAGGTTAGCATTTTATATCATACCTCCAAGACATGCTAACCTCTCACCATTACAATAGCAGGGGAGGTTAGCATTTCTGGGGATATGATAATTGTGCATCTGTAACTTCCTCACTCATCATTATTCACGATTCATTCAGGACTATCCATAATCATGGTACACTCCACATTAATGTAGGAGTGTTTAGAAACAGTAAAAAATACCCTCAAATGAAAGCTGGCAGTCTTCACTTTAACCTCATTTCATTGTATCATTTCAAATCCAAAGTGCTGAAGTACACAGCTCAAAGAATAAAAAATCCTTCACTGTCCCAAAAATTACTGTATTTCCCTTATAAGGATGTGTATCTCAAATATATTATCTATAAAGGTCGATATTGATTACGATTGCCTTGGATAAAGATAAAAGAAAATAGCCTCTAAAGCTCGACTTATAGAGCTGATGTAAGGGATTTCCTCCTCTTCTTCCGAAGAGGAGAGGCGAAAAGGATCAGAGGACCAATATGCGTGGTAAGTGTCCATGGTTCTTTTAATACGTAAATGTACACATGAATAATACAAAACAATAAACATGGAAAACCTAAACAGTCCTATCTGGTGCAAAGACAGAGACAGGAACAAAAACCCACAAACACACAGTGAAACCCAGGCTACCTAAGTATGATTCTCAATCAGAGACAACTAATGACACCTGCCTCTGATTGAGAACCATACTAGGCTGAAACATAGAAATACCCCAAAACATATAAAAACAAACATAGACTGCCCACCCAACTCACGCCCTGACCATACTAAATAATGACAAAACAAAGGAAATAAAGGTCAGAACGTGACAGCTGAGCCCTGTCTCAGAGCGTTATGTAACATTAAAAAGATGTGACGGAGAGAGCACCTGATCAATGTTAGTGGTACAAGGCAGTACTTTTTACAGACTTGAAAGTCAGCCAACACAGCCATTTATAATTGCATTACCCCACTCTATTTATTAGCCTAGCAGATGCCCTTACTCAGGGTGACCTATCTAGCTCCATTTCATGCAGAGGACTCCCTCCTTAGAGCAGACGTCTTTCACTTGATCAGGTGGACTGACAGTATACACTGGACAGGAGCATTCCATGCTGAACATAGAGGTTACCAAAGGGGAGACTTTACAAAGGAATAGGATTTGTACCAACCTTCCCACCTCAATTGATTCTCATCCCCACAGTGTGAGTTTGCGTGACACAGAAGTGTTATATATGACAGAGACAACTAGCACGCTCTCCCCATGAAATTAGTCTCAAATTCACTCCTTCAACTCCCTTGACCAGGGCCAAACAGAAACCCTTACCTCTACCTCTCTGAGTGTCAGGGCCACACAATTCACAGGCTCTCTGAGAGAATCCTCATGATCCTCACAGTCAAGGAAGAGAGTCAAGAAGTGAGATAAAGATTGTTGTTTGGCTTTTCTCCCTTTTCTCCCTGGATAGTTCAGAAACTAACTGAAAAACTCTATCTGCCTTTCCATGATAGGTCAAAGGAAAAGTAAACCTAGTGAGCCAGTCTCAGCAGGGGCGCTATATTGTATCCTTTCTGCAGGTGAAGGAGAAATCAAGACCAGTGCATTTTCTATGTTTCTCAGAGATCCATATTTGGCAGCCACTGGCAAAATAACATGAGATGAACTTTTGGATCCATCTCTCACTACAACCCTGAGCAGAGTTACTGTGATACAATGGCTAAAAAGGTAAACTATTCCAACATAGCAGCCAATTACTACAGTCCTTGATAATCAGTATGTTTCCTCTCCTCAGTTCTACATGTGAAAAGATTTGGCATGGGCCCTCAGATCCTCAAAAAGGGGGCTGAACTCCCTGCCATCCAGGACCTCTATACCAGGCGGTGACAGAGGAAGGTACTAAAAATGGTCAAAGACTCAAACCAAGTCAAAAACTGTTCTCTCTTCTACCGCACGTCAAACGGTACCGATGCACCAAGTCTGGAACAAACAGGACCCTGAACAGCTTCTACCCCCAAGACATAAGACTCCTAAATAGGTAGTTCAATTGTTAACCAAATAGCTACCTGGACTATCTGCATTGACCCTGTTTGTACTAACTTTTGGACTTATCACATACGCTGCTGCTACTGTTTACTATCCGTCACTTTATTCCTAGCTACATGTATATGTACATACAGTGCATTGCGAAAGTATTCGGCCCCCTTGAACTTTGCGACCTTTTGCCACATTTCAGGCTTCAAACATAAAGATATAAAACTGTATTTTTTTGTGAAGAATCAACAACAAGTGGGACACAATCATGAAGTGGAACGACATTTATTGGATATTTCAAACTTTTTTAACAAATCAAAAACTGAAAAATTGGGCGTGCAAAATTATTCAGCCCCCTTAAGTTAATACTTTGAAGCACCACCTTTTGCTGCGATTACAGCTGTAAGTCGCTTGGGGTATGTCTCTATCAGTTTTGCACATCGAGAGACTGAAATTTTTTCCCATTCCTCCTTGCAAAACAGCTCGAGCTCAGTGAGGTTGGATGGAGAGCATTTGTGAACAGCAGTTTTCAGTTCTTTCCACAGATTCTCGATTGGATTCAGATCTGGACTTTGACTTGGCCATTCTAACACCTGGATATGTTTATTTTTGAACCATTCCATTGTATATTTTGCTTTATGTTTTGGATCATTGTCTTGTTGAAAGACAAATCTCCGTTTGAAGGTTTGGTTTAGAACGTTTCTTTTTGCCTGGTCTTAGACAGCTGTCCACAAGTGAAGGGAAAATGTGAGAGAAGGAGAGTGTGTAGATGTGAGAAGGAATTATACATAGAGCAAAGTGATCATGCTGTTTGTATGTGGCTGCTATGAAAGCTAACTGTTTGCAGGTGATCAGGGGTGTATTCATTCCGCCGATTCTGTTGAAAAACGTTTCTTAAACGGAAGCAAACGGAACGAAGTGGGGATAAACATACCTGAATTTGTCCAATCTCACCTGCAACTGTTTGGGCGAATGATTCCACCCTAGATCAGCTAGGTGCAGGCAAGAGTGTACAAGGCGATATTGAATGTGTCACTGTCTGTCACCTTGATTATTCAAAACTTTTTCTTGACCTGTGCACCTACGTTGTAAACTTTAATTTGAAGGCTAGGTTGTAGCAACCTCATGATGGGTATAGGGAAAATTTGAGTATCATGTACAATAGAAGCATATTGATGTTACATTGAGCTAGGTGGATGGGATATGAATGATAGTCAACCAATATGCTGGTATGGAAATTTTACCATGCTCTTAAAAAATTACAAAATCGTCCTACTAATCTTATATGGCACTGACCGCCACTGGAGTGCAGGGAGGCCTCTACATAGCACGTTTTGATGGTTTCAGCCCTGTTTGCACCCCATTATGTTAATCTATTCATGTATGCAAATAACCCCAGTTCATTTGCAAATCAGGCACATATAATTGTCTTTATTTTAATACAAAATATTATTTTTAAACATAGCTGATACCATTACAAACTATGTATATGAGGGCATTCTAAGAAAAAAAAATGTAAAACCTGAATATAATTCAGTCAATATCTGATGGATTTAAATTATTCAAAAATGTTTGGAGTATCTTCAGCCATTGTACAACAGTTATATTTATTAGAATTGTTTTTAAGGGGCCTCCCCAGTGGCACCGCATCGCAGTGCTTGAGGCGTCACTACAGATCCAGGTTCGATCCCGGGCTGTGTCGCAGCCGCACGTGACCGGGAGACCCATGAGGCAACGCACAGTTGGCCCAGTGTCGTTCGGACTAGGGGAGGGTTTGGCCGGCTGGGATGTCCTTGTCCCATCGCGCTCTAGCGACTCGTGTGGCGGGCCAGGTGCATGCATGCTGACACAGTCGCCAGTTGTATAGTGTTTCCTCCAACACATTGGTGCAGCTGGCTTCTGGGTTAAGTGAGCAGTGCAGCTTGGCAGGGTTGTGTGTGACTCTCAACCTTTGCTTCTCCCGAGTCCGTACGGGAGTTGCAGCGATGCGACAAGACTGTAACTACCAATTGGATATCACAAAAAAGGGGTAAACAGTACAAAATATTATAATTTAAAACCAGAAATTTGACTTCCCTGACCTGTATCCTTTGTTTGGACTACAGGGAGGATGTGAGAGCTCTAAAGAAAATGTTACTTTGTCCATCGTGTCGTTAACAATCCTTGGTTCCCGTTTGTGCCTGGTAAAGATATGAGGGGGGGACGTCATGACCTCCTTCTATAGACTATTTGGCAGAACGGCCAGAACATGTTATTTAAGTTAAGATAGGAGATGGTGCCAAACACATGCCGGAACCAACTATGAATATGACTATGAACTATGAACATATGATTATGAACTATGCCTATGTCACATCTCTGGAAACTACGTTGTATAGGCATAGTTGGGACTGCCCCAGTAGAGCTCCTGACAGACTATGGTGCATCAAGTTTGTTGGAACCTCTCCAGCGTGCTGATAATAAACAATGATTAATTTAAGATTGACTTCGAGTGTCCCTGGGTAAGAATTTCCACAACAGAGCCCTGGCGGAGTGGTGTGAGGTAAATAACCTCTGTCAACAAAACGAAGGAGGTGATCATGGACTACAGGAAACAGCAGAGACTGCACACGCCCATCCACATCGACAGGGTTGCAATTGAGAGGGTCACTGAGGATCACTGAGGACCTGAAATGGTCCCTCCACACCGACACCATTGTGAAGAAGAAACAACAGCGGCTCTTCAACCTCATGAGATAAATTTGACTTGGCCCCTAAGACCCTCACAAACTTCTACAGATGCACCATCAAGAGCTTCCTTTCAGGCTGCATCACCACCTGGTATGGCAACCCCACCGCTAGCAACTGCAGGGCTCTCCAATTCATCTACAGTACCCGGTGTCACAGAAAGCCCAAGAATATCATCAAAGACCTTAGCCACCCGAGCCACGGCCTGTTCACCCTGCTACCATCTCACTGACAGAGACAGTACAAGTGCATCAATGCCGGGACAGAGAGACTGAGAAACAGCTTCTATCTCCAGGCCATCAGACTGTTGAACAGTCATCACTAGCCTGCCTCCGGCTAGTACCCTGCCCTGCATCTTAAACACTGTGTCACGCCCTGACTTTAGAGATCCTTTTTATGTCTCTATTTTGGTTTGGTCAGGGCGTGAGTTGGGGTGGGCATTCTATGTTTTGTGTTTCTATGATTTTCAATTTCTATGTTTTGGCTGGGTATGGTTGTCAATCAGGGACAGCTGTCTATCGTTGTCTCTGATTGGGAACCATACTTAGGTACCCTTTTTCCCACCTGCGTTTGTGGGAAGTTAACTTTGTTTGATGGCACATAGCTTTAAGCTTCACGGTTTGTTTTGTATTGTTTATTGTTTTGTCTTAAATAAAGTCAAATGTACACTCACCACGCTGCACCTTGGTCCTCATCCTCATTCTTCAACAGCCATGACACACTGTCACTAGTCGGGTACAGCCCGGGACACTACCCTGCCCATTAGAGACTGCTGCCCTATGTACTGTACACTGAGTATACCAAACATTAAGAACACCTTCCTAATATTAATTTGCACCCATCCCCCTCCCTTTATGCCCTCAGAACAGCCTCAATTTATTGGGGCATGGACTCTACAAGGTGTCAAAAGTGTTCCACAGGGATGCTGGCCCATGTTGACTCCAATGCTTCCCACAGTTGTGTCAAGTTGGCTGGATGTCCTTTGGGTGGTGGACCATTCTTGATACACACAGGAAACTGTTGAGAGTGAAAAACCCAACAGCGTTGCATTTCTTGAAACAAACCGGTGCGCCTGGCACCTACTACCATACACCATTCAAAGACACTTCAACCTTTTGTCTTGCCCATTCCGGCTCTGAATGGCACACATACTCAATCCATGTCTCAATTGTCTCCAGGCTTAAATATCATTCTTTAACCTGTCTCCTCCCCTTCTTCTACACTGATTGAAGTGGATTTAACAAATGACATCAGTAAGGGCACAAAGCTTTCACCTGGTCAGTCTATGTCATGGAAAGAGCTTCATGTTTTGTATACTCAGTGTCTATAGAGTCATTGAACACTGACCACTTTAATAATGTTTATTGCTAGCGAGATCCTATATTTATATTCCGGACTCTGACATTTCTGGTTGTAATATTTCTTATTTTCTTTTTCCTTCTTTTTTTGTGAGGGGGGATTATTTTAATTGTATTATTGTACTGTTAGACACTTACTGCACTGATGGGGCGGCAGGGTAGCCTAGTGGTTAGAGCATTGGACTAGTAACCGAAAGGTTGCAATTTCAAATCCCTGAGCTGACAAGGTACAAAATCTGTCGTTCTGCCCCTGAACAGGCAGTTAACCCACTGTTCCTAGGCCGTCATTGAAAATAAGAATTTGTTCTTAACTGACTTGCCTAGTAAAATTAAAAATACATGGAACTAAAAACATAAGCATTTCGCTACATCTGCCAATCTGTGTGAGCAACAAATACATCTTGATTTGAAATCTTTGTTACAGCCTCCATGGCAGGTGGCACTGGTAGAGCTCTAGGTGCTGTTCCCATGTGGGATGAGGAGTTATTCATCCCAGACACTGACCTTCACATCCTCCCATTCAGCAAAGTGTCACATCCCATCAGGCCACATACACTCCAATTCTTATTATCAAGCTATCTGCAAAGCCATCCTCCCGCTCAATAACGGTATCACTGCACACACTCAATTAGCTATTACTCTCTGTGTCCATGTCTGTGTGGGTTTGTCGTCATCACCCCCCCCCCCCCCCGAATTCATTTTAAGTTTGTCCTGAAAATCAGTTGTTTCAACAATATCATGTTGAAACAACTTAAATCATGTTTTATGTACAAGATGTGGGTTCCGAAATTATTGACACCCTTGATAAAGATGAGCGAAAATTATATTATTTTATACTGATACTGTACAATTTCTCAGTGAAAGAGATTTTGTTTAACAAGGAATACTTTTTTTCTCAAAAAAGGTAGGGGTCAAAATGATTGACAGCACTGTTTTCAATACCTTTCAATACTTCACATTGCAATGATAAAGGCACTGAACCTATTTCTAAAAGGTTTTATGAGACACGCTGAGAGGGATCTTAGACCATTCCTCCATACTGAATGCTTCCACTGGTCCTGGGGCCCTTGTTAAGGTCAACGGCATCATGAACTTTGCCCAGTACAAGGACATTTTTTTGCCAAAAACCTGGTTGCCTCTGCCAGTAGGCTGAAACTTGGTCGCAAGTGGATCTTCCAGCAAGACAATAACCCCAAGCACACATCACAATCCACAAAGTAATGGTTAATTGGCCATAAAATCAACATTTTGCAGTGGCCATCTCAGTCTTTGGACATGAAACCCATTGAAAACCTTTGGTTTGAATTGAAGAGGGCAGTCCATAAACACAGACGAAGGATTTCAAGGATCTGGAAAGATTATGTATGGAGGAATGGTCTAAGATCCCTCCAAATGTGTTCTCCAATCTCATAAAACATTATAGAAAAAGATTCAGTGCCTTTATCCTCACAAGGTGAGGTATAGAAAGGTATTGAAAACAGGCTGTCAATCATTTGGATCCCTAACTTTTTGAGAAAAAAAGTATTACTTGTTAAACAAAATCTCTTTCTCTGAGCAATTGTATTTGTATAAAATAATTTCCCAATTATTTTTAGCATACAATATAGCTCAGTATTTGAATTATTTTACATAGTAATTTTTGCTCATCTTCATCAAGGGTGTCAATAATTTCGGACCCGACTGTATTTTTGTATAGGCATTTGAATTTTACTGAATTCAGTTCTATTTCCTTTTATTCAAATTGCAATTCTGTATCCTGTTTACTACTTAAATTCAAATTCAATTCAAATTCAAGAATTGAATTGGAATTTGAGGGATTCTCAATACAATTCTTGATTGAGCCCAACCCTGACACACACACAGAGACAGACATGCACCCGTCAAACACGTGAATCCTTCAACAAGGTCAAAGTAGAAGTTAAAAGACCTGACTTGCGATGTCAGCGGAAACTGTCTTTTGGCTAACACTATTTACCGTTTCTATTAGATTAGTTCAGAGATTCCAGACCTAACTCAGCACAACTCACAACCACCCTGTATGGATGCAGACTGTCAATGGCTCACCGCATGGGCTTCAGATATTGTCAACCCCTGTTGTGAGGCGCTGCATTCCAAAATAATGACCGTGGAGATTCATCAGCCAAGCCTGACCATGCACTTCCTGATGACCTCACAACTGCACTATCATCAAAGTCATCTGTATCTGAGCTCTTCTTTCTAAGCAAAGATGATTCAACTTTGTTTCAACACAAACAGATTGCTTAGTTTATGAGTGCCTGTACTGTATGTGAACTTAACTATAAAGTAAGGTACACTCCCCTACTTATGTATTTGGACAGTTTATTTTTTATTTCACCTTTATTGAACCAGGTAGGCCAGTTGAGAACAAGTTCTCATTTACAACTGCGTCCTTGCCAAGATAAAGCAAAGCAGTGCGACATAAAACAACAACACAGAGTTACACGTGGGATAAACAGAAGTACAGTCAATAACACAATAGAAAAATCTATATACAGTGTAGGCAAATAGAGTAAGGAGGTAAGGCAATAAATAGGCCATAGTAGCGAAGTAATTACAATTTAGATACATTTACATTTTACATTTAAGTCATTTAGCAGACGCTCTTATCCAGAGCGACTTACAAATTGGTGCATTCACCTTATGACATCCAGTGGAACAACCACTTTACAATAGTGCATCTAAATATTTTAAGGGGGGGGGGTGAGAAGGATTACTTTATCCTATCCTAGGTATTCCTTAAAGAGGTGGGGTTTCAGGTGTCTCCGGAAGGTGGTGATTGACTCCGCTGTCCTGGCGTCGTGAGGGAGTTTGTTCCACCATTGGGGAGCCAGAGCAGCGAACAGTTTTGACTGAGCTGAGCGGGAACTGTACTTCCTCAGTGGTAGGGAGGCGAGCAGGCCAGAGGTGGATGAACGCAGTGCCCTTATTTGGGTGTAGGGCCTGATCAGAGCCTGGAGGTACTGAGGTGCCGTTCCCCTCACAGCTCCGTAGGCAAGCACCATGGTCTTGTAGCGGATGCGAGCTTCAACTGGAAGCCAGTGGAGAGAGCGGAGGAGCGGGTGACGTGAGAGAACTTGGGAAGGTTGAACACTAGACGGGCTGCGGCGTTCTGGATGAGTTGTAGGGGTTTAATGGCACAGGCAGGGAGCCCAGCCAACAGCGAGTTGCAGTAATCCAGACGGGAGATGACAAGTGCCTGGATTAGGACCTGCGCCGCTTCCTGTGTGAGGCAGGGTCGTACTCTGCGGATGTTGTAGAGCATGAACCTACAGGAACGGGCCACCGCCTTGATGTTAGTTGAGAACGACAGTTTGTTGTCCAGGATCACGCCAAGGTTCTTAGCGCTCTGGGAGGAGGACACAATGGAGTTGTCAACCGTGATGGCGAGATCATGGAACGGGCAGTCCTTCCCCGGGAGGAAGAGCAGCTCCGTCTTGCCGAAGTTCAGCTTGAGGTGGTGATCCGTCATCCACACTGATATGTCTGCCAGACATGCAGAGATGCGATTCGCCACCTGGTCAGATACTAACACTGGAGTGATAGGTGTGCAGATGATGATGTGCAAGTAGAAATTGTGGTGTGCAAAAGAGCAAAAATAAGTTAATAAAAACAATATGGGGAATAGGTAGGTAGTTGGATGGGCTATTTACAGATGGCTGTGTACCGCTAGAGCGATTGGTAAGCTGCTCAGATAGCTGATGCTTAAAGTTAGTGAGGGAGCTATAAATCGCTGAAGTTGGCGATTTATAGCTCCCTCACTAACTTTAAGCATCAGCAGCATCAGCAGCATTTCGTTCCAGTCATTGGCAGCAGAGAGCTGGAAGGAAAAGCGGCCAAAGGAGCTGCCCACTGCACTGAGGCTAGGTAACATGGTCACCACCGATAAATCCATGATAATCGAACATTTTAATAAGCATTTCTCTACGGCTGGCCATGCCTTCCTCCTGGCTACTCCAACTCCGGCCAACAGCCCCCCCCCCCATGCAGCTACTCGCCCGAGCCTCCCCGGCTTTCTCCTTCGCCCGAATCCAGATAGCAGATGTTCTGAAATAGTTGCAAAATCTGGCTCCATACAAATCAGCTGGGCAAGACAATCTGGACCCTCTCTTTCTTAAACTATCCGCCGCCATTGTTGCAACCCATATTACCAGCCTGTTCAACCTCTCTTTCGTAACGTCCGAGATCCCTAAAGATTGGAAAGCTACCACGGTCATCCCCCTCTTCAAAGGGAGTTACACTCTAGACCCAAACTGCTATAGACCTATATCTATCCTGCCCTGCCTCTCTATAGTCTTCGAAAGCCAAGTTAATAAACAGATCACTGACAATTTCGAATCCCACCGTACCTTCTCCGCTGTGCAATCCGGTTTCCGAGCCGGTCACGGGTGCACCTCAGCCACGCTCAAGGTACTAAACGATATCATACCCGCCATTGATAAAAGACAGTACTGTGCAGCCGTCTTCATCGACCTGGCCAAGGCTTTCGACTCTGTCAATCACTGTATTCTTATCGGCAGACTCAATAGCCTTGGTTTCTCTAATGACTGCCTCGCCTGGTTCACCAACTACTTTGCAGACAGAGTTCAGTGTGTTAAATCGGAGGGCCTGTTGTCCGGACCTCTGGCAGTCTCTATGGGGGTACCACAGGGTTAAATTCTCAGGCTGTATAAATTCTCTTTTCTCTGTATATATCAATGATGCCGCTCTTGCTGTGGGTGATTCCCTGATCCACCTCCACGCAGACGACACCATTCTGTATACTTCTGGCCCTTCCTTGGACACTGTGCTAACTAAGCTCCAAACAAGCTTCAATGCCATACAGCACTCCTTCCGTGGCCTCCAACTGCTCTTAAACGCTAGTAAAAACCAAATGCATGCTTTTCAACTGTTCGCTGCCAGCACCCACCCGCCCGACTAGCATCACCACCCTGGACGGTTCTGACCTAGAATATGTGGACAACTATAAATACCTAGGTGTCTGGCTAGACTGTAAACTCTCCTTCCAGACTCATGTTAAACATCTCCAATCCAAAATCAAATCTAGAATCGGCTTCCTATTCTGCAACAAAGCCTCCTTCACTCACGCACCGCCAGACTTACCCTAGTAAAACTGACTATCCTACCGATCCTCGACTTCGGCGATGTCATCTACAAAATAGCTTCCAATCCTCTACTCAGCAAACTGGATGCAGTCTATCACAGTGTCATCTGTTTTGTTACCATATCACCTTATACCACCCACCACTGGACCTGTATGCTCTAGTCAGCTGGCCCTCGCTACATATTCGTCGCCAGACCCACTGGCTCCAGGTCATCTATAAGTCTATGCTAGGTAAAGCTCCTCCTTATCTCAGCTCACTGGTCACGATAACAACACCCACCCGTAGCACACGTTCCAGCAGGTTTATCTCACTGATCATCCCCAAAGCCAACACCTCTTTGGCCGCCTTTCCTTCCAGTTCTTTGCTGCCAGTGACTGGAACGAATTGCAAAAATCGCTGAAGCTGGAGACTTATATTTCCCTCACCAACTTTAAACATCAGCTATCTGAGCAGCTAACCGATCGCTGCAGCTGTACATAGTCCATCTGTAAATAGTCCATCCAATCTACCTACCTCATCCCCATACTGTTTTTATTTACTTTTTTGCTCTTTTGCACACCAGTATCTCTACTTGCACATCATCATCTGCTCATTTTTCACTCCAGTGTTAATCTGCTAAATAGTAATTATTCACTACTATGGCCTATTTATTGCCTACCTCCTCATGCCTTTTGCACACACTATATATAGTATAGACTTTCTTTTTTTCTACTATGTCATTGACTTGTTTATTGTGTTATTGGCTTGTTTATTGTTTATTCCATGTTATTCCATGTGTTGTTGTCTGTGTCACACTGCTTTGCTTTATCTTGGCCAGGTCGCAGTTGTAAATGAGAACTTGTTCTCAACTGGCCTACCTGGTTAAATAAAGGTGAAATAAATAAATAAATAAAAAGAGGTGTTGGCTTTGGGGATGACCAGATACCTGCTGGAGCGCGTGCTACGGGTGGGTGTTGTATGGTAACCAGTGAGCTGAGATACCTGCTGGAGCGCGTGCTACGGGTGGGTGTTGTATGGTAACCAGTGAGCTGAGATACCTGCTGGAGCGCGTGCTACGGGTGGGTGTTGTATGGTAACCAGTGAGCTGAGATACCTGCTGGAGCGCGTGCTACGGGTGGGTGTTGTATGGTAACCAGTGAGCTGAGATACCTGCTGGAGCGCGTGCTACGGGTGGGTGTTGTATGGTAACCAGTGAGCTGAGATAAGGCAGAGCTTTACCTTTACCGACAGTGACGCAACATTTTTAAACGTGTCTCTATACTCCGGGATTTTGGATTTGAGATGAAATGTTTCATATGAAGTGACTTTTATTTGAGGGTATTTTGTCATGCATATCGGATTTCCCTTTTAGAAATGAAAGCACTTTATATATCTAGTGCCCCCATTTGAAGATGACAATTTTTTGTACATATTTCACTTGTAGTGTACCAAAGTAGTCAAAAGTTTAGTATTTGGTTCCATATTCATCATTCAGTTCGCTAAGCGCTAGGCACAATGACTACATCAAGCTTGTGACTCAACAAACTCATTGGATGCATTTGCATTTTGTTTTGGTTGGGTTTTAGTTTTGTTTTGCCCAATAGGAACTGAATGATGACTATAGTAATTGTCTTTCTAAGTGAGTAACAAGATATCTCAGAACACTTCTAAATCAACCCTGATCATTCCACAATTAAGAAAAATCATGAATGAATCATGAAGAACAATGAATGTTTCAAAGGCTACAAGAAAGCACGCTAACCTATTTGGAGGGGTATAAAATGTGTCACTCTTCAACTTTCTCACTCATCATAAATCACAATTCATGAATGGTTATTCATAATCACGGTAGCATCCACATTCATGTAGAAGTGTTCACAAATATTCTTGCTTACAATTACAACGGATTCCAAAATGACACGACACATTATTCACCATTCACTTCCTATTGGACAAAACATAATCCAAATCAACCTGAACAAGCTGCAAATGCATCCAACATGTTTTGAGTCACACCTTGATGTAGTCATTGTGCGCTAGGAATATGGGACCAAATACTGTCCAATAGGAAGTGAATGGTGAATAATGTGTCGTGCTTCTACACCTGCATTGCTTGCTGTTTGGGGTTTTAGGCTGGGTTTCTGTACAGCACTTTGAGACATCAGCTGATGTACGAAGGGCTATATAAATACATTTGATTTGATACTAAACTTTTGTCTACTTTAATACACGATAAGTGAAATGTGTTCAAATACTTGTGACATCTTCAAATGGGGGGACTAGATATATAAAGTGTTTTTTTCTAAATGGTAAAACTATTTGATCTCAAATCCTAAATGTTGGAGGAAAGGGTTTTTTGCATCACTGTACAAATACTGTACATAAGTAAAGGAGTGTGTGTCTGTTTCAAACAGCTATGCTGGGTAGACTTGTTGACTTAGGGTTTGTTGGCATCTAAAGCAAGTTTTTGAGAGTTACCTTGGCTATTGAGAGAGGATATCCAGTACTTAATGAAAGGCCCAACCAGCAACTGAATAATTAAGTGTTCATCGAGTCCTCTAAGCTCCAACGCTTTATGATTATACTGCTCTGCTCAACACTGAGGATTTAGCTGAGCATGAGATAAAAATTAAGTACACACTCCATTACAGGGTAGGGGCTTTTCCTCAGACAGATCTGCAGGTGAATCCTTCACACCTAACATGACTTTTAACTGAGCCAAAAAAAACTCTTAGGACATTCACTGCATATACTGTACAGCGTTATGTACCAAAAATACAATACTTAGGGGGTGGTTTAATGTACTTAAGTAAAACTACTTTATTAAAGTACTACTTAAGTAGTTGTTTGGGTATCTTTACGTTACTATTTCATTTTTGACTATTTTTAGTGCACTACATTCCTAAAGAAAATAATGTACTTTTTACTCCATACATTTTCCCCAAAATACTCATTACATTTTGAATGCTTGGCAGGACAGTAAAATGGTCCAATTCACACATTTATCAAGAGAACATCCCTGGTCATGCTTACTGCCACAAATGCTTGATTTGTAAATGATGTCTGAGTGTGCCCCTCACTATCCATAAATGTTTAAAAATAAATTGTGCCATCAGGTTTTATTATTATTTTTGATACTTAAATATATTTTAGCAATTACATTCACTTCAGATAATTAAATATATTTTAGCAATTACATTCACTTTAGATACTTAAGTATATTTTAGCAATTACATTCACTTTAGATACTTAAGTATATTTTAGCAATTACATTCACTTTAGATACTTAAGTATATTTTAGCAATTACATTCACTTTTGATAGTTAAATATATTTGAGCAATTACATTCACTTTAGACACTGAAGTATATTTTAGCAATTACATTCACTTTAGATACTTAAATATATTTTAGCAATTACATTCACTTCAGATAATTAAATATATTTTAGCAATTACATTCACTTTAGATACTTAAATATATTTTAGCAATTACATTCACTTTAGATACTTAAAAATATTTAAACAATTACATTCAATTTTGATACTTACATATATTTGAGCAATTACATTCAATTTTGATACTTAAATATATTTGAGCAATTACATTCACTTTAGATACTTAAGTATATTCAAAACCAAATACTTTTAGACTAGTATTTTTGTATTTTATCGGGTGACTTTCACTTTTACTTGAGTCATTTTCTGTTAAAGGTTGTTTACTTTTACTCAAGTCTGACAATTGGATACTTTTTCCACCACTGGTCCTAAGAACCCTACCAAATCATTCAGCTACAGTGGGATTGTGCAGTCAACCTACTTTACCTGACCCTATCAAATGCAGCTATAATATACCTATCCCTCCCTGTTCCTCTGGATAATGTAAATATGTGCTAAATAAGAAATACATTACCACCAAGCAATCCTGTTGCCAATAAATCCTTAGATAATATAACATATTCACTTTCCACTAAGTTTCTTTAGCATGGATTAGTGATATTGACAGATACATTATTCACAAAGCAATTTGTTGAGGCTCAGCTATCAAATAGTCCTCTGTGAGTTCCTCCTTGACATGAGACAGAGAATGACAGACAGCTAACACTCAATAACACAGGCGTCTAACCTGCCTCTGCTCTGTGCCGTGCCACATCTCCTCTGTGACAATATGAGCTATGTCACATTCTTCACAGGTTCTGCTTTGAATCTCACTTTTCATTCAGCCACTGGGGATTTCAGAGAAAGACCCAATGTTTTGGAGGTACTAAACATTCTGTCTCCAACGTGTGTTAGAACTGCTCTCCCTGCATTATTCAACCATGTTATTGACCTGCATGCCTGTCCGCGTCTGTGCTGGATAGTGCAGTGGCATGAAGGAGCTGCCTTACGGGCAGATCATACACACGGGTGGGAAGACACACTGCGCACACAAATGAACACGCACATGCACTTTGGTAGCTTTGGGTGTATATAACCACTGCACAAGCTCCTTTGTGTTAGAGATCATTCACAAGGCTCTGACATCACTTTCTAATATTACATCCTCTATTTCAAGCTGCCTTTAGCACAGGCTCTCCCTTTACTGATGCAGTGTCAGGGTAGATCACCACAAGCTAGTAACTGTCAATCAACGTGGTTGCCTGGCACAACCCTCCCTCTCTTGGGTGGCATGTGAGCTACTGTAAGCAGACCCTTCCCATCGTTCCACTGGCAGTCTCTCATGCAGGCAGGCAGGCACAGTCCTCCACAGCAGAGTGGGCCACTGGGAAGCCAAATCTCATACTTACTCATGCATAGAGACTGGCTCTTAATTTACCCCCTTGAGGGGTGAGGAAGCATCCCTCGTGAACGCCCCAACAAAACACCCGTCAAATGGTTGATACGCTCTGAGCAGCCATCTCTTATCCCCTTCTATTCTCCTCTGTCATTTATCATGGTTCTGCTTCACAAGGATGTTGTGATGACAGAGGGTAAAAGAGAGAGAATAGGAAAATATGATGCAGCTGATTGACAATCAACAGCAACAATACAGAAATGAATAGTGTCAATCAGCAGGAGTAGATTAGAATGCTGCAGTGTCTGTTCGGGGTGCTACACAGTGTCTGGGAGGCCCGTGGTTGGTTGGAGCAGAGAGCTATGTGTGGGTGTAGTGAAAGAAAGGACAGGTCTCTGCTCTGGGCCTGACCTTTACCTGTGGGGAGCCAGACAGAACAGACAGACGGCCTCGTTAGCACCAAGCACCGATAACATCCTGGGATTGAACGGCTGAAGGCATGACAGCCAGACAAAACGTCTGGCCGTCTGGAGATATAAACAAACATAAACAAACGTTGGCTTCATTCCCCCACACCTGGCCTGTTGAATATCTAGCTTCAGTCACGCTGCAGGGCACACTGAGCCATCTGAAAGGATAAAGGATTGCCACTCAGATGTCTCCTCCTTTATGTCTCCTTAAATGTTGTTCCCTTTCTACGGGAATGCCTTTGTTTGGGTGAACCATTCATCAATGGTTTTTGGGAAACCAAGCAGTAAATATCTGGCAGCATTTGCATATGGCAGATGAGACAGATGATGGAGATGAGAGGTAATGATAGTAGAATAGAATAGCAATGATCAGACAGAGGAGATGAATCGCCCAGGTTTAGCTCTGATGAGCGTGACCTGTCTGCATGATGACAAAGAGATGTGTGATTTCCGCAGCCCCTTCTGTCAACTTCAACAACAGACTTCGTTATGAAAACACAAACACAAAATGGTATCAATGTAATTTGCTATGCTTTTATGTTGCAATATCCTTTTAAAAGTTCACTCCTACAGTTCAACACATAACTTCCTAATTTCTAAACTTCATAAATCCTCCTGGCAGGTTTGGTGCACTTCTCTAACAGGTTGAAGTAGAGATTTTTTTTAAATCATTCATCCAGAATTGTAATTCCTCTCCCCTTTAGACCAATGATTCATAAGTGAGCCAGTATTAGGATTCATGAGGTATGGCAGTCCTACACCTCCACAGTTCTCCACACTGCTAATCTCCCTCACCTCTGCTCTTGTGATGTGTGTCTCCATATTTAATTTCAACCATAAATCTTCTCCTCTCCCCTCTACGCACCCCCACAGTCCTGCGCTGGGCTGCGGAGCGTGTGATTGGAGGAGAAGCTGGGGGAGGGGAAGGACTGTGAGCCCAGTGGGGGCTATAGTGGAGGAGAGATGGGAGAGAGGCTTTGGGGCTTACATAGAGACTACAGTGAAGCATTATTCAACACTGACTCCACCTGCTTATTATGTCAATATCACCACAGGAGTTGGTGCATTGGGCCAACTGTAAGAAATCATACCAGCCTCATTTTACTAACTTATTTTCCACAATACAAATGATACATAGTTTTAACATGGATGATTTATGTTTTCTATTGAGTGGCCACAAAGCTCCCACATGCTGTGAAAAGAAAACACTATCAGCCCAGAGATCATTAGTTATTCCCAGAGACCCCACCCTATACAGAATCCCACGTTCACATAACCGTGAAACATCATCAGTGTAATTGGAGCACAACCAATTAGTCAATGAGATCAATTACAAATTACTCCATTTGCCATTGATTCTGCATTGTGATGGGCTGACTTTTTCCCCTTGTTCAATAGCCCAACATACTATTCATCTCACCCAACGCATACTCACAGAGACAATTAAATCTCTGGCAGGCAGCAATCGATGCTTAAAACTGTGTAAAAACATTATTGACCCAACACTTCAGAAAGTCTGAAGTATTGAGCTGCCAATCTAGTGGAAAGAGGCCCTAGAGCATATGTAGACTATTTTTAAGGTTTTTGGGCAATGTATGAAAGATATCAAAATAAACATTTTAAATGACTGAATTCACTAATACTCCACCTTAAAGGAGAGGGTAGGAGTACATAATGAGTCTTCTAGGGACTGTTTGTTCTGGTGTGGTGAGTGAAGCTATGGAGTGTGTGTGTGTGTGTGTGTGTGTGTGTGTGTGTGTGTGTGTGTGTGTGTGTGTGTGTGTGTGTGTGTGTGTGTGTGTGTGTGTGCGTGCGTGCGTGCGTGCGTGCGTGCGTGCGTGCGTGCGTGCGTGCGTGCGTGCGTGCGTGCGTGCGTGCGTGCGTGCGTGTGTGGACATGTGTGGACATGTGTGGACATGTGTGGGGATGATGGAGCATAGCAGCGCTGAGGGAATATAGGGCTGAGGGAACATAGGGCTGGGGGAACATAGGGCTGAGGGAACATAGGGCTTCTCTTGCCATGCATAGATATTACCCATCAACATAGGTCACATGGAATGCTCACAAAGACTGCATTTGCACAGAAATATACATGCACCAAAGCACACTGACTGACGCCCCTGTGCACATGTGTGGATGACACCAGCCTCCCTCTACTCTCAACATCTGCTGGACCAGCTGGCTGCACAGGCCCTGTGTGTCCCCACATCCGCTACAGGGATTAGTGTGTTCACACACTGCCCCAGTCCCCTCCAGCGGGGTCCCCCTCTCCTCTCACCGTTCAAGTCTGGGTTGGGCCACATACTGGAGCTCAGCTGCACCATGTCTCGACTGTGTCCAAAACAACAAGACAGTAGAAAAGCACGTGAGCAGAGAGATCATGTTCACTAATTCCATTGCGATAGCAAATAGACCTCCACCTCCCTGAGGTAGACAGTTGACTAATCAAGATAGATTTATTGATTAAGTGTGAGAGAGACAGTGATCTGGCATTTGCCTCTGACACACAATATAGAGAGCCAACATCTATGGTGAGGATAATGCATTACATACATAGGAACTGAGCCCTGCAAAACATACACTGTTCTTCCTTTAGTGGGTCTCAAGCAAAAATCAATCCATTTGTAAAATAGTCTTTCAGGATCAGGTACGTCCAGACAGTCTGGACTGACAAAGGAGGAGAGAAGCGAGATAAGGCTCATGATTGCCCTCTTCTGGTGTCTGATGAATGTGTGTGGGTGCAAGTGTGACTGTGTGTGGCTGTGTGTGACTGTGTTGACTGTGTGTGGCTGTGTGTGACTGTGTGTGCAGGCATGTGCTTAGAATGAGTACAATCGAGAGGGGTTTACACGTAAACAACATGGTCAAATAGATTACCATGACACTCCACGTTCAGGCTTTTAAGCTTGGTCGATGAGCTCAGGTCATTTAGTCATAAGGGGACGACCAATGCCACTCCCAGAGCCTGCTCATACTCAAGCTCATTCAAGTGGAACTCTCAGCATCCATTTTGACAGGCCTTTCAATACGGCAAAGACTGTTGCTTCTCAAATAACATGGAACTAGAGCCCACTACGGTATTTAAACCATGAGCTATTATTTATCTTTCCTAATCTGTCATTTTTTTCTCCCGAAAGTGTCATTTCACAGACTCAACTGGGGATGGTAGTGTTCATAAATAGCTGCTAACCCTCGCCAACCCCGAGGAGTAGCCTACCCACGCAACACCCTGGGGAGTATACGTTCACAGTAGAGAGTCATATCTCCTTAGTTTAGCATCCACTCACATTGGATTTGAAGTTACAGAATCTGGCTGCCATGAAAATGATTTCACAGGTTCATGGATAGGTATGAAGTATCTACATGAATGAGTAGATGGGCACGTTACTAAGGGCATGAGAGGACTTGACATACTGTATTCCTTTCAGCTCCTAGTGGATCAAAGGGCCTCAACGATCTCCAGCTAAATCTGTGCTGGGTGGTTTTCTTGACTTCATTCCAGGTGGTTCCTGCCTTCTCCATCTTCTTGTTCGTCCTTTTCGATGTCTTCTGGGAATGAGAGGAGATCATGTTAAAATGACAGAGCAACGTAACATTGTTAAGCACGTAAAGGAGTATTTCCTTTCATGAGAGTTTAAAGCCGTCTTTGGTGTTGCTACATGTAGAACTCGGATCACACGGACCAAATCGTCTCTTGTCCAAAAGGACCTAAAATGTTGAATATTTTATGCCAGCAAAAACGGAAATTAATTAGCTCTCTTATCAACTGAGGAACTGGCAACATATGCATGGGATTGAGTGCTGAAAGGGTTAAAGGTGAGGGCACAGGTAAACTCCAACACACCCAATTCTACAGTATTTGAACAGAACCATCACTCATGTGGATAGATTGGTCCTGAATCAGAATGGCTGATGATGCTGTTCAGGGGAGATATGGGGCGCCTACAATACTCTTAACAGGCAAAGCTATATAATTCATCAGTTGTCGTACATTTTTATTTTTTCTCTCCATCTCTCCACCTCTATAGTGTGCAGTTGCCCGCATGGGACTCCAGTCTGCGTGTGTCTGTGTCTGTTTGTGTGTGTGGCAGAAAGCTCTAATTGCCAGCGGCTACAAGGTGATTAATGAAGCCCCATTGAATCTTTAATCATCACAGAAGAGATCATTTAAGTCTAATGTGTCTATGAGCATAAAAATCTGAACCAGAGACAATACAAGATGTTACACGTCTTTGATATTCCATAGTGATTTGAATTACTGCCTTACAATTTCACCTCAACACAGTATTTTAGGAAACGTGATTCCTTAGTATATATGCGTTCATTTGGTGACAAAGGCAACAGAAATGGAACTTGTTCCTTATCTAGGTGTGAACAAAACGTCCGTATCGGATCCAGTTGAGAAATGATTCAGTACTATGAAGGTTGCACCTCTGTGCGGAATACAGACTCGTTGTGTGTTCATGTGTACTCGATTTCTCCTCTTGGCTGTATGATGGGCCTCTGTTCCCCCTGGCTCTCATAGGCAGGCAGCATCCCCCAGTCTTGACAATAAATCATCATTAGCTGATTCTCAACGTTTTATTAAACTCACACATTTATAAGCAATTAGAGGCGTCCTCCAGGAGTGACTGCTTCACAGCAGAGAGCTGGGGGCCATATCTCACCGCTGCCAGAACCACACATACGCAGGCAGACCACACAACAACAAAAGGACAAACAACATTTACAGTACACACACACACACACACTACATTCTCCGTATATCGTCCATTACTCCAAGGCTTCAAATCTACAGAGAAAACACAAGGCAGAAATAACTTAGAGAAAATAAGCGGGTGCTGAGTAAAATTGAGATATGATGGAGAATGGAGGTAATGGCGAGTTAGCCATTTCTCTGGTGTTTATGGAACACCTTGGACATGTCATCTCGTCGTTCCCAGTGATTACTGCCCATGGAAGGCCTAGCAGGCCAGCAGACACCCGCTGAAGCCAGTGATCTGTGCTGGCTAGGTCCTGCTTCACCTGCCCCTTTCCCCATCTCTCTCACGTCACCATTAACCCCAGGACAAAAAGAATCATTCACACACCAGCTTCATCATTCCCACAGCCATGGCAGGGCTCAACAGTGTAATCAATGGCTTTTGAAAGTTTTTTAATTTTTTTCCATCTAATCTTTATTTAAGGTATCTGCTGGACGAATGAGGACAGGTTAGAAAATGGAGGAGGAAATATATTGTCTTGGAACAAAGAGCTTGCCAAGGGACAATCTTTTGTTGAAAAAAATAACAAAGTGTACTCCCTGCCACTGTTTCGGGATGGGGATGAAGAAATGTAACCACTCTTTAATTTTTAGACAGAGCTATGGATGCAAGGGTTGACCATCCATGATTATAGTTTTAACCATGTTTTGAGGCTATCCAGTGTTTGTTTACATCACATTGTTCCCAAACACTGGAGTAAAACACGCTTATATTTTAAGTTCTGATAGCGTACAACAGTTAAACTAAGCTCATGCGGTATTTATAAGATATATTCTTCAAGAATGAAATGGGTACATATTATAAATGTAGTCCAAAAAAGAATGTAGCAACTGCAGATTGCCCCTTTAAGCAACAGACAGATGCTTTGCATAAAGATATTAGAAGTATCTGGCAACTCTCATCCTCTTAATGGCTGAGGTGGAATGGGGAAATGATTATTCATGCATTCTGTCACCGTGGTGATTCTGGCAGCCTGGGTGAATGAATGACTACATGGGCTTTGAGGCAAGTGGCAGCTAAAGTGAAAATACAAGCGCAAAGAAGCGCCAATTTGTGTCTCGTCATTCATTTAGAGATGTAGTAAGGCTGTGTTTTCATTGTGCTGACAGTCAGTCCCTGTGAGAGCACATCCTATTTAAAGGATTACCAAGCCTTACTGGGATGCTTCCCTGCTGTGCTCTGACAGAAACGAACATCAACATGTGCATTTCCTGTTTAGAAACCACCCTAGATGAATAATATCAACATGAGCACTGCTCAACAGCAGCATAAACCACTTGCATTTCCTTTTAGGTGCATTTGGAGATGAATAGAAGAAAATCATATTTTGAAAATGAAAATGAATTGTGGAATAGTGAATTTGAAAAATAGGTAGCATAATGAGTATTTTATTGGACTGGAAGATACTTGAAAGGGTCAGAGAGCATCCCATTCCCTGAACCAATATATTTAATTAACTCATTTGCATAATTAACATTTCCAGCTAATCCACACAATTAAATTAGCATACATGAATGACGTTCATTTGGTGAATATCAATCTAGCCTCGCTTGATAACATATTTCACGCATGCCTGTTATAAACCCTCGTGGAATAATTACAAGACAATCCAACTGTTTTAATTGCATGTAATTTTACCTCCGAGTAACATTTCTAAAACGTCTAATGACTCATTTGTGCTGACATGTGGTGCAGTTTGAATAGAGAGGCAGTACTTTGTGAATGTGGGTCCTGACTATCGTCCTTTTCATTCAGAAGAGGAGTCTTTATTATCACTGGGGGCAATTCATTTTGCAGCACTTAGTAGAAATCAAATTTGATTTGATTTGAAACACAATGGACCCATGGCATATACACAAAAACTATATATACAGCAATATGTACACAGGTAGTAGACCTGTAAAGGATGCATGAACAGTCAGTCAATACCTAACAGTGCAGTACTACAGTACTAGTACATCAGAATGGTCAGTTATGTTCGTACCAATGATCCTGCTACTTAGTTTCACGATGTTACCAAGCCTGTTGTAACCAAACCAGCAGATCATATTGAATGTTCAAATGGATCAAATCAAATCAAATCGTATTTGACACATGCGCCGAACACAACAGGTCTGGACCTTACAGTGAAATGCTGACTTACAAGCTCTTAACCAACAATGCAGTTTAAAGAAAATCCATTAAAAAAGTAAGGGATAAGAATAACAAATAAGTAAAGAGCAATTGGAGGGGGGGGGGGCAATGCAAATAGTCTGGGTAGCCATTTGATTAGCTGTTCAGGAGTCTTGTGGCTTGGGGGTAGAAGCTGTTTAGAAGTCTCTTGGACCTAGATTTGATGACTTCGTCAACCATTTTGAAAAGAAGATCGACGACATCCGATCCTCGTTTGCTAAGTCAAACAACACCGCTGGTTCTGCTCACACTGCCCTACCCTGTGCTCTGACCTCTTTCTCCCCTCTCTCTCCAGATGAAATCTCGCGTCTTGTGACGGCCGGCCGCCCAACAACCTGCCCGCTCGACCCTATCCCCTCCTCTCTTCTCCAGACCATTTCCGGAGACCTTCTCCCTTACCTCACCTCGCTCATCAACTTATCCCTGACCGCTGGCTACGTCCCTTCCGTCTTCAAGAGAGCGAGAGTTGCACCCCTTCTGAAAAAACCTACACTCGATCCCTCCGATGTCAACAACTACAGACCAGTATCCCTTCTTTCTTTTCTCTCCAAAACTCTTGAACGTGCCGTCCTTGGTCAGCTCTCCCGCTATCTCTCTCAGAATGACCTTCTTGATCCAAATCAGTCAGGTTTCAAGACTAGTCATTCAACTGAGACTGCTCTTCTCTGTATCACGGAGGCGCTCCGCACCGCTAAAGCTAACTCTCTCTCCTCTGCTCTCATCCTTCTAGACCTATCGGCTGCCTTCGATACTGTGAACCATCAGATCCTCCTCTCCACCCTCTCCGAGTTGGGCATCTCCGGCGCGGCCCACGCTTGGATTGCGTCCTACCTGACAGGTCGCTCCTACCAGGTGGCGTGGCGAGAATCTGTCTCCTCACCACGCACTCTCACCACTGGTGTCCCCCAGGGCTCTGTTCTAGGCCCTCTCCTATTCTCGCTATACACCAAGTCACTTGGCTCTGTCATAACCTCACATGGTCTCTCCTATCATTGCTATGCAGACGACACACAATTAATCTTCTCCTTTCCCCCTTCTGATGACCAGGTGGCGAATCGCATCTCTGCATGTCTGGCAGACATATCAGTGTGGATGACGGATCACCACCTCAAGCTGAACTTCGGCAAGACGGAGCTGCTCTTCCTCCCGGGGAAGGACTGCCCGTTCCATGATCTCGCCATCACGGTTGACAACTCCATTGTGTCCTCCTCCCAGAGCGCTAAGAACCTTGGCGTGATCCTGGACAACAAACTGTCGTTCTCAACTAACATCAAGGCGGTGGCCCGTTCCTGTAGGTTCATGCTCTACAACATCCGCAGAGTACGACCCTGCCTCACACAGGAAGCGGCGCAGGTCCTAATCCAGGCACTTGTCATCTCCCGTCTGGATTACTGCAACTCGCTGTTGGCTGGGCTCCCTGCCTGTGCCATTAAACCCCTACAACTCATCCAGAACGCCGCAGCCCGTCTAGTGTTCAACCTTCCCAAGTTCTCTCACGTCACCCCGCTCCTCCGCTCTCTCCACTGGCTTCCAGTTGAAGCTCGCATCCGCTACAAGACCATGGTGCTTGCCTACGGAGCTGTGAGGGGAACGGCACCTCAGTACCTCCAGGCTCTGATCAGGCCCTACACCCAAATAAGGGCACTGCGTTCATCCACCTCTGGCCTGCTCGCCTCCCTACCACTGAGGAAGTACAGTTCCCGCTCAGCTCAGTCAAAACTGTTCGCTGCTCTGGCTCCCCAATGGTGGAACAAACTCCCTCACGACGCCAGGACAGCGGAGTCAATCACCACCTTCCGGAGACACCTGAAACCCCACCTCTTTAAGGAATACCTAGGATAGGATAAAGTAATCCTTCTCACCCCCCTTAAAATATTTAGATGCACTATTGTAAAGTGGTTGTTCCACTGGATGTCATAAGGTGAATGCACCAATTTGTAAGTCGCTCTGGATAAGAGCGTCTGCTAAATGACTTAAATGTAAAATCTTAAATGTAACATCACAGGGTAAAAGTATAGTGTTCAGCTGACCACATGGGACTCCAGCCTCTGCCTGTCTGCGTGTGTCTGTGTCTGCCTGTCTGTGTGTGTCTGTGTCTGCCTGTCTGTGTGGCAGAAAGCTCTAATTGCCAGCGGCTACAAGGTGATTAATGAAGCCCCATTGAATCTTTAATCGTCACAGAAGAGGTCATTTAAGTCTAATGAGCATAAACATCTGAACCAGAGACAATACAAGGAGAGTTTGACTGCATAGTGGAGGGTCAAAAACAAACGTCTTTGATAGGCCATAGTGATTTGAATTACTGCCTTACAATTTCACCGCAACACAGTATTTTAGGGAACATTCATTCTGTGACAAAGGCAACAGAAATGGAACTTGTTCCTTATCCAGGTGTGAACAAAATGTCCATATCTGATCCAGTTGAGAAATGATTCAGTGGTATGAAGGTTGCACCTCATGTGTACTCGATTTCTCATGTTGGCTGTATGATGGGCTTCTGTTCTCCCTGGCTCTCATAGACAGGCAGCATCCTCCAGTTTTGACAATAAATCCTCATCAGCTGATAGAAAATATACATATAAAAATCAGTGAGTGATCTAATCAAATCAAATCAAATGTTTTATTTGTCACATACACATGGTTAGCAGATGTTAGTGCGAGTGTAGCGAAATGCTTGTGCTTCTAGTTCCGACAATGCAGTAATAACCAACAAGTAATCTAGCTAACAATTCCAAAACTACTACCTTATAGACACAAGTGTAAGGGGATAAAGAATATGTACATAAGATATATGAATGAGTGATGGTATAGAGCAGCATAGGCAAGATACAGTAGATGGTATTGAGTGCAGTATATACATATGAGATGAGTATGTAAACAAGGTGGCATAGTTAAAGTGGCTAGTGATACATGTATTACATAAGGATGCAGTAGATTATATAGAGTACAGTATATACGTATACATATAAGATGAATAATGTAGGGTATGTAAACATTATATTAGGTAGGATTGTTTAAAGTGGCTAGTGATATATTTTACATAATTTCCCATCAATTCCCATTATTAAAGTGGCTGGAGTTGAGTCAGTGTGTTGGCAGCAGCCACTCAATGTTAGTGGTGGCTGTTTAACAGTCTGATGGCCTTGAGGTAGAAGCTGTTTTTCAGTCTCTCGGTCCCAGCTTTGATGCACCTGTACTGACCTCGCCTTCTGGATGATAGCGGGGTGTACAGGCAGTGGTTCGGGTGGTTGATGTCCTTGATGATCTTTATGGCCTTCCTGTAACATCGGGTGGTGTAGGTGTCCTGGAGGGCAGGTAGTTTGCCCCCGGTGATGCGTTGTGCAGACCTCACTACCCTCTGGAGAGCCTTACGGTTGAGGGCGGAGCAGTTGCCGTACCAGGCGGTGATGCAGCCCGCCAGGATGCTCTCGATTGTGCATCTGTAGAAGTTTGTGAGTGCTTTTGGTGACAAGCCGAATTTCTTCAGCCTCCTGAGGTTGAAGAGGCGCTGCTGCACCTTCTTCACGACGCTGTCAGTGTGAGTGGACCAATTCAGTTTGTCTGTGATGTGTATGCCGAGGAACTTAAAACTTGCTACCCTCTCCACTACTGTTCCATCGATGTGGATAGGGGGGTGTTCCCTCTGCTGTTTCCTGAAGTCCACAATCATCTCCTTAGTTTTGTTGACGTTGAGTGTGAGGTTATTTTCCTGACACCACACTCCGAGGGCCCTCACCTCCTCCCTGTAGGCCGTCTCGTCGTTGTTGGTAATCAAGCCTATCACTGTTGTGTCGTCCGCAAACTTGATGATTGAGTTGGAGGCGTGCGTGGCCACGCAGTCGTGGGTGAACAGGGAGTACAGGAGAGGGCTCAGAACACACCCTTGTGGGGCCCCCGTGTTGAGGATCAGCGGGGAGGAGATGTTGTTGCCTACCCTCACCACCTGGGGGGCGGCCCGTCAGGAAGTCCAGTACCCAGTTGCACAGGGCGGGGTCGAGACCCAGGGTGTCAGGTAGGGTGTCAGGTAGGGTGGAGGTGATATGGTCCTTGACTAGTCTCTCAAAGCACTTCATGATGACGGAAGTGAGTGCTACGGGGCGGTAGTCGTTTAGCTCAGTTACCTTAGCTTTCTTGGGAACAGGAACAATGGTGGCCCTCTTGAAGCATGTGGGAACAGCAGACTGGTATAGGGATTGATTGAATATGTCCGTAAACACACCGGCCAGCTGGTCTGCGCATGCTCTGAGGGCGCGGCTGGGGATGCCGTCTGGGCCTGCAGCCTTGCGAGGGTTAACACGTTTAAATGTCTTACTCACCTCGGCTGCAGTGAAGGAGAGACTGCATGTTTCCGTTGCAGGCCGTGTCAGTGGCACTGTATTGTCCTCAAAGCGGGCAAAAAAGTTATTTAGTCTGCCTGGGCGCAAGACATCCTGGTCCGTGACTGGGCTGGATTTCATCTTGTAGTCCGTGATTGACTGTAGACCCTGCCACATGCCTCTTGTGTCTGAGCCATTGAATTGAGATTCCACTTTGTCTCTGTACTGACGCTTAGCTTGTTTGATAGCCTTACGGAGGGAATAGCTGCACTGTTTGTATTCAGTCATGTTGCCAGACACCTTGCCCTGATTAAAAGCAGTGGTTCGCGCTTTCAGTTTCACGCGAATGCTGCCATCAATCCACGGTTTCTGGTTAGGGAATGTTTTTATCGTTGCTATGGGAACGACATCTTCGACGCACGTTCTAATGAACTCGCACACCGAATCAGCGTATTCGTCAATATTCCCATCTGACGCAATACGAAACATGTCCCAGTCCACGTGATGGAAGCAGTCTTGGAGTGTAGAGTCAGCTTGGTCTGACCAGCGTTGGACAGACCTCAGCGTGGGAGCCTCTTGTTTTAGCTTCTGCCTGTAGGCAGGGATCAGCAAAATGGAGTCGTGGTCAGCTTTTCCGAAAGGGGGGCGGGGCAGGGCCTTATATGCGTCGCGGAAGTTAGAGTAACAATGATCCAAGGTTTTACCACCCCTGGTTGCGCAATCGATATGCTGATAAAAATTTAGGGAGTCTTGTTTTCAGATTAGCTTTGTTAAAATCCCCAGCTACAATGAATGCAGCCTCCGGATAAATGGTTTCCAGTTTGCAAAGAGTTAAATAAAGTTAGTTCAGAGCCATCGATGTGTCTGCTTGGGGGGGGGTATATACGGCTGTGATTATAATAGAAGAGAATTCTCTTGGAAGATAATGCGGTCTACATTTGATTGTGAGGAATTCTAAATCAGGTGAACAGAAGGATTTGAGTTCCTGTATGTTTCCTTCATCACACCATGTCCCGTTAGTCATGAGGCATACGCCCCCGCCACTCTTCTTACCAGAGAGATGTTTATTTCTGTCGGCGCGATGCGTGGAGAAACCCGTTGGCTGCACCGCATCGGATAGCGTCTTCCCAGTGAGCCATGTTTCCGTGAAGCAGAGAACGTTGCAGTCTCTGATGTCCCTCTGGAATGCCACCCTTGCTCGGATTTCGTCAACCTTGTTGTCAAGAGACTGGACATTGGCAAGAAGAATGCTGGGGAGTGGTGCGCGATGTGCCCTTTTTCGGAGTCTGACCAGAACACCTCCTCGTTTCCCTCTTTTTCGGAGTCGTTTCCTTGGGTCGCTGCATGCGATCCATTCCGTTGTCCTGTTTGTAAGGCAGAACACAGGATCCGTGTCGCGGAAAACATATTCTTGGTCGTACTGATGGTGAGTTGACGCTGATCTTATATTCAGTAGTTCTTCTCGACTGTATGTAATGAAACCTAAGATGACCTGGGGTACTAATGTAAGAAATAACCCTGTAAGCCGTCTCGTCGTTGTTGGTAATCAAGCCTACGACTGTTGTGTGTCGTCCGCAAACTTGATGATTGAGTTGGAGGCGTGCGTGGCCACGCAGTCGTGGGTAAACAGGGAGTACAAGAGAGGGCTCAGAACGCACCCTTGTGGGGCCCCAGTGTTGAGGATCAGCGGGGTGGAGATGTTGTTGCCTACCCTCACCACCTGGGGGCGGCCCGTCAGGAAGTCCAGTACCCAGTTGCACAGGGCGGGGTCGAGACCCATGGTCTCGAGCTTGATAATGTGTTTGGAGGGTACTATAGTGTTAAATGCTGAGCTGTAGTCGATGAACAGCATTCTCACATAGGTATTCCTCTTGACCTATTTGGGCGGTAAGCAAATTGGAGTGGGTCTAGGGTGTCAGGTAGGGTGGAGGTGATATGGTCCTTGACTAGTCTCTCAAAGCACTTCATGATGACGGAAGTGAGTGCTACCTTAGCTTTCTTGGGAACAGGAACAGTGGTGGCCCTCTTGAAGCATGTGGGAACAACAGACTGGGATAGGGATTGATTGAATATGTCCGTAAACACACCAGCCAGCTGGTCTGCGCATGCTCTGAGGACGCGGCTGGGGATGCCGTCTGGGCCTGATGACGTATCGCGTAAGTATTCATGATCTGAATAAAATCTAAAGTTCAATGTGTTTCCATCGCGTTTTCAATTCCACCAATATTTTCATCACAAAAACTGCTGCATAGGGCGGCGCACACTACGCTCAGCGTACTCCAGGTTTGACCGGGGTAGGCTGTCATTGTAAATAAGAATTTGTTCTTAACTGACTTGCCTAGTTAAAGGTTCAAAAATTTAAAAAAATTAAAACAAAATGTGCCTACTCTGGTCTTGGCATATGAGCACTAGCCAACAGCTTGCAGATACTGTGGGGGTAGCTTAGTCTACATGATGAGATTATAATGGATTAGAGTGATTTTTAATTGTCAAACGTCGGTCAAGCATTGATCATCATGTCACCAGAATAGTACCCTCAATATTTATTGGAAAGGAGCATCAAGAGCGCCGCGCACTTTCACCACCCTGTGAAATTTGTCATTACATTTACATTTACATTTAAGTCATTTAGCAGACGCTCTTATCCAGAGTGACTTACATTACTTATTTAATCTGTAGCCTAATAAACTGCATGGTTTCCCCGGTCGTAGCTTGACTCCAGGCTTACTTCGATATTATGGCTGTTATATCAATATTTGCGCATTAAGGCATTTAGACCTTCATTTCCCGCATAATTCATTATACAGAAACAAAAAAAAATCCACCACATAGAACGAACATATTATAAGTACACATTTTTAAAAATTATACAAAAAATACACGTTTCAATCACAGCTGTTGTGATTTTTTTTTTTAATGTATATTTTACTTGCATAAAAAATGTGGATGGAAACGTGGTTAGTGTTTGAAAATGACTGTTTTAAAATGTTTTTATATATAACTTTTTATGTCATGGGTAGAATTTAACATTATGTTTTATACAAAACATACACATGCACCATTTTCACATATGTAGACACTGGTTTGGTGCTGAAGAGAATAATTATGAGGTTGAAAAGTGGCGGAGTATGCATATGCATATTCTTGATACCATTTAAAAGGAAACACTTTAAAGTTTGTGGAAATGTGGAACTAATGTAGGAGAATATAACGCATTAGATCTGGTAAAAGATTATACAAACAAAAAAACATGCATTTTAATTTATTTTTGTAACATCATCTTTGAAATGGTCCTTCTGTAGCTCAGTTGGTAGAGCATAGCGCTTGTAACGCCAGGGTAGTGGATTCGATCCCCGGGACCACCCATACGTAGAATGTATGCACACATGACTGTAAGTCGCTTTGGATAAAAGCGTCTGCTAAATGGCATATATATATATATATATATATAAAAATGCAAGTAAAAGGCCATACTTTCAGACAGGAGTCTAGGTGTGATTTGATTTTGGCCACCAGATGGCAGCACTGTGTGTGCAAAGTTTCAGACTGATCCAGTGAAGAATTACATTACAGCACAATATTTTGGATCAAGTCTGCCAGGAGTTTTCACAAATGTGCCGAATTGGTCAAGTACATAACTAGAGAACATACAAAAATGAAAAAGTTTACACAATCCCAGGAATGTCATACATGAATATACACTAACTTTCACACATCTAGATGGCCGGGCCGGGCGGGGTGGGTTTGGAGCCAGAGACAGCAGTGGGGTCAAACTGTAGACCCCAGGTCCTACATTATATAACATAAAAATTGATTTTATCAAACAAAACTATGCTACATTTTATTTCTGGGACCCTCAGGATGACAAATCAGAGCAAGATTAGTGAATGTAATTCCATTACTGACCTTCAGAAGTGAATGTATCAAACCAGTTGACGTGATTAAAGTTTGTTGTTGTGCACTTACCTCAAACAATAGCATGGCACTTTTTCACTGTAATAGCTACTGTTAATTGTACACTGCAGTTAGATTAACACGGATTTAAGCTTTCTGCCCATATAAGACATGTATACAGTCGTGGCCAAACGTTTTGAGAATGACAAAAATATTACTTTTCACAAAGTCTGCTGCCTCAGTTTGTATGATAGAAATTTGCATATATTCCAGAACTCCAGAATGTTATGAAGAGTGATCAGTCAATTAATTGCAAAGTCCCTCTTTGCCATGCAAATGAACTGAATCCCCCAAAAACATTTCCACTGCATTTCAGCCCTGCCACAAAAGGACCAGCTGTCAGTAATTCTCTCGTTAACACAGGTGTGAGTGTTGATGGGACAAGGCTGGAGATCACTCTGTCATGCTGAATGAGTTTGAATAACAGACTGGAAGCTTCAAAAGGAGGGTGGTGCTTGGAATCATTGCTCTTCCTCTGTCAATCATGGTTACCTGAAAGGAAGCAGGTGCCGTCATCATTGCTTTGCACAAAATGAGCTTCACAGGCAGGGATATTGCTGCCAGTAAGATTGCAGCCAAATCAACCATTTATCGGATCATCAAGAACTTCAAGGAGAGAGGTTCAATTGTTGTGAAGAAGGCTTCAGGGCGCACTAAGAAAGTCCAGCAAGTGCCAGGACAGTCTCCTAAAGTTGATTCAGCTGCGGGATCGGGGCACCACCAGTACAGAGCTTGCTCAGGAATGGCAGCAGGCAGGTGTGAGTGCATCTGCACGCACAGTGAGGCAAAGACTTTTGGAGGATGGCCTGGTGTCAAAGAAGGGCAGCAAAGAAGCCATTTCTCTTCAGGAAAAACATCAGGGACAGACTGATATTCTGCAAAAGGTACAGGGATTGGACTGCTGAGGACTGGGGTAAAGTCATTTTCTCTGATGAATCCCCTTTCCGATTTTTTGCGGCATCCGGAAGAAAGCTTGTCGAGAGAAGAGAAGGTGAGCGCTAGCATCAGTCCTGTGTCATGCCAACAGTAAAGCATCCTGAGACCATTCATGTGTGGGGTTGCTTCTCAGCCAAGGGAGTGGGCTCACTCACAATTTTGCCTAAGAACACAGCCATGAATATCAAATCAAATCAAATTTATTTATATAGCCCTTCGTACATCAGCTGATATCTCAAAGTGCTGTACAGAAACCCAGCCTAAAACCCCAAACAGCAAGCAATGCAGGTGTAGAAGCACGGATTGCAGAAAGAATGAATAAAGAATGGTACCAACACATCCTCTGAGAGCAACTTTTCCCAACCATCCAGGAACAGTTTGGTGACTAACAATGCCTTTTCCAGCACGATGGAGCACCTTGCCATAAGGCAAACGTGATAACTAAGTGGCTCGGGGAACAAAACATCAATATTTTGGGTCAGAAAACTCCTCAGAACCTAATCCCATTGAGAACTTGTGGTCAAACCTTAAGAGGCAAACAAAACCCCATAAATTCTGACAAACTCCAAGCATTGATTATGCAAGAATGAGCTGCCATCAGTCAGGACGTGGCCCAGAAGTTAATTGAGTCTTTGCATCAACTTCATGTAATTGTCAATAAAAGCCTTTGACACTTATGAAATGCTTGTAATTATACTGCAGTTTTCCATAATAACATCTGACAAAAATATCTAAAGACAGTGAAGCAGCAAAATTTGTGGAAATTAATATTTGTGTCACTCAAAACTTTTGGCCACATCTATATGTTCCGGAAAGTTGGCTGTCGTGTACAACGTCATCCTACTCACATTAGCATACGTTAGCAAAAACCGTCCCGGTTTAGGGACACCCATCCCCAAAAGGTTGATTAAGGCTATTTTACAAACAAATGTGAGAGTATTTATTCAACCTTAAAATGAGTAACACATCCATGGCCACATTTTGAGGCTACTGTAACAATGCGTCGTCTTATGTAATCATAGAAACTGTGTTCAGGGTCCCAGGTCTGTGGAAATCTTCACAATAGCTAAAATAATCTGCACAGAACAATATATCTGACAACGTATTCCCATTTGAACTTTGATGTGTTTTTAAATGGTTGAAAGCGCAGTGCTAAAACATTTAGGTGACAACTAAACCAAAAATCGGACATTGATTTTCCATTGGAATTTGGTTGTGCTTTTCGATGGTTGAAAGCATAGCGATAACACATTAGGAATTTAACAGACTTTTGGCTCTCTTTTTGAGCGGGTGAAAATAGGTTGGAATCTCATTGATCAACGTATCTACCAAATATTACCAAATTCATCACGTTGAAATGACGTAGTGTGCCCAGTGGGATCATTCATTGTTTAAACAAACCACCAAATATAGGAGAAAATTATGGAAATAATGAATGATGTGATACGTCTTAAAAAGCTGAATTACATTAAATCATGATTAGCAAGCACCCTGTGAATACAGGCAGAGTATAAAAACAGCTTTTTTGTCTTCTTCATTTCAAACAGGGGAGCTGTAGGCCTATCAGCTGCATCTAAAGTAATACTCTATGATGACAAACAAAGCTCTGAGACAACAGCGTAGTTTGGACCAAGAAAGGAGGCGGCATACTGAAAATCAACAGAAGCACTGCTGGGGAACCCAACATCTGTGACGATTAGGGAAACAGGATGAAAGCAAATACAGAGACGGGAGAATATGGAACTGGTAATCCACCGACTGTGTCAACTGGAACACAGTATATTTACATGTGAATATATTTACCCCTGGCTGGGTGTGTGTGTGTGTGTGTGTGTGTGTGTGTAACTCATTTAGGATATTAACAGCAGGCAAAGTGGAAAGGGGGAATAAAACATTGAAATAATTGTAGATGGTGTTGGCTTTGTTTTATTGACACAGCCCTCATAAATATTCATGTTAGTAAAGTCTTCAATTCAGCTGTAAACTGAGCTAACCAAGGGCATGACAATTATTCTCAATACTGTTCAGTCTTTTGAACAGTGGCACTCACGTTGATGATAAAATAAATATATCCAAGTAGCTCTTGGTGAACTGTGTGTATGCATTAACTCTGCAGTCATTCGTTTTTAAACCATTCCTGGACTGCATCGTGAATATGAGGTGATGTGTAAGTAGCTACTCACAGTGTTATTCAGCAAACACCACAATGGCCCACAAAACAATACAGTTCCACTTTTTATTTTGTCCTGTGACACAATATTAACATACATGTATATGTATACAGTACCAGTCAAAGGTCTGGACACCTACTCATTCTAGGATTTTTCTTTATTTTTACTATGTTCCACATTGTAGAGTAATAGAAGACATCAAAACTATGATAACACATATGGTGGAATCATGTAGTAACCAAAAAAGTGTTTAAAAAAATCTAAATATATTTTATATTTGAGTTTCTTCAAATTGCCACCCTTTGCCTTGATGACAGCTTTGGCCCTCTCTCAATGAACTTCATGAGGTAGTCACATGGAATGCAATTCAATTTAACAAGGTGTGCCTTGTTAAAAGTTCAACTCCACAAATTATTTCCGTCTTAATGTGTTTGTGCCAATCAGTTGTGTTGTGACAAGGTAGGGGTGGTATACAAAAGACAGCACTATTTGGTAAAAGACCAAGTCCATATTTTGGCAAGAACAGCTCAAATAAGCAAAGAGAAACTACAGTCCGACATTACTTTAAGACATGAAGGTCAGTCAATCTGGAAAACTTCAAGAACTTTGAACATTGAGTGCAGTCACAAAAACCATCAAGGGCTATGACGAGACTGGCTCCCATGAAGACCGCCACAGGAAAGGAAGATCCAGAATTACCTCTGCTGCAAAGGATATGTTAGTTACCAGCCAAATAAATGGGCTGCATTTCACAAAGTTCAAGTAACAGACATCTCAACATCAACTGTTCAGAGACTGCATGAATCGGGCCTTCATGGTCAAATAGCTGCAAAGAAACCACTACAAAAGGATACCAATAAGATGAAGAGACTTGCATGGGCCAAGAAACGGTGACACTGTGATTTACTTAGAATTCAAGGCACACTTAACCAGCATGGCTACCGCAGCGATATGCCATCCCATCCGGTAGGCGCTTAGTGGGATTATCATTTGTTAGTCCCACTAAAAATGACCCAACACACACCTCCAGGCTGCGTAAGGGCTAGTTTACCAAGGAGAGTGATGGAGTGCTGCATCAGATGACCTGGCCTCCACAATCCCCTGATATCAACCAAATTGAGCTGGTTTGGGATGAGTTGGACCGCAGAGTGAAGGAAAAGCAGCCAACAAGTGCTCAGCATATGTGGGAACTCCTTCAAGACTGTTGGAAAAGCATTCCAAGTGAAGCTGGTTGAGAGAATCCCAAGTGTGTGCAAACTTTCAAGGAAAAGCATGGCTACTTCAAAAAAGCCTAAATATATTTTGATTAATTTAAGACTCTTTTGGTTACTACATGATTCCATGTGTTATTTCATAGTGCGTCTTCATTAATATTCTACAATGTAGAAAATAGTAAAAATAAAGAATGCTTGAATGAGTAGGTGTACAAACTTTTAATTGGTACTGTATATACATACACATACCTCATTTACATTCTTCAGATATGTAAATGACCACCTTTTTTGCATTACAGTCACCAGTGGATATGAAAGAACACAGAAGCTAAAAAAATACACATGGCTGACAAACAGGAGTGTGAACAAAAAGGTATCGCTTCATTGTAAGGTTTCTTTAATAAGGCTTAATAAATACCTCACATCGAAAGGTTAACAACACACTGAACACATCTGAAAAACAAAAAAGCAGACATATAAAAGTTCACATTTGTTAAAAACTGAACCTAGATATTTTCCATGGCCTATGACAGAGGACATGATCACAGCCCTGTCATATTAGTGTTGCGGTACATTTGGATCAAAGTCGGTTTCTCATCTTCAACACATGTAAATCCTTCAATAATTTATCGTAAGTTAAAGAAAAGAATGTATTACTCATTTTTATTGCAATGATTAATCCTTAAGACAAATATTTAACCTTGAACATCACCAAAGCAACCTAAATATATTGAGCGTTACAACAAGGAATCTACATTGACAATCCGATGGGGTTTTTGTTAGTAGGGCTAACTTATACCAGTACAGACTTCCCATCGTGGCCTATATTTGTCCTTACAGAGCTGAAAACACACTGAGGACCCTCTGTGCTCCCCTGTTCTGAGAAGCTAGGGTCAGTTCTTATATAACAGCCATGCAAAGTGCACCCACTGGTTAACATCTACACTGAATATATAAATGGGTTATAACTGATTTCTCAGCAAAACAAAAGAAACAGGTGAGCAATAAGTGGATTAGGGACATGTGTAGTGACAGTCACTATTGAAATGGAAGGGAAAACATTTGACACGTGAAATGTAGTCACATGTATTGCAAAAACATGCACAAATTCTTGATAGTATTTTTGAGTCCTCAAAGCATGGTCCAATATTACAGTGTGAATTAAAAATAAATGATATACTAACCGCAGGAAGCTCTGTTTGTACAAGGCAACCAATGTCTGACATTTACAGTAAGTAGTGTAGAGTACTTAGTGTGTAGAGTAAGGAGTAAAAATTATAGGCGTGACGAAAATCGCACAAATTCAGTTACAACAAGAACAATGTCATACTAAAAAAAAAACTACTTTGTACATATACGTGTCTATGTTTTTATTAGTCAGTACTTAAGAGTGAGTGAGCGAGCAACTAAAGCCAGGCCAAAGCCTAACCTATGGCTTCTTGTCTGGTCAAATTGCTGTCCAAAACAGATGAGAGCTGGAGAAATGTGGCACAATAAAGTGAAGGATGGGGATAAATAGTATGGTGATACAGATTTGGAAACACTGCTGCAACAGTGACCACATAGTGGTAGGAACTGAGGGTAAAAAGGCATCTCCATCTCACAGATATGTTACACACACACACAACACACACACACACAACACACACAACACACACAACACACACAACACACACAACACACTTAGAAAAATATAATAATTTAATTTTAAAAAGAAAGTATTTTTAACCAACTGCATTCAAAAACAAAAAGGGAAGACTATGCTCTTGTCAGTCAACTATGGAATAGTGTATTTTAAAGACGTTTATATGCAGCGAAGTGTTTATATGATTTACACATACTGCACGCTAAGGAGGAAACTTCCACACACACTTCAGCCTGAATATTTCATAGACAAACACTGTTGTGGGTTAAAAGAAACAACACTTTCCGTAATTACAATCTTTGCACAACAAAATGCATCAGGCTTCTTAGCTCTCCTGTTGTGTCATCAGACACACTGCTAATGAAAAATAACTATTCTAAAGCCCAGCAGAGGGCAGTCACGAGTTTAAAAACTGAAATTTAAAAAAGGAAGTGGGAGTTAAATGACTTGTGAGTTACTGACAGACACTGTCAAGTTCAGTGACATGTCTATCACAATGACAGTAGTGTCTCATCCCTTAGACCCAATTAATTAGGAGGCATAAAAGTTGTCAGATCTTATAAACAGTTTGAAAGGACAAGGGGGTAGCTATAAATAGCTGTCACTGCTCAGATGTAACTAAATTAAAACAAGTTTAGACATACACAATGGAGTAAAGGAAAACAATTATAACACTAAACACGTGTAAAAAATAATAATTGTTAAACAGATCAAAAAGAATGTGGTTAAACAGGCTAACATACAACATCTGATCACAAAAAAAGGATGACAAAATCAAATTCAGATCCATTTCCACACAATAGAAAGTTTCCATCCTCCTCCAACATACTGTCCACTTGGAGTGCAGTAACAGATAGCCTAAGCTTTCTTTGAGACATGAGAGGTTTCACTAAAACTTCATGCGCTAAAAGTATGCCATCTCCATTTTAGATTTGAGGAGTTGAACTACAGATATTTTACTGCAATTTGCAATACACATACAAATAAAATGTTGCACTTGCTGGTTTACCAGCTCCCCCAGAAGGAAGAAGGAAGAGGGGACTTAAAACAAAACGGCATCACAACAACTGTACTATAGAAACTATATATATACAAAATATTTATTTGCCAAATATTATATTAGCTAGCTAGCATGTTTTAGTGCTTCCAGCTCAACACTCATTCACCATGCTGCATTTTATGTAGACTTCTCATGTCACTGTTTCTAATTTCTTTCAAGTCGATATCCATTTTGAAATGAAAACCAACATGATAGTGCCACAAGCACATGGCATGAGCTCAACCACATTCACAATTCAATTGCACATCTTCCATTTCTATTTTCACCAATAATATACTATATTTGTTCTGCAAAACAAATAGCAGAAACAATGTTACAGAACATAACTGTTTTCCTAAGCATAATTAGTGTTGGTACTTTGTAAACTAGACCAAGTTTCCTCTTAACAGACCAATAAGAAAGAGTTCCAAACATCTCTTCCGATAAAAATAAATTTTCGGTTTCCCCCCTCAGACCACTCCCTGACAGTCCTAGCTAAATTCTTGAGAAACTGCGCTTTGCTAAGAAGCTGTTTTTGTTTATTTTTGACCATTTTACCTGAAAACAAATCAAAGTAAAGTACTATATTCTTACCCAGAAATTATTTGATAGAGAACTTCTGCATTGGACCTTTAATAAATCACAGATTAAACAAAGAAATGAAAAGATTGCCTACTTGTCCAACCGAAGGTGAAGTGAAGGAAGTGTAATGCTTGGAGGAGCTGTGGGCAGCACTCGGTTTACTGGTACCCCAACCCAACAGGCAGCCCACAGTGCCCATGAGAAGGGAAGCAGGTTCTACCATAACACCTCAGAATGGGGGTGATAGAGAGGCAGTGGAGGAGTGAGGAGAGCCATGGCTATCATGGTGGGCTTGGCCTGGGGGTAGAGTGTTTTGTAGTGGGTTAGTTGGCACCTCTCAGGGCGTCTGGGACCCAGACCTCTTGAAGCTGCCCAGCAGGCTCTGAACTCCCTTCTTGACACTTGAGCCCACACGGCGTGCCACAGAGTCAGCCGGCGGGCCTGGCAGGCAGGAGCTGGTACTGGGCGGTCTGGCGTCCAGACACTTCTGGTAGCGCAGCTGTCAACAGGCAAACAAAATTAGCACCAAATCTCATTCGAAATATAAACTTGGAATTCAAACTATATGGTGCAACAAGGCTGTGCATGTTTACTATTTTCTCTTCGTAAAACAGTCCAATCCTGGCAAATTCCTCATATCGAGAAGAACCACTCACCTAGTGATAAAGTTGCCATATCAAATAAGAACCCATCTGAATGCAGTCATTTGTTGGGTAATGCTTTTTCAGGACTATACATTGCCAATTCAGTGACATCACATTGACATGACTACAATAATCATGCAAGGAGGAATGATAGCCAACCAAGTCGACTTGGTTGGCTACTTGCACAATGCACGTCTCTGTCCACCTGGCGTGTAAATATTCTCTGTTTCAGTGTCAATCTAATTTTCCACTCGTCTGTGCCTCCATCCTTGGTACAGTAGTTAGTTAGTCAACTAGCTAGCTTCATTTGCATTGTTTTGGGCATTTTTAAGCTAACTACACAACGAGGCATTAGAGGTAGAGGTAGAGGAGGGAAGCAAAATGACTTCATCTAAATAGTCCTCCATGCTGGACTTATGACATTTCCGTACATTTTCTTATAGGGGTCAACGTTATTTTTTTAATTCGTTATTTTACCAGGTAAATTGACTAAGAACACATTCGCATTTGCAGCAACGACCTGGGGAATAGTTACAGGGGAGAGGAGGGGAATGAACGAGGCAATTGTAAACTGGGGATTATTAGGTGACCGTGATGGTTTGATGGCCAGATTGGGAATTTAGCCAGGGCACCAGGGTTAACACCCCTACTCTTACGATAAGTGCCATGGGATCTTGAATGACCGCAGAGAGTCAGGACACCCGTTTAACGTCCCATCCGTCTTATATGGATATCTAGCAAAACATAAAATAGCGGTACACTTCTCTCCTGTCTGCACACAGCTGTCACAAACTCAATGGCTCTTGAATCTTTGCGGGCAGAGCCCAGTTGATACAATGTTGAAAGTTTGCTAGCGAGAGTGTGAGCTCAAAACAGACAGGCAGAGTCGAGAGATGCTGGGATTGAAAGACAACCTGAACCAAGCTCCATGAACAGTCTGAGATTTATAGAGGATATTGATTTAATAGGATATTTTCTGTCGGACAATTAATTTGTATCGGACAAAAGCCAGCAATTACTGGCCGATGGAAACATTGCACTCACCATGCAGGCGGCCTGCACGGCCTCACTGAGGCTGGCTGCGTTGGGCTCACACCAGAACATGTGGCAGATGAAGTCCCCGGGGCCCTCGGCCATGATGAAGGCAAAGGTGTGGACGTCCTTCCCCACGCCCATGAAGGACAGGAAGCGCACCCGGCACTCTGACAGAACCTCCTCTGTCTGCAAGAAACAACAGAACGCCTTGGGTTATATTCCCACAGAAACTTAAACAACCGCAGACCTTCAAATTGGAAAGACATTAAAAAAAATGTATTTTTTGAGATTGTGTGTACATTTGAGTGCGACCATCTATATGTGTACTCACCTCAGCTGTGATTATAGTAAGTGTGGCTGAGGCCACGTTCACAGTAACTGACGTCCACTCTTCCTTGACTTTGGAATTCATTGCTGTGTCGAGGGCAACATTAACTAGGTCCATACCTGGATAGGAATAACAACCACCTAGGTTAGCTAGCAGCTACATCTACAGTGCATTCGGAAAGTATCCAGACCCATTCCCTTTTTCAACATTTTGTTACATTAGAGCCTTTTTCTAAATTGGATTGAATCCTCATCAATCTACACACAATACCCAATAATGACAAAGCAAAAACAGGTTTAGATGTTTGTGCAAATATATAAAAATAAATAAAAAAACAGAAATACCTTATTTACATAAGAATTCAGACCCTTCGATATGAGACTCAAAATTGATTTCAGGTGGATCCTGTTTTCATTGATCATCCTTGAGATGTTTCTACAACTTGGGAGTCCACCTATGGTAAATTCTATTGATTGGACATGATTTGGAAAAGCACACATCGGTCTATATAAAGTCCCACAGTTGGCAGTGCATGTCAGAGCAAAAACCAAGACATGAGGTCGAAGGATTTGTCCATAAAGCTCCGAGGCAGCATTGAAGGTCCCCATGAACACAGTGGCCTCCATCATTCTCAAATGGAAGAAGTTTGGAACCGCCAAGAATCTTCCTTGAGCTGGCCGCATGGCCAAACTGAGCAATCGGGAGAGGAAAGGGCCTTGGTCAGGGAGGTGACCAAGAACCCGATGGTCAAAGCTCCAGAGTTCCTCTGTGGAGATGGGAGAACCTTCCAGAAGGACAACCATCTCTGCTGCATTTCACCAATCAGGCCTTTATGGTAGTGTCCAGATGGGAAAGGGGATACCTAGTCCATTGTACAACTGAATGCCTTCAACTGAAATGTGTATTCCGCATTTAACCCAACCCCTCAAGCAGAGAGGTGTGGGGGGGCTGTCTTAATTGGAATCCACGTCTTTGGCGCCCAGGGAACAGTGGGTTAACTGCCTTGCTCAGAGGCAGAATGACAGATTTTTACCTCGTCAGGTCGGCGATCCGATCGAGCAACCTTTCGGTTACTGGCCCAACGCTAACCACTGCCGCCCCAGGAAGCCACTCCTCAGTAAAAGGCACGACAGCCAGCTTAGATTTAGCCAAAAGACACCTAAAGGGCTATCAGACCAGGAGAAACAAGATTATCTGGTCTGATGAAACCAAGATTGAACTCTTTTGCTTGAATGCCAAACTTCACGTCTGGAGGAATCCTGGCACCATCCTTACGGTTAAGCATGGCTAGGGCAGCATCATGCTGTGGGGATGTTTTTCAGCGGCAGGGACTGAGAGACTCGTCAGGATCGAGGGAAAGATGAACGGAGCAAAGTACAGAGAGATCCTTGATATAAACCTGTCCCAAAGCAATCAGAACCTCAGACTGGGACGAAGGTTCACCTTCCAACAGGACAAGGACCCAAAGAACACAGACAAGACAACACAGGAGTGGCTTCTGGACAAGTATCTGTAAGTCCTTGAGTGGCCCAGCCAGAGCCCGTACTTGAACTGATAGCTGTGCAGCGACGCTCCCCATCCAAACTGACAGAGCTTGAGAGGATCTGCTGAGAAGAATGGAAGAAACTCCCCAAACACAGGTGTGCCAAGCTTGTAGCGTTATACCCAATAAGACTCAAGGCTGTAATCGCTGCCAAAGGTGATTAAACAAAGTACTGAGTAAAGGGTCTGAATACTTATGTAAATGTAATCACTTTTTTTTATATACATTTGCTAACATTTCTAAAAACCTGTGTTTGCCTTCTCGTTATGGGGTACTGTGTGTAGATTATTGAGGGGGAAAAAACATAAGACATTTTTGAATAAGGCTGTAACATAACAAAACATGGAAAATGTCAAGGGGTTTGAATACTTTCCATCTGTCTGGGTACACTCAATACCTGAGAATATTAGGAAAATGGAAGGAAGGAATTACTAGAAATGTGTTTGTTCATAATTCACTGAAAACCAAGAGAGTTAAAAGCTCAATATCCATAACAAGAGGATAGCTCATTGAAGTTGAGACTTCACACAGTAAGAAATCAGTATCACAATCTGTAGGATAAATTAGTAGAATACGTGCAATAATTTGAGACATTCAATTCAGTAAATGTGTATTCATTCATTGAGTGAAACCAAACTTATTAGAAAGTTAGCACTCATTTAAACACAGTACCAACATACAGGAGGACAAGTGGAATGTTAAATACAGGCAGTGACTGAGAAGTTCCCCTGAAACATTGTTCAAAACACCACAAGATACACCAACAAACAGCTAGGAAAGAGAAGAAAAAGCATTCCTTACCAAAGCGTTCCTTACCTACGGGTTTGGCCACAGGCACGTTACCTAGGTAACACACCTGGAAGCGCTGGACTAGATCATTCTTTGGTGCAGGAAATTCTGTAGGGAGATTAGAGCAGAGTGAGAGAGACAGAAGACCTCATGCTTAAACCATACAAAGGACTAGAGATGCATTTGGTTTCAGATTATACATAGTATATAGTCATTAGGGATGACGAATGTTATCAAACCGTTTGGTATGCCCCTTACGGTTCAATATGCACACGTGAACCGTGGAATTATGGTATGCCTGTCATTTTCCTATAATTTCCAAAATGTGCTTATTGCGCTGCAGACTACACGCACGTTGTACATTCAAATCCACAGAAGCAAACGCTCAGCTTGTGGCCATTAGGGGGCTCCTGGGGCTGACAAACTTTACTCCACAGCAATGTCTCAAAATTTTACAACCGCAGTGACCGCAACTCCCTCAAACAACCAATGGACGATTTGCAATGACATCTCAGTTGGAAACCTCCCTAACCTCTCTAACATGTGTCATTTACGTGACCATAACCCGGCCGTATCCCTTGCAGATGGAGTAAGGAGAGTCCACCCGTTAGCAAAAACACCACATTCTCTCGCTGCTGCCTTTAACAATTTGCAACAAATTCAGAAAAACAAAGAAATAACGAAAGCAGTGAGAGTACTCATAGCCAAAGATTTGCAGCCCTATTCGATGGTTACTAACTCAGTACTTTGTCACCTGACGGAAAAAATGTAACTGCGTTACAATGTCTCCTGCACACATTTCAGCAGCAAAGTAATTCCCAAACTCGATGAAACATCAGAGAGAAATAGAAAACAAATTGACATAGATACCCCATCTAGCTCTCTCCACTGATAGTTGGACCTCCAGAGCAACTCGAAGCTACCTCCACTATGTACTGGAAGCTACCTCCACTATGTACTGGAAGCTACCTCACTATGTACTGGAAGCTACCTCACTATGTACTGGAAGCTACCTCACTATGTACTGGAAGCTACCTCACTATGTACTGGAAGCTACCTCACTATGTACTGGAAGCTACCTCACTATGTACTGGAAGCTACCTCACTATGTACTGGAAGCTACCTCACTATGTACTGGAAGCTACCTCACTATGTACTGGAAGCTACCTCACAATGTACTGGAAGCTACCTCACTATGTACTGGAAGCTACCTCACTGTGATGGTTCACTATGTACTGGATTGGATGACACTCATCCTCTGTATGAGTGTCATACAAGCACACACTTTTCTTAAATAGAAAGACACTGAAACCGTACCGTGGCCCACAAACTGAGATACATACCGAACCGTGGGCTCACTGTACCATTACATCCCTAATAGTCATACAGTAAAAGTGCCAGTGTTTTACCCTGGAAAGGAATGTCTGCCAGTTTAGAGGGGTCTGTGTTCAGTCTGTTCAGAGAGGATTTGGATGACTTCCTCTGGGCCATTATCTACAGATAAGGAAAGACACAGTTTAGCCTTAAATTCAACATTTGAAAAAACGAGGACAAACATCCACCCCTGAACCACAGTTTCACAGTCGTGAAAAAAGTTACATTTGGAGACCAGAGTATGGTGCAATGCACCATAGCAGATGGGCTTACCTTAGAGCAGATGTCATGCATGCTCGTGGCAATGTTCTTAGCAGGTGTGTCACACCTGAACACATGGCACTTCAGAACATGAGTCAGTTTGTCTCTCGCCACATAGGCAAAGTCCCTAAAGTTAGCACAAACACACACAAAAAAAAGAAGAGGTATCACCAGAGAAAGAGGCTGTTATAAAGGCTGATCATGACAAATGAGGCTGATGAAACGGACAATGCTGAAATCAGTCAATACTGATAAGGATCTTTAACCAATATTGTTCAGTCTCTACTCAAGAGAACTATCAACCAAAAATACAATGAACAAATGTAACCACAACTATGACAGAGAACACTTAATGTAGTCTGACTATTATTGATGGCTAGTCTTCACTGAGTGTACAAACATTAAGAACACCTGCTCTTTCCATGACAGACTGACCAGGTGAATGCTATGATCGCTTACTGATTGCACTTGTTCAATCCACTTCAGTCAGTGTAGATGAAGGGGAGGAGACAGGTTGAAGAAGGATTTTTAAAGCCTTGAGATATGGATTGTGTGTGTGCCATTCAGAGGGTGAATGGGCAAGACCAAAGTTTTAAAGTGTCTTTGAACGGGATATGTTGGTATGTGCCAGACACACCGATGTGTCAAGAACTGCAATGCTGCTGGGTTTTTCACGCAACAGTTTCCTGTGTTTGTCAAGAATGGCCCACCACTCAAAGAACAACCAGCCAACTTGACACAACTGTGGGAAGCATTGGAGTCAACATGGGCCAGCATCCCTGTGGAACACTTTCAACACCTTGTAGAGTCCATGCCCCCACGAATTGAGGCTATTCTGAGGGTAAAGGGGGGGGGGGCAATATTAGGAAGGCGTTCTTAATGTTTTGTACAGTGTATAGGTGCTACTTTCAGAGAAACTGATCGAAAGTCATGGGTGTAAGTGAGAAACATCAAGCATTATGGGATGGGGGCGTGGAATCAACAACTGACAAGCCAATGTTGTAACTATGACAACCACAACCTATGTGACGGAAGATGGTGGATACAACAATACACTACCTCTCCCTGTGTGCCCAAGTGCAGCAGGTTAGAGAGAAAACACCAAATCAATTCAACAGAAAACAAAGCAGGATTCACAAAAGGCAACTCGAGATTCAGTTAAAAGCCAGGCAAATAAAACTAAAATAAGAAACATTTCCTATAGCAAACTGGCAAAATCTGAAATGTAGATTATATTAATAAAATAAAAAAGAATAGTTAAGAGTAGCAGGGGACTGGCCTGCCGTTGTCCCGGCCCACTCCCCACACTCTGATGCTGACGATAGGCTGGGTGTGCAGCAAGGTCTGGCCCAACGGATCTATCAGGTTCAAGATCTCATTCTCCAGAACAAGGAGCATGTCTTTTCCCTGTGTGGAAACATTACACAACATTTCTCTAAACATTGTTCTACCAACATTACGAGGTTATATTCCCATACACAAGCCATTAATCTGACCTCTCCCCAGATCCCAGCCGTGTCGTGCAGGTTGTGTTTGTGGTAGGAGAGCTGTCTGATGCAGTTGTTGACAGCCACACTGCTCTTCCCTGGAGCCATCTCCTCCTCTGATATCTCCACCCAGCCAAGTGACCGGACTGCAAAAACCTATTCAAATCCATTTTTATTTGTCACATGCTTCGCAAACAGGTGAAGAATAACAGTGAAATGCTTACCAACAATGAAAAAATAAAAACAATGTGTAACGATAACTTGGCTACATACACAGGGTACCAGTACAGAGTCGATGTGCAAGGGCTACGAGGTAATTGAGATAGATATGTACATATAGGTAAGGGTAAAGTGACTAGGCAACATGACATAATAAACAGAAGTAGTAGCAGCTTCTGTGAGGATTGCGTGTTTTTCCTGACAGTATGCCTGCGTGTATGTGTTATGTGTGAGTGTATGTAGGAGTGTCAGTGTAGGTATGTGGGTAGAGTCCAGTGTGTGTGCATGAGTCAAAAGAGTTAGTCCAGGAAGCTATTTGTACCTCCTGCATTGGCCCTTTTTGCACTATGTAGCAGTCTTATGGCTTATATGTAGAAGCTGTTCAGGGTCCTGTTGGTTCCAGAATTGGTGCATTGGTACCGCTTGGGTGGCTGGAGTCTGAGCATTTTTAAGGCCTTCCTCTGACACCGCCTGGTATAGATGGCAGGGAGCTTGGCCCAGTGGTTAGAGGTTAGAGCGTTGGACTAGTAACCGGAAGGTTGCAAGTTCAAACCCCCGAGCTGACAAGGTACAAATCTGTCGTTCTGCCCCTGAACAGGCAGTTAACCCACTGTTCCTAGGCAGTCATTGAAAATAAGAATTTGTTCTTAACTGACTTGCCTGGTTAAATAAAAGGTAAAATATATATTTTTTAAATAAATATGTACTGGGCCGTACGTACGACCCTCTGTAGCGCCTTGCGGTCGGATGGCAAGCAGTTGCCATTCAAGCTGTGATATAGCCAGTGAAGATACTCTAAAAATGGTGCAGCTGTAGAACTTTGAGGATCTGAGGACCCAAGACAAAATCTTTTCAGTCTCCTGAAGGAAAAGAGGCATTGTCGTGCCTTCTTCACAACTGTGTTGGTGTGTGGACCATGTGAATTCCTTAATGACGTGGACACCAAGGAACTTGAAGCTCTCGACCCACCCCATCGAAGGGGATGGGGGCGTGCTCGGCATGCTGTTTCCTGTAGTCCATGATCAGCTCCTGTGTCTTGCTGACGTTAAAAGGAGAGGTTGTTTACTTGGCACCACACTGCCAAGTCACTGACCTCCTTATAGGCCGTCTCATCGTCGTTGGTGATCAGGCCTACGACAGTCATGTCGTCAGCAAACTAAATGATGGTGTTGGAGTCGATCGCGGGCAGAGTCGTGGGTGAAAGAAAAGAGTACAGGGGGGGGACAATGCACACACCCAAGGGCCCACACCATGTAGTGGGTCAGCGTGGCTAATGTGTTGTTGCCTATCTACACCACCAGGTGCGGCCTGTCAGGAAGTCCAGAATCCAGTTGCAGAGGGAGGTGTTCAGTCCCATAATACTGAGCTTAGTGATGACATTAACGCTGAGCAATAGTCAATGAACAGCATTCTCACATAGGTGTTTCTCTTGTCCAGCTGGGAGAGGACAGTGTGGAGTGCAATAGCGATTATGTAATCTGTGGCCCTGTTGGGGCGGTATGCAAATTGGAGTGGGTTCAGGGTGTCCGGGGTGAAGGTGTTGATGCGAGTCATAACCAGCCTTTCAAAACATTTCATGGCTAGATGTGAGTGCTACGGGGCGATAGTCATTGAGACAAGTTACCTTGGCATTCTTTGGCACAGGGACTATGGTGCTCTGCTTGAAACATGTAGGTATTACAGACTGGTTCAGGGAGAGATTGAAAATGTCAGTGAAGACACTTGCCAGCTGGTCAGTGCATGCTCGGAGTACGCATCCTGGTAATCCGTCTGGCCCTGCGGCCTTGTGAATGTTGACCTGTTTAAAGGTCTTACTCACGTCGGCTTTGAAGAATGAGATCACACAGTCAACCCGGAACAGCTGGTGCTCTCATGCATGGTTCAGTGTGGCTTGCCTTGAAGCGAGAATAGAAGACTCTCCTGGTAGGGTCACGTCACTGGGCAGCTCATGGCTGGGTTTCCCATTTTAATTTGTGTTAGTTTGCAAGCCCTGCCACATCTGACAAGCGTCAAAGCCGGCGTAGTAGGATTCATTCTTTGCCCTGTATTAATGCTTTTCCTGTTTGATGGCTCATCGGCGGGCGTAGTGGGATTTCTTTGAAGTGTTCCGATTAGTGTCCAGCTCCTTGAAAGCGGAAGTTCTAGCCTTTAGCTCAGTGCGGATGTTGCCTGTAATCCATGGCTTCTGGTTGGGATAAGGTGAATTTGGAACAAATTCAGACCCCTTTACTTTAACATTTTGTTACGTTACAGCCTTATTCTAAATCTACACACAATACCCCATTATGACAAAGAAAAACAGATTTTTGTTTAGAAATGTTTGCACATTTATAAAAAATAACTGAAATATGACATTTACATAAGTATTCAGACCTTTTACTCAGTACTTTGTTGAAGCACCTTGGCAGCAATTACAGCCTCAAGTCTTCTTGGGTATGATGCTACAAGCTTGGCACACCTGTATTCGAGGAGTTTCTCCCATTCTTCTCTGCAGATAACTCTCAAACTCTGTCAGGTTGGACGGGGAGCATCGCTGCACAGCTATTTTCAGGTCTCTCCAGAGATGTTCGATCGGGTTCAAGTCCGGGCTCTGGCTGGGCGACTAAAGGACATTCAGAAACTTGTTCCAAATCCACTCCTGCGTGGTCTTGGCTGTGTGCTTAGGGTAGTTGTCACGTTGGAAGGTGAACCTTTGCCCCAGTCGGAGGTCCTGAGTGCTCTGGAGCAGGTTTTCATCAAGGATCTCTCTGTACATTGCTCCGTTCAGGATCGTAGTCCTTGCTGCTAAAAAACATACCCACAGCATGATATTGCTACCACCATGATTCACCGTAGGGATGGTGCCAGGTTTCCTACAGACATGACGCTTTACACTCAGGCCAAAGAGTTCAATCTTAGTTTCATCAGACCAGATTATCTTGTTTCTCATGGTCTCCTTTATGTGCCATTAGGCAAATTCCAAGCGGCCTGTCATGTGCCTTTTACTTAGGAGTGGCTGTTGTCTGGCACTACCATAAAGGCCTGATTGGTGGAGTGCAGCAGAGATGGTTGTCCTTCTGGAAGGTTCTCCCATCTCCACAGAGGAACTCTGGAGCTCTGACCATCGGGTTCTTGGTCACCTCCCTGAACAAGGCCCTTTCCTCCCCCAATTGCTCAGTTTGGCCGGGCTGATAGCTCTAGGAAGAGTCTTGGTGCTTCCAAACGTCTTCCATTTAAGAATGACATGCACTGTCAACTGTGGGATCTTATATGGACAGGTTTGTGCCTTTCCAAATAATGTCCAATCAATTGAATTTGCCACAGTTGACACCAATAAAGTTGTAGAAACATCAAGGATGATCAATGGAAACAGGATGCACTGGAGCTCAATTTCGAGTTTCATAGCAAAGGGTCTGAATTACTTACGTAAACAAGTATAAGTAAAATAATTAGTATTTTTTTTAAATACATTTGCTAACATTTCTAGAAACCTATATTTGCTTTGTAATTATGGGGTAGTGTGTAAATTGATTAGGATTTTTATTTTATTTTATACATTAATACATACATTTAATAAGGCTGTAACGTAACAAAATGTGGAAAAAGTCAAGGAATACTCTCTCTCTGAATACATTGTATGTTCGTACAGTGACTTTGGGGACGATGTTGTTGATGCAATTATTAATAAAGCCACACAAAGACATGAGGACAGAGAGAGAGAGAGCGACTGAACTTAGGTTGAATGTTGACAGAGAGAAAAATATGTGTGGGATTGGAGTCGAATGACTGTTATGTCCATGTTTCCAAGTGAGAGTACATACCTTAGCCTCCGGGTCATTGATGAGAGAGTTCATCTTTTCCTTTTCTTCAGATTGTGAGCAGCTAGGAGGTGAAAGGAATCAGAATCAGTTGTCATCTACACAAGTCAGGAGCATCTAATGATAACAGACACCATACATGGTGTGTGGGGGGTAACTCACTTGAGGTTGATAGAGGCATAACGCAATGTGGCTCCTTCAAAATCCTTTAGGGTCTGATCCGCCATGGCATCTTCCTCCTGAATTTAAAACAACAGTAAGAAGTCAAAATCACCAATCATATTTCTACATTTGATATAGTAAATAGTAAGCAGTTGATACCTAAACATTGAATGTAAAGGTTTTCAAACGGAATTGATGTTGGGCTTGTTTCAAGTAGTTGGCCCTTACCTTCCAGAACTCCTCGTCATTAAATCTGTTGGGGCGGGACTGGGTGTGACTATTCCACATCAACTGAAAATACAAAAAAAGAGACAAGGACCAATGAGAAAACTAAATCAGTTCGCACTAGCAGTGGGTGCTTAATGGAAATACAATGAATGTGCGGCACGGGCAGGCATTGAGTACCGGCAGATGGGTCAATGCACGTACATTCCACTTGCTCAGACAATTTTTAATTCACAGTCCTGATACAGTATGTGGAACAATGTAGTCTTCTATCAAATGGCAAGAACAATGTCCTCAACACAGACTCCATCACTATCCTCTAGCTCTCACCGTTGGCTCCACGTTGGGTGTGATGGCAGGGGAGGTACTGGAGGGTCTTTCTGGGGCTTCTCCCTCCTCTAGGGGAGAGGGGGGCTCCCACTGTGTGGTGCCTGTTGGGATGTGCCAGTAGTAGGTACCCGACTCGTCTCTGACCCGCATCCACCCTGCAGGCAGGTCTGTGTCCGTCTCAAACGCACTGCGGTCCCAGTAAGACTCTATACAACAAGGAAGAACGGTGAGATAAATATAAGATAACCCAGAACACAATTGGACTTTGTCCCACTTCCTGTTTGTGACAAAAACAAAGTGCGAATCTTACACACAAACCTACATTCAAAGCCCATCAATTGTTAAGACATTTTGTTTCCCCTCTTACCTGGGTCACTGTCTGGCGTGCTGTTGGCTGTGCTGCCCTGAGACAGTGACATGCAACTGGAGTCCTCATCACTGGGTGCTGCGTTTCTGCCCTGAAACAGCAGGCATGTGTCCTTCACTTCTCCACTGTCATATCTCTGAGACTCACTGCTACTCTGCACCTCAGACGAGTCTGTGTCCCTCTCTCCACCTGTTGGAAGTAGTGGAGACTCTTCCTCATCCCTGTCCTCTTTCTCTTCTTCCTCCTTCCCATGAGGGGTCTCTGAGGTGTCGATCAGCAGAGGTTCATTCAGGTCCGAGCAGAGGGACCTCAGGGTCTTAGAAGACGGGTTCTGCTCACTGTCTTCCTCCTGCTGGTCCATCACTAAAGAGTTATGGTTGGGGTTTCCATCTGGACTTTCGTTGTGATTCAAATCCTGGTCAGAATTTATATTCTGGTCCTGCTGCCTCTCTGCCACTTTGCGAAGTTGATTCTGACCCTCCTTGAGCCACTTGGCATTGGTCCCAGTGCAGTGCTGTCCCTGCTCGTTCTCCTGGTTCCGGACCCTCTCCTCCTCTCTCTGTTGACTGGACTCTTCCTCGTCGATGCAATTGCTACCCATGGTGCCATTCAGCAAGTCCAAAGGTGTGGATGTGGCATAGTTGTGGCGCTTCTTGGTGGAGGAGGTGGTGGTGCCTTTGGCCTTCTTGCTCAGGTCAGAATCAAACTGAACACTATGTGGGTAGCGGAGGTCAAGGGTCAGCGAGGATGGCAAGCATGTGTTCTCATTGGCCAGGTCGGAGGTCTTCTCCAAAGACATGGCAGGGAGCTTAGAGCCACTGTTTGGACGTGGGGGAAACAGAAAATCAGGTATAAAGACTAACAAGGGTGTTTTTCTACGACAGCATACACAACTGTATGGAGACAGAGTTAATGTATCAGTGTTTAAATGGTCTGCATTAAATAGATCTAATTTGAGTTTCATCTGATTTCTAAAAGGTAGCATGAATATGATTGCAACCCGTTAACTACTAGCAAAGCTTGGCATGCAGTGATTTCAGCTCCTCCCAGTTGGACTCCAAGGCTGTGCAAGCAACACAAACTATAGAATAGCTAAAGTTAGGTAAAAGCCCACACTAACGTTACATGTTAAGCTAGCTGACGTTAGCTCGTAAAGGCCCACTGCATGTCTAGTTCGTTGCAAGCCTGTAAGCAAGTTAGATGCCACTATGCACAAAAAAAGAGGGACAGAGGACATGTCATCTTGCGAGCTAGTTTGCCCTACATTACGAACAATGTTTGGAATATTTGTTTCTTAGCTAGCTAGCTAAAGCTGCCAAAATTGAATAAAAAATGCTATCAGTAAGTTGTTAAACCACGTATGGCACACATATTAGCTAGGTATATAATTATATTTTGTATAATAGCCTAGAAGCCGTCAAATGCATCACATTAGCTAGTTAGCTCGAGTTACTAGCAAGCTGTTTGCTAGCTAGCTAGAGTAACATTCGCTAGTACGTTAGTTGTGACTCACGTAGCACTATCATTCTCCAGTTATAAACACACCCTTGTCTTGGGTGCCAGCGACATGGTAACTTACCCTAAATTGTATTTTCCACACCTTTATTTCAGTGGTAAATAGCTAAATGTAATGGTTTGCGACATTGAAGACGACGTGGAACGAAACCAATTTTGTGAACCGCAAAAGCAGCAAACTACGTCACTCATGAGCGTCAATTCCGTAGATTAGAAATGCTCCGTCGACGCAGCTGCAGACCTAGGATCAGCGTTACCCTCCTACATTTAAACCTTTTCTGTTATGGAAAACATTTTAAAGCTGATCTTATAACAGTGTATGGGCTTCGTCCTCTATATGTAATGATAGTCAGACAAGATCAGGGGTGGGAATAGTACTGAAAATCTGTTATTTAGATTGTAATTTACTCAAGTAAAAGTAGCCCCCTTAGCGTAAAGAATTATCTGGTCAGAAAACTACTTAAAGGACAAGTCAGCCCCTTTTAACATTTGGTTGGTTATGAAGCATTTAGTGATGCCCATCACAGTTTTAGTGTCATTTTATGATTTCATGTCAATTAACTGTTTAGTGATGAGGAAAACCGGAAATTGCTTCTCTGTGACGTTTTTGAATAGGATCCATGAAGTGACATTAAATTGTGGACAGTCATTTTCAGCGATTTATCATAACCTGTCTGTAGTTGTGTTTATAATGGAACTCCCTGCAATTTGTTGCTCAGGCTCTCTTTGTCTAATAATATCTGTAAACTGGGTGACTGAAGTCTTTGACAATTTTTTGTGCTTCCTCTGACACGGCCTGGTATAGAGGTCCTGGATGGCAGGAAGTTTTACCCCAGTGGAACGTAGGCACTACCCTCTGTAATGCCTTACGGTGCAATGCCAAGCAGTTGCCATACCAGGTGGTGATGCAACCGGTCAGGATGCTCTTGATGGTGCAGCTGTAGAACTTTGAGGATCTGGGGACCCATGCCAAATCTTTTCAGTCTCCTGAGGGGGGAAAAGGTGTTGTCGTGCCCTCTTCACAACTGTCTTGGGGTGTTTGGACAATGATAGCTTGTTGGTGAAGTGGACACCAAGGAACTTGAAACTCTCGACCCGCTCCACTTCAGTCCCGTCGATGTTAATGGGGGCCTGTTCAGCCCTCCATTTCATATAGTCCACGATCAGCTCCTTTGTCTTACTCACATTGAGAGAGATGTTGTCCTGGCACCACAGCCAGGTCTCTGACCTCTCTATAGGCTGTCTCATCATTTTCGGTGATCAGGCCTACCACTGTTGAGTCGTCAGCAAACTTAATGATGGTGTTGGAGTTGTGCTTGGCACGCAGTTGTGGGTGAACAGGGAGTACAGGAGGGAACTAAGCATGCACCCCTGAGGGGCCCCAGTGTTGAGGATCAGCGGGTCAGATATGTTGTTGCTTATGACACACTGTAAGCAATATATTTAGACTAAACTTAATCTGGGCTTGATAGCCAGCTAGCTAAACTAACTGCGGGCTAACTAGGTGGAGCATTGCATCATGGGAGACTAAATGCACCCTAGGAATTGTAGTATGCTGCAGAGGGCAATGCAGAAGCTTAAAAATGACAAAAACAAGAAATCGTGCAGTAAGACTAACAAAAAAAGGGCAACAAATGTTTAGCAAATCTTACAGCAGTGCTAATAACAGCATAATAACTGGTTATAGGGTGGCAGAATTGCCTACTAACAAATTTAGATTGGTTAGTTGGTTAGTAGGTTATACCATATGGTAAACTGTAAACGCAAACAGAAAGAACAACAACTTAAGAGTAATTGATTTGACATTATTTTATTATTTCACCCTGCCAGCACTATAACCAGCACCAGTTGTTGACAGTGAACATAATGTCCCTCCCGGGAACATGCTACTTCAAGTACAGCCCACAGAGAGTAACTAGAAAAGTACTAGTGACCCTTACTTAAAAAGATTGCAGTCTCAGTGCAGTTCAACTGCAGTACTCTGCAGTTATTCTGAAATTACTGCGTCCAAAATACCACAGTCGACTGCAGTTACTGCACTTTTAGTGCAATTTTTTTGTAACCGGAAAATGTGCTTAAAGATGCACTATGCAGAAATCGCTCTGCCATTTACTGGTTGCTAAAATTATAATAGTTTGCCTAATTGAATTTTATGTGACAAAACAAACAAGTTTAGAGAATCATCTGAATCGCTGTGAAATATTTTTTCCATAACCAAAAATATTGTATTTTCAACTGTTTGAAACTGGTGGACAAAACCAAAACTAAAAGACACAAAAACTAAAGTAAAAAATGGGGAGCATAGAAATAGCAAAAAGAACAGATTTACCACTTCTTAGACATATCATTCTTAGACTTTCTCTCAAATAGAATGACAGATCTATAACTCACATTTCTATGTGATTTTTTGTTGGGTTACCCCAAAAAAGGTACGTATTGCAGCTTTAAGTACATGTTACTTGAAGAGCGTTACTACCCACTGCTGCCAAAGATGGGCATGGGACTGGGTCTCTAGACTGTCAAGCAGTGTTTTTTTGGTGTCTTTTTTCGAGAACTTAGCTGGCTAACTAGCTACTCCCCTTTATTTCAAATCCATAAATCTTAGTAGGCCTAACCCGAATTCTTGCATGAACCCCTGGACAAAACCCTGAGTCCTGGGCTATGCTAAATATAAATTGATTTAAAGAAAGTCAAAATCACTAACAATTGTAGCCTATTTAATGACATTTTCCTGTCCTGCTAAGCATTAAACATGTAATGAATACTTTTGGGTTACAGGGAAAATGTAAGGAGTAAAAATTACAATATTTTCTTTAGGAATGTTGTGGAATTAAAGTAAAAGTTGTCAAAAATATAAATAGTAAAGTACAGATACCCCAAAAAACTACTTAAGTAACACTTAAGGTATTTTTACTTAAGTACTTTACACCACTGCCTACTATCCTAAGTAAAGGAAAAAATGATTTTGTAGACATGCACATCCAAACATGTTATGCTACTTCAAGTAACTTACACATACTTAGTCCCCGTGAAGGAGAGTGCGCTAGATTTGACCTTGGTCGCCAAATTCAATATTGGCCATTGGGACTCCGTTGTCCACTTTGATGTAATCCTGCAGTGCAGACAATATACAAACACAAGGAACTGCATGAAAAGGTAAAATGTCACATGCCCAGATAGCCTCTTAAATCATTTGAATCCACAGAGAAGGATATGAGATGCAGAAGGAATGGTAACGGAAATAGCCACACGTACTTCATCATCCTCAAGGATGTTCTCGAGGTCTCTGACTATGTCGTTGAAGGAGGGCCTTTGAGTGTTTGGCTCCAGCCAACAGTCCCTAATCGTCTGCAGTCTAGAAGTAAAGGGGTCAATTTACTAGCACACCAGTATCATGCAAATAGACAAGAGCAGTTGATATTCCTGGAAATATTACATGTAAAAATGAACCAGAAAGGGGACCATTTCTCACATCTCTGGCCTACATGTCTCTGGGACTGAGTTCCTTTGTCCAGAGCAAACATAGCGCACCACCAACTCTGGAGCCTCCAGGTTAGGATATGGTAAGGTCCCTAAGATTAAGATGAATCATTAATTACTGATTATTAAACATTAGTGAATAGATTTTATTCAGTTAATCTCAGGTGCTCTTTCCATTTTACCAAATGTTTGCATCTCCCACAGCACAATGCCAAAGGCCCAGACATCCCCTTTGAAGCTGTAGTAGTTGTTTCTGAAGTACTCTGGGGGATACCAACGCAGGGGCACACTTTGCTGTGAAGCGAAGCACAAAGAACAGCCAAGTTAGAGATAGCTTTATGCTCTCGTCACAATGTCTGGGTGACTTCAGTACAGTCCTCCTCACCATGTGGTCCACTTTGCAGCTGCTGCGATGGCTCCTTTTGCGAGTCAGGTCTTGGGCCAGTCCAAACTCTGCCAGCTTCACCTCTCTGGGAAAATGGTTCACCATAATGTTCCTCAGGGCTAGGTCACAGTGCACCACCTGGAGTATGAACAATTGTGGAACAGAACTGATGGGGTCAAATATGTATGTGTGGTGACCACAGGAAAAATATTGAATATAGGACATTGTTGATGGATTTTTAGAATTATTTTAATGTACCATTTTAGAGCACAGGTGTCTCATGGCATGGGCAATGTGATATGCTGCTGTGGTGAAGAAATGTTGCAGTTGACTGTCCCTGCTCAGTTGGTCTTGATTCACTTGAAGGAAACTGCGCAGTGTCCCACTGCTCACAGACTCTAGTATCAGCATGTAAGGAGCTGGAGTAAAGGGAAATAAAACACACACAAAACCACCTTTCCACTTTTTGCCATGGGACAAGATGCAGAAACAATCAATGCTAAATAAACGATACTGAACAAAAATATAAATGCAACAATTTTTAAGATTTTACTGAGTTGCAGTTCATATAGTGCCTTGCAAAAGTATTCATTCATCCCCCTTGGCTTTTTTACTATTTTGTTGCTTTACAACCTGTAATTTAAACGTTTTTTATTTGTATTTCATGTAATGGAACTACACAAAATAGTCCAAATTGGTGAAAGGTAAAAAATTACTTGTTAAAAAAAAAAGTGAAGCCCCTAAATAAGATCTGGTGTAACCAATTACCTTCAGAAGTCACATAGTTAAATAAAGTCCACCTGTGTGCAATCTAAGTGTTACACGATCTGTCACATGATCTCAGAGATATATATATATACACACACACACACACACACACACACACACCTGTTCTGAAAGGCCCCAGAGTCTGCAACACCACTAAGCAAGGGGCACCACTAAGCAAGCGGCACCATGAAGACCAAGGAGCTCGCCAAAGTTGGAGAAGGACAGATCAGGGTGGAGTAATAAATAAATAAAAAATCGAAAACTTTGAGCATTCCATGGAGCACCATTAAATCCATTATAAAAAATTGAAAGAATATGGCACCACAACAAACCTGCCACCCACCAACACTCACGGACCAGGCAAGGAGGGCATTAATCAGAGAGGAAACAAATAGACCAAAGGTAACCCTGAAGGAGCTGCAAAGCTCCACTGCAGAGATTGGAGAATCTGTCCATAGGGCCACTTTAAGCTGTACACTCCACAAAGCTGGGCTTTATGGAAGAGTGGCCAGAAAAAAAAACATTGCTTAAAGAAAAAAATAAGCAAACACGTTTGGTGTTCGCCAAAAGGCATGTGGGAGACACCCCAAACATATGGAAGAAGGTACTGTTCAGATGAGACTAAAATTGAGCTTTTTGGCCATCAAGGAAACCGCTGTCTGCCGCAAACTTATCACCCCGAGAACACCATCCCCACAGTGAAGCATGGTGGTGGCAGCTTCATGCTGTGGGGATGTTTTAAAATCGGCAGGGACTGGGAAACTGGTCAGAATTGAAGGAATGATGGATGGTGTTAAATACAGGGAAATTCTTGAGGGCAACCGTTTCAGTCTTCCAGAGATTTGAGACTGGGACGGAGGTTCACATTCCAGCAGGACAATGACCCTAACCCTAAGTATACTGCTAAAGCAACACAACAGGTGTTTTAAGGGGAAACATTTACATGTCTTGGAATGGCCTAGTCAAAGCCCAGACCTCAATCCAATTGAGAATCTGTGGTATGACTTAAAGATTGCTGTACACCAGCGGAACCCATCCAACTTGAACAAGCTGGGTCAGTTTTGCCTTGAAGAATGGGCAAAACTCCCAGTGAATAGATGTGCCAAGCTTATAGACATACCCCAAGAGACTTGCAGCTGTAATTTCTGTAAAAGGTGGCTCTACAAAGTATTGACTTGGGGGGGGGGGGGGGGTGGGTGAATAGTTATGCACGCTCAAGTTCTCAGTTTTTATGGTCTAATTTCTTGTTTGTTTCAAAGTGGTAGCCATGTTGTCTAAATCAGATGATACAAATTTTACAATTCCAGGTTGTAAGGCAACAAAATAGGAAAAATGCTAAGGGGGTGAATACTTTCGCAAGCCACTGTACGTCATATGGATGTCACATGACTGGGAACACAGATATGCATCTGTTGGTCACAGCCACCTTTAAAAAAATGGGCCTCACAAAAGTTTCAGATCTCGTCATTGTATTTCTGTGCATTCAAATTGCCATCGATAAAATGCAATTGTGTTCATTGTCCATAGCTTATTCCTGCCCATACAATAACACCACCACGGGTAACTCTGTTCACTGTTAATATCAGCAAACCGCTCACCCACACAATGCCATTCAAGTGGTCTGCGGTTTTTAGGTCAGTTGTACATAATGCCAAATTCTCAAAAACAACGTTGGAGGCGGCTTAAGGTAGAAAAATGAACATTACATTCTCTGGCAACAGCTCTGGTGGACATTTCTGCAGTCAGCATGCCAATTGCACACTTCCTCAAAACTTGAGACATCTGTGGCATTGTGTTGTGTGACAAAACTGCACATTTTAGAGTGGCCATTTATTGTCCCCAGCACAAGTTGCACCTGTGTAATGATCATGCTTTTTAACCAGCTTCTTGATATGCTACACCTGTTAGGTGGATGGATTATCTCGGCAAAGTATAAATGCTCACTAACAGGGATGTAATCTAATTTGTGTCCAACATTTGAGAGAAATATGTTTTTTTGTGCGTACGGAAGATGTCTAGGATCTTTTATTTCAGCTCATGAAACATGGGACCAACACTTTATTCATTTATATTTTTGCTGAGTGTAGTAATATGTGACTCTTACCCTGTGTGATGTTCCAGTCTAGCAGCTGCAGCACGTTCTTGTGGATACCCAGCTTCCTCATGATGCTCACCTCTCTGGCTACTCTCCTGTGAGTAGCCCCTACAGATGGTGAAGGTTGGAGGGCATTACTCTGTGATTTATATTATTGTAATGATTAAAGTGCATTGTCTCTTTGATTGATGATGAATGTGTTAGTGAGCTTGATGGATGTGTCCTAACCCTCTTTGATAATCTTGCAGGTGACAATGAAGTGGCCCTTGCAGGTGCCACGTGTCACCTTAGCCTTGTAGTACACCCCTTCCCTCCCCGCTTTGATGATATGCTGTAGAGCTAGCCCAGACGTGTTGAAGCAGGAAACCTGGGAAATTAAGTCCACACTGTTACACCATTTCACAGCAATTCAAATATGAGAAAAAAAGATTTTACACCGTTGCTTTTTCTACACAGTAAGTTTACAGTTTGCCGTGGTCTCCAGAGAGACCGAGAAGCAGACTTGGTTGTCTGCCTTTCAAGGGGAGTGGTTAAGTTAGTGTCCTGTGACTCCTGTCCCAGAGTGACAGAGACAAGCTCTCGTGTGCGATAGCTTCTTGCCTCATGCCCCAAACACTTCCTCAAGGTTAGGGGACTTCTAGATGGGGGGTTAGATTGAGGAGCTCTGCCCGATAGACCCTCAACACCCTGCAGGTCTCGAATGGTGTGAATCAAAGTGCGATACCTGGAAAGGATATGAAGCATGTTAGTAGTATTATACACTAGTAGTATAATACACTACTCGTTCCAGGGTTTTTACTATTTTCTACATTGTAGAATAATAGTGAAGACCACAAAACTATAAAATAACACATGGAATCATATAGTAACCAAAAAAAGTTTCCTTTTTCGGGATCGATGTTGTGTCCAATATAGGCTAATGCGCTTAGCATGAGGTTGTAAGTAACAAGACAATTTCCCAGGACATAGACAGACATATCTGATATGGGCAGGAAACTTAAATTCTTGTTAATCTAAATGCACTGTCCAATATACAGTAGCTATTACTGTGAAGGAATACCATGCTATTGTTGGAGGAGAGTGCACAATTTTGAACATGAAAAGTTGTTAAACAAATTGGGCACATTTTGGCAGTCTTGATTCAACATTTCAAACAGATATAGAATGGTTAATTGGATCAGTCTAAAACTTTGCACATACACTGCTGCTATCTGGTGGACAAAATCTAAATTGCACCTGGGCTGGAATAATACATCATGACCTTTCTCTTGCATTTCAAAGATGATGGTACAAAAAAATACAAAGACAAAAATAGTTCTTTTGTATTATCTTTTACCAGATCTATTATGTTATATTCTCCTACATTCCTTTCACATTTCCACAAACTTCAAAGTGTTTCTTTTCAAATGGTACCAAGAATATGCATATCCTTGCTTCAGGGCCTGAGCTACAGGCAGTTATAGTTGGGCATGTCATTTTAGGCAAAAATACATTTAGGTTAAACAAATCAAAATATATTTTATATTTGAGATTCTTCAAAGTAGCCACCCTTTACCTTGATGACAGCTTTGCACACTCTTGGCATTCTCTCAACCAGGTTCATGAGGTAGTCACTTGGTATGCATTTAAATTAACAGGTGCGCTTTGTTAAAAGTTCATTTGTGGAATTTCTTTCCTTTTTAATGTGTTTGAGCCAATCAGTTGTGTTGTGGGGGTGGTATACAGAAGATAGCCCTATTTGGTAAAATACCAAGTCCATATTATGGCAAGAACAGCTCAAATAAGCAAAGAGAAACAACAGTCCATCATTACTTTAAGACATGAAGGTCAGTCAATTAGGAACATTTCAAGAAGGAGAGTGATAAAGTGTTGCATCAGATGACCGGACCCCCACAATCACTCAACCCAATTGAGTTGGACCACAGTGAAGGAAAAGCAGTCAACAAGTGCTCAGCATATGTGGGAACTCCAAGACTGTTGGAAAAGCATTCCAGGTGATGCTGGTTAAGAGAATGCCAAGAGTGTGCAAAGCTGTCATAAGGCAGAGGGTGGCTACTTTGAAGAAACTAAAATACAAAATATTGATTGACTTGTTTAACACCTTTTTGGTTACATGATTCCATGTGTAATTTCATAGTTTTGATGTCTTCACTATTATTCTACAAAGTAGAACATAATAAAAAATTAAGAAAAACCCTGGAATGAGTAGGTGTGACCAAACTTTTTACTGGTACTGTATGTTATCAACTGTATTTGGTGTAGTAAGGTTGCATCCAGTATGGAACAGTCACATCTACTACCGATACTGTATTTAGGAAAGGTACAAATGTTTGATATCTTTACAAGTGGTGTAAGCTTACTTCCTCGTCCACAGAATTGCCATTAAAATGACAATGGTGACAGTAAACCCAGAAATACTGATCAGAATGTAGAACATCCCATTTAATCTGCCACCTCCTGAGAAAATACACATTCACCAGTTACATCAGAGCTTGAGAAACTATCAACAACAGTAAGCTTTCCATCTCACATTACATATGATTACACGACTCACCTACTATAGGATTTGAGAATTTATAACCAAGATCATTTGTTATATTTGAGTTCCTGATGAGGGAAGTTTCTGTGTGATTACTTGTTGCATTCCAATATGACATTTCTCTGAGTGTGTATGTTGCCTTCATCTGAGGACTCAAGAGCAAAAATATGAAATGGTATGAAACAAATTACATTGAAAGGGTTCTAAAGTAGGCAAAGATCTATGACCCCCCCCCCCCCCCCCCCCCCCAGAGATATACACATTTAAATTGTATGGAGAAAGAGTACTGTAAGGGTTTTGACTTGAGGTTATTATTTATAGGGGTGCCAGGTAGGTTGTGCCTACCAGAGAAAACATTGGTTTCTCCTTTTGGTTTGGGAGGGAATGAGTCCCATCTGGTCCGTCAAGTATACACCAATACAAAGGACTTATGTAAAAGTCAGGATGGAAATAAACTTTTCATAAACCCTTAAAACATTGGAAAGAACTTCAAAAATAACTATATTCTTTTGCATGGGTTGTATTAACAACATCAATGATTACACACACACACATATATATAATAATATCACAATGAGTTCTGGTTCCTCCAGAAATGTCCTGTACCCCGGGCCTAAAAAGAGTCCTGCCCGGTAAAGGAGTTCAGGGAACTCCCGTGACCTTAGTCACGCAATGTTTGTCCTTTCATTCAAGTGTAGCGTAAACCCAGTATTAATCATACAATCAATATAACAATTATTTTACCACAGAACTTTAAAGCGTATCAACTCTTACTAAGTCCTCAACTACAACTAACTACATAAATCATCACAGTACACCTCACATCAAAACAAATGAAATACCGTATACAAAAAGGTTGTAGTCAGCCGGTCAGTCAGACAATCCAATCCGCCAATAGATCTCCAGCGGAGAAAGGCCACGAAGAACGGAGAGGTGTAGTCCACGGACGCAAAGAGTGGATCCGATCCTGGGTAAACTCTATTAGGCTACAAAACACACGTTTAACGGCAACAAAACAAACGGAATAGAGAAGCTTCGGGAACTGAGGGTTGAACACATCCTCATTCACGTCTCCATCACAAACCTCTTTTTGCACAGCTGATGCTGGCTATTTAATAGGGAATTAAAGGGAAAGCGCCCTATTGGAAGGAGCTGCACTGAGACCGTTCAGAAAAATTCAGGGCCGGCACAGTACACCTCACCCACAGTGCCCAAGCTGGTAAGATATTCAAGCAACTTCTGTCCAAATTCATGTGAAATATTTTCTATTGCAACCACTGAGATGACCACTTCTGTTCGTTCTTCACCTCACTTTGTTATGTAGCTTCCTGTCGTCCCTCACTCACAGGAAGGAGCGGCTTTGTCATCAGTATCACTATGTCTCGCTGGATAAATGAAGCTTTCAAGTCATTCTATATTCATGTACTCGTATGAGTTTTTGGGTGACAACGGCAGCTGGTTAACATTTTACAACTGGCCACTAATAATTTCAAATGAAACATGACCATATTGGACCCCAATATGATTAAAGGTTATCAAGGGAAGTATGTGTCAGATAGTGCTATGGGTGGGAGGCATTTTCATGCTGTGTTCTGATGAGCAAAGCTTACTTTCACCAACAGTAAAAAGGTTTGAACATAGATTGACAAAGCCCACACACAGTTCTAGGTTGTAAGGGAGGCCTCTTTGTGGTTTCCTATGTTTTCAGAAATAGTACTAAAGTGTATTTTCTCCCAACAGTTATTTGAGCTGTCGGCTTATCGAAAGTATGTGGCCCTGAGAATATGTTGTCTAGCTTTACCTAGGCTGCTAGACATTGTTATTAAGTTATGACCAATATAGAAATGTACATTCCATCCAATTGCTCATGTTAACCATCCTAATAAGACTGTACATGAAAAAGGACACAAAAGCTGTGTATTTTATTGGCTGCCTGCTTTAATAGTTAGATAAACTAATCACTCCATATACAAGACAGATCTTTGCAGTTCATATTCCAATACATCCTTTTTCCAAAAGTATTTATGTACAGTACATGTTCATTTTTCCACAAAGGTCAGTGCAAAGTAAATTTAGACTATAAACATTTTAGAAAAAGTACATTAAATTAAGAATAAATCAAAAGAAAACAATACAACTAAATAGACAAAAAAAACATTCAGTAGTAATCGCTGTATCAAGGTTTTCAGAGGGACAATACTGAAAATGACCACTGCAGCAGTTAGCTAAGGTTAAAAATGTTTTTTAAAAATCAAAGACATCAGAATGCTTACCTTGCTACCATCATACGTCAGGTAGAGTGGGTAGGTTTCTGTCCAGATGTTATAATCAGTAATTGATTAACCAAATAAAAGCATACACCTCAACAAGCCTTTAAAGACAGAGCAGAAATGAGAGCTGTGGATTGTAACAGATATAGCTCAGGGCCTAAACAGTTAGATTTGTGTGTCTTCATATGATTATGAATTGAACTCCTTGTGACAATGTCTCACATAGTGCATGTCAACATAGCTACATAGCTACAATAAATACATGTTTTCCGAGGCGCGTAGGGGAAAAGCTATCTATTCACTTGTCGCACAACGGTAAGGTGCAACGACTCAAAACTAAGAAATGTCCCTCTGCCTAAATCAAATACATCATACCTATGGCATTCAGAAAGATGCAACATTAGCCACAACTTATGCTCTTTGAAGTTGTGATCTCATGACTTGCATAAATAATTGTGTTAACTTGGGCACAATAATAAAGTATGTCATGGCCTACTGGTAGCTACTATAATGAAAGTCAACTGTTAATGTGATAACATCACAATGTTGTCATGGCACAGACTGATATGTTGTTGGAATGGACCTGCATACAGATTGGGACAAGCAGAAGCTACAGGAAGATTGTCTCAGATAGGTAAGGGGTTCTGAGGCTTTGTTCTTAGCAGACCTGGCGTGATGAACACCAAAGACAGAGATACATTGCAATGCAAATACATGAATGTAGTTCAGCAACACTGAATTTAATCCAGGCCTATCGGTCTAGAGTCTGACTCATTTACATTTGAAGAAGACAAAGAAGGGTATTTTCTAAAGAGACATTTTAGAATTGTGACTATGGATTTGACTACTGTCCAAAGCAGGGTATGATGAGGTAGTGAACACTTGCTACTACTGCAATCATTTTTTGTAGATTTCAATGAGGGGGGGGGGGGGTTCAGTTACATTTCACTAGATCAATTGTAATATAACATCTTTAACTACAGAGAATACCAATCAAATGTGTCTAGTGTCTACACATATTGCCACTGGCATTGGTTTACAAACAAACAAACACACACGCACACACACTTGTCACATCTGGCCTAGGACCAGCACCATGGGCCTAAGCATGGTCACCCTCCGACAAGGTGTTGATGCTGAAACAAACCAATACACAGCCCTTCCTTTTGTTTGACATCGCTAGCGCAAAATAACTTGAGTACCATTGCTTGAAAAAAATGTCTATCCACTTAGAAGAGGTGGTGTAAAAATGGTTTGTGGTCCACTTCTAACCACCAGGGATGATTTCTAAGGTTCAGCTCATCTCAACCTGAGAGATTTCAGATTCAAATAGTAAGGTGGTTCTCTAGCACAAGCATGTCGATGAACCAGCAGCACATTGACACATCAACAGTTAATTACTGAAGAACACAGTACTTCTTATAATCAGACTCAAAGTCCTCGTCCATGCTAGTTGTGTCGGCCATCTTTTTGCCATCAGTTTTGGGCATGAACAGAGAATAATCCACTCCCTGCTGCTCGTAGAACAGAATATAGGCAGAGTCTGCATCAATCTCCTCTGACCTCAACTCCTGAACACAGAAAACACAGTGCAGCTTGGTTTATACTTGTGAACTTCAAATCGCTGCATTATAGATGGCAAATGGACAATGCATCACATACCAGAGATTGTATTCCAAACACAGCATTTCAAACTCATGACTTCACTTACCTTACAGCTACTGTCGTTGTAACAGTACCACTTTTCATTTGGGTTTTTGGCATATGTCACATAGTGGCCTCCTCCGAGGATCCCTGAATGGCACTGCAGACACAAAAGTGATTGGTGGTTAAGAGGATATTTCAGGTGGTAGATAGTCACTTTGCACTCCTGTGTCTTCAGGTTATAAGAGCAATATTCTTAGAGAAAAACTCATATTTAATACTTACTGAAATTGCATACAAGTTGTACATGGGGTCTATGCAGATTTTGTCTCTTTGGTCCTGGGAGGCCTCCAGATCTATGCTGTCCTCGGTGTAGCCATTGCTCTCCAGCTCAGACACAGACGTTGTGTTGTCACAGTCCCTAGCCGTGTCCTCTCCAGAGGTAGAGTCGCTGAGACCCTCTCCCCTGCTCCCCATCCCGCTGGCCTCGAGCTCCATGGGGCTCTCCCTGCCACTGTCCAGACTCTCTTTACTGAGGGATAGCTGGTACCTGCTTTCCAGGGGCAACACCCGTCCACGGCCCTGCCTCCTGCCCTCACTCTGTGGGCTGCAGTTGGGGCTGACATCTCTGCTGAGGGGAGTACTGGCCATCCTCCCTGAGCACAGAGACTCTGAAAATAGAACATACATTCATAGATGAACACCAGCCTGTCTAAAGGAATAAGTGGGATGTGACAGCTACATCTGAAACCCCAGTCAAGACTCTTTACAAACCTTTCCCATTGTTGAGAGTTGGGGTGGGGTTACAGACAGTGTCTCCACCCCCAGATTTTGGTACTCCTCCCTCTGTGTCGTGTAGCTCCTCCCCTAGCCCGTCCCTCCAGCTCTGTTGGCTTTGGTCTGCATCTCTCGGAGTCAGGAAAGCACTGGGATCAAATGTCTCCCTGGGAAACCTCACAATCTTCTGGGATTTGATCCACCGCCCATTCATAAACTGGAAACGTTTTAAATGAATAATCTGTCATTCAAATGGGCAGAATAAAAGTGTTTTAGAGTGGGTGATGTCCTGTGCAGTCTTGCAATTCAGACATGGCATTCAAACTGTTGGACTGGGGGTTTCTTTCTTTCTCTTTGCATAGGTTTCAACTGTTGCCTATAGACACTAAGATTAATAGGGAGAGGACTGGGGAGTTAATGCAGAGGAAATGAGCTGTATATCTGACCAGGATGGGCGGTAGCCTCCACAGGTCCAGTTTCTTGGTGGCCAGGCGGTGGGTCTTGCACTTGGAGCAGTAGTAGAGCTCATCCTCTCCCAGCTCTTCCTCACTGGTAAAGGCCTGCAGACAACTGTCCAGACTGATGGGCTCTGCCTGGGCCCTGCGACTCTGTTCCACACTGGGGTGCTCCTCCACGATCTATAGGACACACTCATTACTTAGTCAATGTCGTTGTTCCATTAGATATGGAATAAATTAAGCATGTGCATCTTTCCTTTTCAGGATGATTCGATGCATGATCTCCCAATACAGAAACGTTAAGTTTTAGTTTGAAACGATTCGGTTTGATTAGAGGAACGAATCGATGCGACACATTAACATTGGTTGCATAAACACATTCAGTAAAATCTGCTGCTGATGGGCCTCTCTGAGCTGACATCTGTCTGTGTCTGTGTGTATATATACATTTTTGCACATTAAAAGTGTTAGAGCTAGTATTCTTACCTTTTCTATGACATAACCAATTAATTTATAGCACAACTTTGGATTTCACCTCTGTCTCATAATCGAATAGACTGTTTGGAAGTTGACAGACTGGGAGTGAACTTCTCTTCTCCCACTTCGACCATGCGGGTAGCAAAAGTGATTGCTGTCCTCGTTATGAAATTAATCAACTTTACCCTGAATATCTAAAAATTACAATACATTTATTTTTATTCAACCTTTATTGAACTAGGCAAGCCAGTTAAGAACAAATTCTTATTTACAATGACTGCCTACCCCGGCCAAACCTGGATGACGCTGGGCCAATTGTACACCACCATATGGGACTCCACAATACATACTGATTGTTTCAAGCAAAACTACTGCTGATGGTGAACCTGAACAACTGAAATAAAATCTAATGTCCCGATCAGCATCTAGCCTACCTGTAGCCAGATGAGCGTAGTCTCCCTGGCAGTAGCTTAGGCTACTTTTACTCCAGGAAAAACTCATTTTCAACACCGCATTTGATAAGAATAACCTATCAAATTACATTGGTTGTCGCTCAACTAATAAAGCCTAATATTGCACAAGCCATTTTACAAACATATAAATGCTGAAGGTGACGCGCAGATGTGCCAGATCAGGAATAGGTCTTCCTCTTGTTGGTCTACGAGTGAAGCTGGGTACAGTGTGCAGTTTGACTAGCTTACTGTTATTGCCTGGGGTTGTTCTGCATGCAAAATAACTTTTAGATCAATGACTTAACACAGTTACATGCTTAGTTCAATACTGAAGGAGAGAGGACGCGTCGGTTGTCACAAAAGATTAGGCATTTTCAGAAGGTAAGAAAAAGAAAATGTTATTTGACCTGCAATTTGTAACATTTGAATAGATTTTCTGACCGATGCATGCTACATTGGATCAGTTTGTGGTCCTGCGGACCGATGCACTCATATCTTAAACACTTGGACCGGAGACAGATGCATATTGGTGAATCAGGTAGCCAGGTGGTTAGAGTTGGACTAGTAACTGGAAGGTTGCAAGATCGAATCCCTGAGGTGACAAGGTAAAAATCTGTCATTCTGCCCCTGAACAAGGCAGTTAACCCACTGTTCCCCTGTAGGCCATCATTGAAAATAAGAATTTGTTTTTAACTGACTTGACAAGTTAAATAAAGGTAAACATTTTTATTTAAATAATCATTACATCCCTAGAATAAATATATTGATATGACCTCTAGGGTCCCACTGCTGTGTTTATCCCCAGCCTCATGTCTCTCTTACCCTCTCCTGAGAGGTCTGGTAACGGAGGTGTAGAGCAGTGGGGTCCCAGTCCACAGCCATGAAGGCATTCCCCACAGCAGCCCTGTCATCGTTACACTCCACTGTGCAGCCTCTGCAGAACCTGTGGGGGACACCAACAGAGGGTATCAATTAACACCTTCTCCATCTTCAACCGTATTGTGATATGTTGTACTGTGAGGGCAGATTATTACCTGTACCACGGACACCAGGCGCAGGAGTTGCCATCTCTCTGCACCACGCGCAGGGTGAAGGGATACTGGTAGCCCATGCTGTCATCACTGTGTTCACAACAAACAAAAACACGCAGCACAGTATCACACACCTGTGCCATTAGGATAAGACTGAGCACTGCAAAGCCGCCTGACAGAACACACAGAGTGGTCTGGAGAGACTGACCAGTCCTGGGCGTGGTTGCTGGCCTCCTGAGGGGGTAAGGGACTGGCCAAGCGGGACACCTGGGTCCAAACAGCGTCATACAGGTCCCTGGTCCTGGTGTGGACTGTACACGGCACGATCAATGGCATCCCAAACAGACTGGGTCGGTTTTTCTGACTGGACAGGAAGTATAACTCTGCCCGCATCTACAAAACAAACAAAAACAGTTTAGAAGTAAGCATTATATAGACTGACTAATCTTGATGCACTGATAATCTTGTCTCCATTTTTAACCCATCCTGCAGTTCTCACCATCTTCCTATGGATGGCGATGATGTACCCAGCAAAGGTGCTGTCCAGAGGGGGCATCACGTGGCCGTTGGGGAGACCATTGGCATGGCTGCCCTCTGTGACACAGGGCACTACAGTGCTGGGCATGCCCTTGGGGATCATTCCTAGTTTCAGAGAGTTAATCTCAGTTACCTTGGCAGCATTCCCATTTGCTAGCGCTGGAGCTTCTGGAGATGACATGAAGAACAAACAGCTTGTCAAGTTGTCAGTGAAGACTTAAATAATACATAACAGCAGTGTTGACAGCTACTGTGATGGTCATTTAGCTTTGTTATATTGTTCAGTTTCAAAGTAGCTACCTTTTCATCAGTTATCTAAAACCTGTGCATTTCTTGAAATTCTAAAATGTTCTTGGTTGCTACTATGCATTTTCATCACTTCGCACTGATTCCTTTTAAAAAGAGCCTTATATGACAAAGGCTTTGATTGAATAACTTTTCAAAAAAGTGCCTTTGAAAAGAGAAGAACAAACTGATAAACAGAAGAACCAAATCGGTATACCATCACCATCTGCTTGCGTGGGGGAGGACACCACAGATGTGGATACGCCTGACACCGGGATCTCAAACGCACACAGAAAGCCGCTCACCGCCCGACGCACTTTCTGGTTGTCCAGTGGGAAATTCTAAAAATTGGGTAGACAGACTTTCACTAGTCTATGTGCATATGAACAGAGTGATGGTTGGATGGACAGTGATGAGGACAGATGATGGCTGGTGATAGCTCTACCTTGATGTTAGAGGCATGGACTTCAGCCAGGAGGATCTGCTCAGGGTTAAGGCAGCAGAGTTCACTCAGGAGTCTCTTCAGGCCTGTGTACTTCTCATCCGCATTGAGCCGGAGCCCATACCGCACTGGGCATGACCCATCCAGCTTAATGACTGGACAGAGGAAACAAAGACAAAAGTGTTGCAGAGGCACGGGATCCAATATACTTTCTCTCACAAGACAACAGGAACAAAGGAGCTTTCTATTCAAAACCACACTGTTACTGTAAAGCTCTGAGGCGAGCACAGGAAAGGGTGGACAGGCGACAGACATCCTGAGACAAATATCTCCAATATGATGGTAATCTTTGATGTTTCGTGAAATATTTTCTGGATGTTGAACTGTAGTACTGTATACACTGCATTATAAGGCTCACCTATGATCTCCAAGTGCATGGAGTTATCCATGGGTAGGGGGAGAGAGAGGAAGTTGAAGGGGTCGAAGCGTGCACTGACATGGCCACAGGTCTTGCACTTGACCTGTGACCTGAGCTGGCCATGGAACAGATCCACCACAATGGAGCGGTTCCTCCTCAAGTGATTCTCCCACGCCTAGGGGAACACAACACCACATCCTCACACCAGACAACTTCTAGCAGTTCAAGATGGCACAGAAAGCTAATATTACACCCACAAATCAACATTTACACTCAACAGTTACATGAGGTAATTCACCCAGGGTCTGGTTTCTGGATTGCTCTACTATGAGATGAGGAAAAGTGTCTGAACTCTGACCTCAGAAGCCACCTCCCAGTCTGGCCGCCCGTCGCTGTCCTTCAGCTCTACGTAGGGTTTCTCGTGAACGCGGTTCAGGTCCTCGTGAAGGCCATCCAGCAGGAAGGCCAGCAGCTCCTGGGAGTCCTGCTGCTGGAAGCCATTGAACCGCGGGGCGTACTTCGCTATCGTCCACTGACGGAAGAGACAGGGGAGAGACAAGGACAGAAGGGAGAAGACAACCGTTTGACTCTTGTTTTTTAGGTTGAAAGACTATACTTTTTAGGTTGGTAGACTCTAGCGTTACTCTAGCGCTCTAGCGTTATTCAGTTGAAGGCCTGTTTGCGGACGTACTCTTAGTTTCAGAGGGGCCAAGTTCTTTTGTGTTCCGCTCCACAACTCTTGTACCAGATCGCCATAGCATTTGGCCATGTGACCACGCATCCCAATGGGATTGGTCCTGTTATGAAGAGAAACAGTACAAATAATCTTGCACACTCATCTCTGCATGCTGTGGGTTTATTTAACCAAAGTTTTGCTCAAAGTATATAACAAGCATTATTTTATAATAAGAATGCATTCTTGTAAATCTAAGATAATGCACACGTATACCTGTTGAGCTCATAGAGGTGGTTTCCTGAGGTGAAGTAGTCTGTGAGAGGCTTGGTGTTGCTCACACACTGGATACTGGAGTTCATGAAGCACGTGTTGCCAAGGTTGCTCAGTCCAGTCGCACCTTTCTCAGTAAGGACTGTGAACAGGAGGAGGCAACAGTCTGAGGCGGCTATTTAACCACCAAAGGCTTCTACAACAGTCAGTACGACCCCTTTAATGTTGCGTGAAAGCAAAACGAGTATTGTCTGACAGGCTTATCTATAATATATCAAAGTACTTATCAGCTCAGTTAGTGTTAAATTCTTAATAGAGTCATTCCATGTCAATTCAGCAAGCCATGAAACCCACCAACACAGATTATTCTGAAATTGTTTCTAAAGTTAGAAACAGATTTGTATTTGTATTTTTATTTAACTAGGCGAGTCAGTTAAGAACAAATTCATATTTACAATGACGGCCTACCCCGGCCAAACCCGGACGACGCTGGTCCAATTGTGCGCCGCCCTATGGGACTCCAAATCACGGCCGGTTGTGATACAGCCTGGAATCGAACCAGGGTCTGTAGTGACGCCTCTAGCACTGAGATGCAGTGCCTAAGACCGCTGCAACAGTCGGGAGCTAAGCATTCATGCAACATTATTTTGTAGACATATAATTTGATCTCTGAGAAATTGATTGCACCTAAATTGGCCATTTTAAAATGTAAAGGATATACATATTATATTCAATTAATATAGTACCCAACATCCAATTTGGACCAAACTCCTTCCGACCATTGAAAGACGATAAAAAGCCACCCACGGACTCCCCCACACACACCACCACAACAACCAGTATTATACAGTATCAGTATGGAGCTAAGGCTTGGAGTATTGATTCTTCATCCTACGTAATGTATTCCCTGTGAATCTGGCTATGTCCCCTCCCGTTTAGAGAAATTAGCCATTGAAGTTGCTTGCATTATTTACCATAAATTAGTGTGAAAGTATCAGGTTATTCCCACTAGATGCTGCAGTTCCTGCTATGGCCACACGCTTTTATCACATTTTCTGGTCTCTTGTGTTTATTAAATGGATCACAAAATGTTATTTGCAATTTTGGGTAGAAAATCAATAGCTTTTGCTCGTGGTGAAAATAAATCGTTAAGCCAGTCCTCCATGAAAGCAATTCAGTTTGTCCTTCTCTTAGCAACCTAATGCTTCAACCCAATTCTCTTTGAATAGTCCAACAAATGGCAGTTCTCTGAGGGCTATCCCTATGTTGCTTGTGGGTGGCTGTTGACCATTGTATTGAATTCCTCATGTCTTACTCATTGTTAGGAAGAATTGTAAGTCGCTCTGGATAAGAGCGTCTGCTAAATGACTTAAATGTAAATGTAAATGTTATGGTCCAAAATCAGATCTTTGGTATATGAATACTATAAATAAAAAATGGCCAAGTTGGGTGCAATCAATTAGCTTCATTTCCCAGAGATCAAATTATATTTCAAAAAATAATGTTTCAGGAATGCTAATCTTACCCTTTTCCAACTACAGAAATTGAGATGGTGGGGGTCAAAAATCATCTTTCTTGTGCTTTTTGAGGTGGACTGACCCAATAAGGATTACACAATAGTAGTACTATTGGTGTAGCTGTATGCAGTAATGGTCTTACCATTGTGTCTGTTCATCCTGTTGTTGTTAGCAATGAAGGACATCTCCTCAGGCCAGCTCATGTCCTTGCTCCTTACTAATGAACACAAAGAAACCAGCTACTCATCCTGACAATACATGATGAAGCTATTTAACACAGAGACTCATTATGATACATACCTTCTATAACCATGTACTGTTCATCTGGGATCTTCAACCCCTCCAGGGAATGGTCTTCATCATCAAGCAGGGTCAGATAATTCTGTGGAATACATTGTTTTGAAGGGTATTTGAGAATGAACTGTAAAAATACAAATAAAATGTGGAGTGCATTTGCGTGTGTATCAGAGCTTAGGTGTTTACTGTGCGTGTGTAGTGTATGTTGATGATGGGTCAACCTTCTGAGTCCCCACCCACCTCATTGTTAAAGAGCCACAGGCGCATGTCTTCCTCCTTGATGCGGAGTCTCTGGGCCAGGTACTCGTGGATGTCTTTGATGGTGCCCATCCTACTGAAACAGCCCGTGTAGACCAGCACACGTTTTAAGGGGGCACTAGGAGAGGGGACATTACCTGGGGATGGACCGGGAGACACCATTGATTACTGTTCATAGATGGAAAACTGTAAACGCTTGTGGTAGCTCATTTCCAGAATATTTTGCTGTGGCCAAAGGCTCTGCCAATCATTGAGGCCCAACTTGAGATCCGCGCAGATCATGAATTGACGTCAGTGGATCGTGCACATCTTAGGATATTGCCCTGAGTGTCACAGAAAAAAAGGGTGTATGCATAGTGAGCACCCACTTCCCCACACAGAAGTGATCTCTCACATGACTGAGATTAATATGACCCCGTGCTGCCCACCAGTCTTGTGACATCCACGTAAAAAATAAGAAGATTTATTGGTTGTGTGGAGAGAGAATAGATAGCTGATCTCACAAGCTGCACACGCGGGAACTATTATTCAACAAGACAAACTATTCTAGAATTACAAAAGTGTAAAAATAGTACAACTTTTTGAAATTAGTTGAATGTAGAGTATGATCTAATCAGACACGCTTCAGACAAAAGGTCTGACTGTCAGATAATCAGATTACAACACGGATGTAAAAATAGACTCACAGTGTGGCACTGACCCTGCCACACTCTTGGAGCAGAAAGTCACTAGGCCATTGTGCTACTCTTGTCTCTCCTTTGGAGAGGTGCTAGAGACACATGCAGGGGAAGCTCTTACCCATATTGACCCAGACGTTGTTCTGGGGGGTGCGGGCGGGTGGCTGCTGCTGCCTCAGGAAGAGCAGGTGGCGGGGGAACAGCTCTAGCTCAGCACAGTCTGTCTTGGTGTTTCTGATCACCTGGGAATGCCCACAGGAGAAGAGGAGAGGGGACGGGAATATGAGGTTAACACAATATCAGGATTAATAACGGTAACTGGAAAATCCAGAAGTTAAACTGTACATACCGGCCTGGGTAGACTCAGGTTGGCTCCGTACCAGTGGTAGAGCGCCCTCCACACTGGCTCTGGCACAACCTCAAAGTCCCTGCTTAGAATCAGGGATGGGGAGCGCCTCAGTAGGCCCCCCTCCATGGTCAATGTGGGAGCCTGGGGGAACAGTTCAAGAGGGGCAGGTTTAAAACTGAAACAATATGGCAATGCCAGTTTGAGGAATAGGAACATACTTCCACAGTGTTGTTTGTGGTGGTGGTGTCTACCTTTACCTTTAAGGGCTCCGACATAACCAGAGGCTGGTTGTCGATGGCCCCAGGCCTTAGAACCGCCATGTTCACATCAGCCCCCAGGAAGCACTGGTTGTCTGCATCTGGGGTCTCATGCTGCCGGGCAAAGCAAATATCCGTAGCAGTCGAGCCCAGGGGTAGAAGGCCTAAAGAGAGCAAATAGTTTTAATTGTTTTCAGTGACATTCAATGGAAGACTCACTCTCAGGTATGCAATAGTTAACAACTAAGTGGAATATTTCCTTAAGCTATACAAGTATCCAACTGTTTTGCTAAATGCAATGCTGAGAATTCTTAGCCACTCACTGCCACTGGTTGTCTCAGAGGCCTCTGATGCACTGGAGATGTTGTCTGAGAACTTTTCCTCTGGGGAGCTGTGGGAGCTGGCCATGCTCTCCCCCTCTGGGCCCTGCTCTGCCCTGGCCTGCGTCTGGGCCCCTACACCACTCCTCCCTGTGCCAAACACTGACGGCTGTTCCACCACGATGTGCGTGTTGTCCTGGACGAGGTGCCAACAACCACAACAGTAAAGAAATTATATATTGTAGAGTGGGCACATTATGAGAAACAGATGATCATGGTGTCAAGCAGCTAAAAAGCCTTGCTTACATATTTGACATAGTCTCTCCACTGCTGCCACCACAGCACTGCTATGAGGAACCAGTAGTCTCCTGGCTGGAGGCCATGTCTGCTCTCTCTCTCCAACCAGCCCCTGCAGACACAAGTCAATGAGTTTGTGAGTGGTAGATTGATGAGGGGTATGTGTATGACAGCAGGAGAGGAAAATGACATGGTGACAGACACACACCTGATTATCTTTCCCTCCTCTTCACACGAGGCAGGCCGCAGCCCCAGGACAATATGGCACACCTAGGGACCAACAGGAGAGCAGAAGACTGGTGATCCAGCAGAAAAGCACACAGCACATAATGATGACCAAAGTAGAAACAGTGGCTGGCTCTTACCTGAAATAACAGGTTGAGGAACTCATTGGCAAGTGCACTCATCACACTCCATATTTGGTAATCCTCCAGGGTCAAATGCCCTTTCTTAAGAACAAAACAACAAAATTCCAGTTTCAACATCTTCTGACAAAATTGAAGAAATGTGTCAAAATTCAAAGCAATGCAGGCAATAAGGTAATACCTTAGTGGTATCATGCTCCTTCAGGATATCTTCCACAATGGCATGGACATTACTGTGCGTTTCCTAAAGGGGACAGAGGCAGCGTAATGTAAGTGGTTACGGGACAGGTTAAAACAAACAAACTAACTACAAACACTACAACAGTTATCATTTTCTACATTATATCCATCATATGTCCAGTATGGCCAAATGTTACTTACAGGTAGAGGGTCTGTGCGATTGTCTTTCCACACCTCCAGTAATGCCCCAACCATTTCTGTGATTTCCTCCCGAGACAGAAGCCCATCATGGTCAACATCAAACACTTTGAAACAGACTGGGGAGAAGAAACAAGGGGAAAGTCCCACATTGAAACAGTTAATAGGCAGGTTTCCATTGACCCAGGTTTATTCGACAAAAGCAATGTCGTAAACAAAATCCTTGCGCCATGTGTAATGGAACTGACCGATGAGAAATTTCAACATTTTTAGCAGTTCGATTTTGTAACATTTTATTTGCGACAAATGATGAAAACTGTGTTTTTAGAATAAATTACGATTGCTGAATAATTTAATGTATGCGGGGCACATAATTTAATAAGACAACTATAAAACGCCACTCCACAATTAATTCTAATGCCTACTGCTTGCAACATCTATAAAAATTATGTTCCATTGCAGGACAAGGATTGTCCTGACTTTCAATAATGCCTGAATTCTTTCGCCTTGCTTTTCTGGTTGGCTGAATTATTTCAGATCTACAGGAGTGCAAGTTTCACCATGTTACGGACCGTGGCGATGTGTTGTCACGTGAGAATTATTACAATATGGCAAATGTTCATCCATGCTGGCTTTCGCAGGCTACCTGAGACATACAGACAGGTGGGAGGGCATACAGGCAGGCAGACATTTATTAATGCGCAATTTTCCTAAATGGGTAATGGAAACACTTCGTTTTTATTCAACACTGTAGTTTTTTGAGAAACAAAGTTTTTATTTTAGGTGTGACTAGGGCTGTGGCAGTCATGAAATTTTGTCAGCTGGTGATTGTCAAGCAGATAACTGCCTGTCTCACGGTAATTGACCATTAATTAGCATAAACACATTTAGCATGTCCTGGCTTCCAAGCATAACCAACAAGACACTGATGCACATCTACATTTTAAAAAGTCTAATAAATCCATTTAATATAGCCTCCACCATCATAGTCCATTTCAGAAGAACAGAATAGCATATACTTTGAGTTGTCCTTATGTTAGGCCCTGATCTGGCTATGCCATATGGCTGTAGACAACACTAGTTCATTTAGCAGACAATATTTGCTTAGAATTCCATGGCATCATTTAAAAATATATATATATATATTTTACAGTATGAAGAATACAATTGAACATAGCTTAATAAAATAAAGGATATTTCATAGGAAGTGCATGTGGCTATTCTGTGTTGAGCAGTTAACTAAGAAACTGGTCATCTTACATGTTTAATTTAGAGTTTTTATGCAACTTTAGCTATGATACAAACATTGGGCTATATATTTTGATGTTTAATACATTCTAAGGCTTCATGATGGGACTAATGATGATTTGAAAAAAGTACGCTGCACACTTCAGTCTCGTTCACAATTTGACAAGCACTTGATAATATTCTCTCCAGGCCTCGAATGTCCCGGCGGCATCTCCCTTGTGTGGCCGTGATGCCCCCTAAAAAATTCCAAACATTGTACAGCCATTGTGCCCTTGGGCTGAATATAATAGGCTAATTATAATTCCCTTCTGCTGACTGCCATGCTCCGAAGCACCTCTCAGTCACATGGTATTCTCAGATGTAGCCAATGCCCATCACGTGGTTGAGTCCTTCAGACAGGCATTTTACCTAAGTAGGCTACAAATGAATGAAGACAGACACATCTGGGACGCAACTGCGAGCATCCTTCAAATTCCAAGTTGCATATTGAAGATGTTAGAACTGTTTACTACTTTTCATCAGCCAATAAGATGAGTAGCCCTAACGGAAAGCAAAAGCACAAGCCTATGTCAATCTACTATCCCCCAAAGTACAAAAGTTGACCTATTATATTGGTCAACTTGTCCTTCATTCAATAAATACATATTCCAAACATATCTCTGCGACAGTAGTGGGATCAGACAGCTGCCAAAATTAAATACAACCACTAGTATCAAAAAAACTTTTAAAAGCAATGAGGCTGACCGTTTAGCTTAAAATGTTGATCAACTATTAGGCTATTCCTTCACATAAGCACGGCGCTCCGCACACCCGCAGTAGACTATAAGCATGAATGTAACAATATGCAATCAATTAGCGAGTAAACAAGTGATGGCACATTATGCATGTAATGCTTTATTATAAAGGGGCATTTTATGGTTAAAATTCTTGCCCAAACTTCAATCTCACAAGCATTTGGAAAGTATTCAGACCCCTTGACTTGTTCTCCATTTTGTTACGCTACAGCCTCATTCTAAAACTGATTCAATATTATTTTTTCCTCAGCGAAAACAAGTTTTTAGAAATTGCTGCAAATGTATTAAAAATAAACCGAAATACATTATTTACATAAGTATTCAGACCCTTTGCTATGAGACTCGAAATAGAGCTCCGGTGCATCCTGTTTCCATTGATCATCCTTGAGATGTTTCTACAACTTGGAGTCCACCTGTGGTAAATTCAATTGATTTGGACATGATTTGGAAAGGCACACACCTGTCTATATAAGGTCCCACAGTTGACAGTGCATTTCTAAGCAAAAAAAAAAAAAACATTCCATGAGGTCGAAGGAATTGTCAGTAAAGCTCCGAGACAGGATTGTGTCAAGGCACAGATCTGGGGAATGGTAAAAAAATAATTTTTGCAGCAGCATTGAAGGTCCCTCAAGAACACAGTAGCCTCCAGCATTCTTAAATGGAAGAACCAAGACTTGTGTGCCTAGAGCTGGCCGCTCAGCCAAACTGAGCAATCGGGGGAGAAGGGCCTTGGTCAGGACCAAGAACCCGATGGTCACTCTGACAGAGCTCCAGAGTTCCTCTGTGGAGATGGGAGAACCATCCAGATGGATAACCATCTCTGCAGCCAGAGCCCAGACTTGAATCCAATCAAACATCTCTAGAAAGACCTGAATATAGCTGTGCAGCGACACTCCCCAGCCAACCTGACATAGCTTGAGAGGATCTGCAGAGAAGAATGGGAGAAACTCCCCAAATGCATGTGCCAAGCATGTAGCGTCATATCCAAGGAGACTAGAGGCTGTAATCACTCCCAAATGTGTTTCAACAAAGTACTGAGCAAAGGGTCTGAATACTTATGTAAATGTCATATTTTCTAAAAAACTATTTTTTGCTTTGTCATTATGAAGTATTGTGTGTAGATTAATGAGAATAAAATACAATTTAATCAATTTTAGAATGAGGCTGTAACGAAATAAAATGTTGAAAATGTCAGAGGGGTCGGAATACATTCCGAATGCACTGTATGCCAGTTAGGCTCAACACCAGTTATAAGGCAGATTAATGTGGTTAATTTTAAGATAAGTTATTTGGCCTTTGTGATACAAACCGTGTCAAAATATATAGGCCTATAGGTTAGCATACATGAGGTGTGACTATGATTTGAAAAAGACACAAAAAAAAGGTATGCACTGTTTTTTGCACAAGCTGGGCATCATTCACAAGTGATGGGTGACGATATTGGCCTATCAAACTATTCTTTATTTAATGTTGTCTTTACATATATGTGTGATAATAATTATGATTTAGAATGGACCATTATCATTCACCTGTCTCAAAATAGGGGCATGGGGGTAAAAAATTATTATGTACTTAAGTTGCGAATGTTAATTTATGTTAATTTATGCCAGTAGGTAGGCTCTACTCCTGTCGTAGCGAAGCAATGCGCTTAATAGTTGAGAAATAAATATAGTAGGTCTAGCCAATGGAAATCTGATGGGATCCTCGGTTTTCTCACACAATTGCATAGCCTATAGAAATGCTGCCCAACATGAGCTCATAGGCACTCATGAAGTGTTTGATTAAACAGCCATCACTTACATTGAGTGGCTGCTGCCAACATACTGACTCAACTCTAGCCACTTTAATAATGGAAAAATTGATGTAATAAATTTATCACTAGCCACTTTAAACAAGGCCGCTTATATAATGTTTACATACCCTACATTACTCATCTCATATGTATATACTGTACTCTATACCATCTACTGCATCTTGCCAATGCCGTTCGGCCATCACTCATTCATATATTGTTATGTACATATTCTTATTCATTCCTTTACACTTGTGTGTGTGTGTGTGTGTGTGTGTGTGTAAGGTAGTTGTTGTGAAATTGTTAGGTTAGATTACTTGTTAGATATTACTGCATGGTCGGAACTAGAAGCACAAGCATTTCGCTACACTCGCATTAACATCTGCTAACCATGTGTATGTGACAAATAAAATAGGATTTGATTAGATTTTCGATTACATTTGCGTGAGTAATTACAGGAACAATAGAGTGCTGAGTACCAGGCAGTTAGCAAGTTTAGTAGGCTACTAATGACCACCGGCAGCATCAGAGTCTGGAGAAGCCTAATTACGTGACAAACGGTCACATTGAATTTGACTGTGGTCATGACTCGTGACTACCTGTGTACCCAGTCACAGTCATATCACCATAACAGCCCTAGGTGTGATGTCACTACGTCCAGCTGTTTTGAATCGACACAAGATAATTTAATAGAAACGTACTGTAGCAGGCAATTCTCAAATTTATTTTCTAACTGTAAAAAAAAACACTGGAATAGTTAATAGAAACATAGCTAAAGTAATGAAGAAATGACAGCAAGGCTTAATGCATGTGTATCCACTTACACTTCTGTCTCTCTGCCAAAGGCCCTCTGCAGCAAGCAGATAGGCCACACGAGATTTCCTTGAAATCTATGTGATTGTCCCTGTTTTCATCAAAGGCATGAAACAAACCTGGACACAAAGAGGAATGTTGAAGATAGAAGTAGTAACGATTGCCTTCAAAATAAGTATCCAATAAATCAATCCTGTTTTCCCTTACCTTCACTTAGGGATGCATGAATAGGGGGAGAAACTAATGGGACAAAGGTTTCCAGGTCAAATCGGCCGGTCCGAGATTGAGCTTTCAGCAGCCAGTATCTCTTCTCCAGGTCAATGATATCTGATTCCTCTACTGCAAGAGAAAAATCAATAAGCGGCATGACAAGACTAGTGATCATATCGGACCCTTAGCCTAGGCTATTGTTTAGTATATCTCCCAAAGGATCAGGATGAGCGTCACTCACAGTGTGTTACTCCAGCCAAGGTCTGGTAGAAGGTGGGTGTGTCACTATCGTCTGTCAGAGTGACACACACCCACTGGACAGGAGCCAGCGGGAGAAGGTGAAAGCATCCTTGTTCTGCAGGAGCCAGCTCTTAAATTTCTCATAATTCACCTTCTCACCCTGGTAATGAAAATAACAAAAGGTGCAAATTATCTTTCTGTGTTAAGTAGCATTAGCAGCCCTGTGCACTTGGTTAAACATAAGAAAGCCTAGGTGTGCTAAGTCCTGTCAGCAGTTTACAATTAGATAAGGCATGAGGGTAGATTAGGATGTGGCATTATTTTAGTGAACAGATGTTGCAGATAAAAATAGACCTGGTAATAGAACAAAAAGGTAGCCTAATAAATAACGGGCCACTGAATGGTAATAATAGATTTGCACCCACCCTGGAGGTCATATGTGAAAACATGGCTGTCAAAAGTTGTGTTTAAAACAGTAAAATACATATTCAATCAACTAAGGCATACGAGCGGACCTCTGAGAAACACTTCCTGAGAGAAAGTGGGATCTCTCCATCCACGGTCTGCAGCATGCTTTCCATGTCCTCTCGCGTTGCATGATTGCCCGAATCGCTGGCAAACAGACTAAAAATGTCTGAAGGAGAGCCACAAAAGGTTAGCTTGTTATGCAACTCAGTCACATGTGATATTTACAAGGGGATGAATCACAGAAGATATTTTTAAGAAAATAAATGACATTCCACACTAAGTGTGAAGATGGTCCATTTGTTTAAATATTATTCTAACAGAGATCCTATTAAATTATTTATATTATTCTGATTATTCTTAAAATTACATGGTCAACACAAACATCTCTAGTGGTTTCATAAGTCTGTCTTACAATACTCACATTTAGCTTTTTCCTCATCACGTCCTCTAGTCAAGAGAACCAGCCCAACAATGAGGTTGTTGAAGTGCAGGCCTTTAGGGGTCCCGCCGAATGAGCTGTATATCACCTAGAGAAAGGGGAAGGGAGCTGGGTTAAGTTCAGGTAAACATGTCAACTCATTCATGCCCAGTCCTGACCTACTTTCTTTGACAGTTTGTTTTTTGTAGAGTGAGCGCTGTCGTAGAAATAAAAAAAAAAAATCCCCATGCAAATGCAAAAGGTGAAGATTAATTAGAGCTTTCAAAAAGGAGAATGTAGCTTTTTCACAACCAAATTGCATTTTTTTAAATGTAAATGGCATGTTATAGAAGGGTACAGACACTTTTTTTTGTGGCTTCCCTTGTTTGAGAAACTTACTCCAACCAGCGATTCACATCCTCATCCTTGTGGTGCAGTACAGGGGCTCAGAAAAAACATGAACAAAGGCTCCAAAAACACCCAAATATGTCCTTTTAGAAACGGGAACGCTCTCAGTATAGTGGTGCAGGTCTTTAGATGTTGTACACGTGAAAGAGTCATTCAGAACTTTATCCGCAATGTTATATTCAATGTTGTTGTGACTCGAGCAATACCTCACCGTCTATCCTAACAGTAGGCTACACAGATAATGTTAGAAAGGGGAAACAGCTCGATGTGCACAAAATGGAATAAAACGGTGTGGATAAAGTTTTGAATGACCATTTCCATGTATACAACATCTAAAAGACCTGTGTCACTATACTGAGAGCGTTTCAGTTTTTAAAAGGATGTATTTGTGTGTCTGGAGCATTTGTTCATGTTTTTTGAGCCCCCATACTGCACAATGAGGATTTGGAATTGAATTACTGGTAGGGGTAAGTTTTTCAAAAACAAGGGAAATTGCAACAAATGTCTGGACCCTTCTATAACATTCCATTTACATAAAAAAATATGTTAGTCACTTGGGTAACCACAATTTGACTACTGATTAGACATACACTGAGTGTACAAAAAATTAAGAACACCTGCTCTTTCCATAACAGACTGACAAGGTGAATCCAGGTGAAAACTATGATCCCTTATTGATGTCACATTAAATCCACTTAAATCAGTACAGATGAAGGGGAGGATATAGGTTAAAGGATTTTTAAGCCTTAAGACAATTGAGACATGGATTGTGTATGTGTGCCATTCAGAGCCTGATTTAAGTGCCTTTGAAGGGGGTATGTAAGTAGGTGCCAGGCGCACCGGTTTGTTTCAAGAACTGCAACGATGCCGGGTTTTTCCTGGTCAACAGTTTCCCGTGTGTATCAAGAACGGTCCACCACCCAAAGGACATCCAGCCAACTTGACACCTGTGGAAAGCATTGGAGACAACATGGGCCAGCATCCCTGTGGAACGCTTGACACCTTGTAGAGTCCATGCCCCGACGAAAGGAAGCTGTTCTGAGGGCAAAAGTTATGCTCGACATAATTTCACTGTCAAGCATAAGTGAAACTATGAATGCTCTGACTTGCAGGACCACATTCCAATGGCTGTTAGGAAGAGTCAAGCCCGTTTGCTGCTAATGTGAACTAACATCGGAAGAGCACAATAGGCTACAATCCCTCCCATCAGACTGGGGCCCTCTATCGGTTTAAATATTTCAAATCAAATGTATTTATATAGCCCTTCTTACATCAGCTGATATATCAAAGTGCTGTACAGAAACCCAGCCTAAAATCCCAAACAGCAAGCAATGCAGGTGTAGAAATAGGCTCACCTCAGCAACCCTGGGTGGTACGACATCTCCCAGCACCTCCCTGAGGAAGCACTGCTGGCTCATATAACAGGACAGGCCACTGGTCCTGCGGAAGGCATCCTTCAGACGCTGGAGCTCCACATCAGTGACTGGGAGAAATAGAGAAACTGTAAGTGTTTCGAAAATATAATCGCTTTTCTGTAAATGAAACACGGACTATGGTTATGGCAGAGCATCAAACCATGGTCACCAATACAAGCAAAGGCTATCTGCTTAACACCTTTACCCCAACCACCATGGCTGTTAAATTGTATTACAATAGCTACCATCATAACTAATATCAGGGCCTAAAACAAAGACTTTATCAGCGAAAATATTTTTCGGGACATAATTACACACAACTCCCCCCCCCCACCCACCCCACAATAAATGTATTACTAGTAAAAAGTGATGTGGTATATTGATACATTTTATTTCATTTTTTGGGAGGTTCCCGTGGCAACAAGGGCAGGTCACTCAAGCCCTCAGTGACAGTGTGCCTGTCATAAGGTGAATGCACCAATTTGTAAGTCGCTCTGGATAAGAGCGTCTGCTAAATGACTTAAATGTAAATGTATTAGATAAAGAATCTGACTAGGGGCGGCAGGTAGCCTACTGGTTAGAGCGTTGGACCAGTAACCGAAAGGTTTTTGAATCACATCCCCGAGCTGACGAGATAAAAATATGTTGTTCTGCCGCTGAACAAGGGGTAGGCCGTTACTGTAAATAAGAATTTGTTAACTTACTTGCCTAGTTAGGTTAAATAAAATGTAGCCGATGCTAGCACTTGAAGCAAACATTGAAAAACAATCTTTCTTGTGAACAAAAAAGGTAAATAACCAAGAAACACAATAACAAAGTCTCACTTTTGTACTTGAGTAAATTAGACCAACTTTTATGCATGTGCACAGCACTTCTAAAAATTAACCTTCAGCCCATCTATCAGTGCACACAGCTCCCCAGCCAGGCAGTGTTGCTGCGCGTTGCACAAGGTGGGATATATATCATAGGATTAGTATGTGAGATTCACTACCAGCTACGAAACAAAACGACAAACACTTTGAAAACAGCTACTGCTGCATTAATTTAGCTATAAAATGTGTACTTGATTTATTGACTGCAGGTGAAGTCCTGACCACCCGCCAACATGGCTGGTGAAATAGACATCTGACCCATCAATGCCAAAATCTACTCGCATTTGGCAGGGGCTCATTTTAGGCCCTGTAACTTATCAATAATTGTAGGAAGATGCATCTCTGCGACCCAAAGGAAATGGCAAAATTACTAATAACCGACGGTTATGGATGAAGACTGTCATGAAAATAACATAACCGTAAAGTATACACACACACACACACACTCAAAAGTTTACACATGTACTCATTCAAGGGTTTTTATTTGTACTATTTTCCACATTGTAGAGTAATAGTAAAGGCATCAAAACTATGAAATAAGACTTGAAGGAGTTCCATCATATACTGAGCACTTGTTGGCTGCTTTTCCTTCACTCTGCGGGTCCAACTCATCCCAGACTTAATTGGGTTGAGGTCGGGTGATTGTGGAGGCCAGGTCATCTGATACAGCACTCCATCACTCTCCTTGGTCAAATAGCCCTTACACAGGTGCCAGAATAACAACCTATCCCTCAACGTAACCAAGACTAAGGAGATGATTGTGGACTACAGGAAAAGGAGCACCTAGCACATCCCCATTCTCATCGATGGGGCTGTAGTGGAGCAGGTTGAGGTCTTCAAATTCCTTGGTGTCCACATCAACAACAAACTAGATGGGTCCAAACACACCAAGACCGTCGTGAAGAGGGCACGACAAAGCCTATTCCCCCTCAGGAAACTAAAAACATTTGGCATGGGTCCTGAGATCCTCAAAAGGTTCTACAGCTGAAACATCGAGAGCATCCTACCGGTTGCATCACTGCCTGGTACGGCAATTGCTCGGCCTCAGACAGCAAGGCACTTCAGAGGGTCGTGCGTACTGCCCAGTACATCACTGGGGCAAAGCTGCCTGCCATCCAGGACCTCTACACCAGGCGGTGTCAGAGGAAGGCCCTAAAAATGGTCAAAGACCCCAGCCACCCAGTCATAGACTGTTCTCTTTTACCCCCAAGCCATAAGACACCTGAACAGGTAAACAAATGGTTGTTCGGACTATTTGCATTGTGTGCCACCCCCCAAACCCCTCTTTTACACTGCTGCTAATCTCTGTTTATCTTATATGCATAGTCACTTTAACTATACATTCATGTACATACTACCTAAATTGGCCCAACCAATCAGTGCTCATGCACATTGGCTAACCGGGCTATCTGCATTGTGTCCCACCACCCGCCAACCCCACTTTTTACACTTCTGCTACTCTGTTCATCATACACTGCTCAAAAGAATAAAGGGAACACTTAAACAACACAATGTAACTCCAAGTCAATCACACTTCTGTGAAATCAAACTGTCCACTTAGGAAGCAACACTGATTGACAATAATTTTCACATGCTGTTGTGCAAATGGAATAGACAACAGGTGGACATTATAGGCAATTAGCAAGACACCCCCAATAAAGGAGTGGTTCTGCAGGTGGTGACCACAGACCACTTCTCAGTTCCTATGCTTCCTGGCTGATGTTGTGGTCACTTTTGAATGCTGGCGGTGCTTTCACTCTAGTGGTAGCATGAGACGGAGTCTACAACGCACACAAGTGGCTCAGGAAGTGCAGCTCATCCAGGATGGCACATCAATGCGAGCAGTGGCAAGAAGATTTGCTGTGTCTGTCAGCGTAGTGTCCAGAGCATGGAGGCACTACCAGGAGACAGGCCAGTACATCAGGAGACGTGGACGAGGCCGTAGGAGGGCAACAAGCCAGCAGCAGGATCGCTACCTCCGCCTTTGTGCAAGGAGGAGCAGGACGATCACTGCCAGAGCCCTGCAAAATGACCTCCAGCAGGCCACAAATGTGCATGTGACTGCTCAAACGGTCAGAAACAGACTCCATAAGGGTGGTATGAGGGCCTGACGTCCACAGGTGGGGGTTGTGCTTACAGACCAATACCGTGCAGGACGTTTGGCATTTGCCAGAGAACACCAAGATTGACAAATTCGCCACTGGCGCCCTGTGCTCTTCACAGATGAAAGCAGGTTCACACTGAGCACATGTGACAGACGTGACAGTCTGGAGACGCCGTGGAGAACGTTCTGCTGCCTGCAACATCCTCCAGCTTGACCGGTTTGTCGGTGAGTCAGTCATGGTGTGGGGTGGCATTTCTTTGGGGGGGCCGCACAGCCCTCCATGTGCTCGCCAGAGGTAGCCTGACTGCCATTAGGTACCGAGATGAGATCCTCAGACCCCTTGTGAGACCATATGCTGGTGCGGTTGGCCCTGGGTTCCTCCTAATGCAAGACAATGCTAGACCTCATGTGGCTGGAGTGTGTCAGCAGTTCCTGCAAGAGGAAGGCATTGATGCTATGGACTGGCCCGCCCGTTCCCCAGACCTGAATCCAAATGAGCACATCTGGGACATCATGTCTCACTCAATCCACCAACGCCACGTTGCACCACAGACTGTCCAGGAGTTGGCGGGTGCTTTAGTCCAGGTCTGGGAGGAGATCCCTCAGGAGACCATCCGCCACCTCATCAGGAGCATGCAGGCAGATACAGGCCTATTATAAATGCATATTGTTGATGCGTCAAATTATTTATTGCAAAAAGAAGTACATAACTTGAAGCTACATATTATTTTGACAGAGGTAATGAACTTTCCATTGATCGGCACAGCAATTGATAAAACAGAACCATGTTTGAAACACGTGATTCTGAGCTTAATTCAATATTACACAGGTAAGCCAGCAGTTACAGAAATCAGGAATGCAGACAGGCTCTGACCTACTGTGTCCAACACACCACCACTTTCTGTTATGATGGGCATGATGGGCAACTACTGACCAAAAAAAAGGATATTATTATGATTACATGTTTTGCTAAAATAAAGGTTTAAGGAAATAAAGGCAGGCACCACAGTACTACAATAAAAAACAGCTCAATCAAGCCTGATGGTATTGTAAGTATAAAAGCAAAGCTTGCATTCAATTAATTTTAAGAAGTATAAAAAAGTAGCGTAATGGGATAATGTCATGCTGTGGTGTGTGAAGAATCCAATACTGTACCTTGTATGCGGTACAAGTCACACTGTGGAAGCACCTCCTCTAAGAGTTCCAATTAGGCTGTTTGAGAAGGTTTGAATTCTAAGCAACCTGCCTACTCATACGTAATTTGAAGCACAATACCAACATAGCTATTGTAGTAGGTCAAAGCGGTGTGCTGGAAAACTTGGTAGAGCATGGGTGGAAAAGACATTGTGGTGCTCATGTGAATTTTCCTTCTTTTTCATCTTCAGACCAATGCCTATTTTTACTTAAAACTTTTTTTTTATCATCGTGAATACGATAAAATGAAACATGGCACAGCACCAGACAGACAACATCAACGATACAGTACTGGCAGACACACACATACACCATCCTTGTCAGTATAGCTACTACCTGTTAGCTCTGTTAGCTCTGTCAACTACCGGTAGGGCACTAGAGTGGTGCCTCGGTCTAAGTCATGCATATCAGTGCTTGAGGCATCACTACAGACCCTGGTTTGATCCTGGGCTGTATCACAACTGATTGGAAGTCCCATAGGGCGGCGCACAATTGACCCAGTGTCGTCCGGGGTAGGGTTTGGCAGGGGTAGGCCATCATTGTAAATAATAATAATATCTTAACTGACTAGTTAAATACAAATAAAAACAATTATAAGATGGCCTTACAGGTCCCTGATTGCACAGTTGCTGTTCCCTGATTGCACAGTTGCTGTTCCAGCGTTAGGCTAGGCCTGAATATCATAACTTACCATAAATATGATAAATTGCAAACTTAGAGCACCAGAAAGACACAGGGTTTGTTGATAAATTCACTCTGGCTATCTTTGCACTCTACACACACGTACATTGTAATATTGTTGCATGGTGGTATTATACACCACTATATATCTACAATACAAAATGTAACTGTTTTATATGTAATGTCTTGAAAGCACTGAGTTATCCAAGGTCCCACTCTTGAGCCTTGGACCCCAGGAAGAGTCGGGGATCCCTAATAAATACAAATACTCCAATTTAAAAACACTTTTGTCCGAGTGTGCCGGAGCGCAGAATAACAGACTTAATGATTAACGCCCAACACCCGTTGAATATGACTATTGCCAGTAAACGTATGCAAAGAAACGTTATTAAATTGACAATGTATCGCAGTGCTAGCTGTGCCACTAGAGATTCTGGGTTCGAGTCGAGGCTCTGCGGTGACCGGCCGCGACCGGGAGACCCAATTGGCCCAGTACCAACGGTTAAACTGGGTTGCGTTTCGGAGGACGCACGGCTCTCGACCTTCGCCTCTCGAGTCCGTACGGGAGTTGCAGCGATGGGACAAGACTGTAACCAATTGGATACCACGAAATTGGGGAGAAAACGGGTGAAATTGACAATGTCAACAAACAGCTAGCGTTAGCCTCTCAGTGCAGCTGCTACTTGGTGGTGTCATTCATGCACTTCTAGATGACAGGGCACTGACAGTTACTGTACACAGCTAGCTACCAGTAGCTCTAGGCCTTATTTTCCGGTCGTTGGCCTCTCCCCAATACCTATGTCATCATCAACCTATCCTGATCCCGAGGGCAGTACTTTAACGTACATCTTTAGGGTTAAAAAAAGAATAGTATGTAAACTAACTAACCGCAGTACTGCGTCTTATTACCGTTAATGCTAGCCTGAAGCTAGCAGTACTAGCTACCCATTTGAATTAAACCTTAGTCCACTAACGTTAGCTAGTTAATTGCCTGCCCTAACGTTAGATAGCTAGTAACGTTAGCAACGTATTACTCATCCAACAGAGCTAGCATAAACGAAATTAGCGTTAGATTCATTAGCTAGCTGGCTAATGTTGACAGCTAGCTAGCCAAGGTTAGCAAATGGTCAATTATGTTTACCTCTGTTGATAGCCTCGTCATACGAAAGGAAACCTATCCTTGACTCTTTGGCTCCCATGTTTTCCTCATTTCATAGCAGCAGCCTTACAAATATAAAAGGCAGCTAGCAACTGCTTTGTTCATTTAACCAGCTTGTACACTGCGGTCAAAACTATCTAATGTCTAGGGAGCCTTGCGTATACCGAAGCTTTGCCGATGCCTCTTCGATTAAAAGTCACGTGATCACCTGTCAAGGCCAATAGTATCCAGCTGCAGCCCCGCAGAAGGCAGTGACTATTGCCGCGTTCATAACAACTGGGACCTTGGATAACTCAGTGCTTTCAAGACCGCTTGGAACTCCGGGAAAAAACGACATTTCTAAAGCTTCGACTATCCAACCTGAAGATCACCGACTTCATGATTTGACCTCGGTTATTTTCGAGTTCCTATTTGTCTTGAAAACACCATAAAACTAGCTTGTCACTAAACCAATACCCATCTATTGTCCGTGGTAAATCCCTACCACATAGATGTGAACTTTTCTTTCCTAGATTCCTTTCCTCGCTCCCTTGCATTTCCTAATTTCTTATATTCCTTTCCTAATTTCATTTTCTTCTTCCTTTCCTTTCCTCTCTACTGGTCATAGTTAATCTCAACCACATACATGTAAACGCCTCCTTTTCTTACTTGAAATTCCTTTCCTCTCCAATCCTAGCTTCCTCTCCTCCTTCCAAATCTCTCTTTCCTTATCTCCTTACCTTTCCTAGTTCATTTTTCCTTTCCTAGCTCCCTTGTCCTAGCTTCCTTTCCTGTTCTCCTTTTCTCGCTCCATTTCCTTTCCTGGTTCCCTTTCTTTTCCTCCTTTCCTAGCATCCTTTTCTTTCCTATCTTCCTCAACTCCATCCCTAGTTATAATAAATAATAATATATGCCATTTAGCAGACGCTTTTATCCAAAGCGACTTACAGTCATGTGTGCATACATTCTAGTTCCCTTTCCCTATCTCCTTTCCTAGCTCATTTCCACCTTTCCTAGCTCCCTTTCCTTCTTCCTTTTCCTTCTTCCCTTTCTTCCATCATTTTCTTTCCTAGATTCCTTTTCCTTGCTCCCTTTTTTTTGTACTTTCCACTCTCCTGTCCTTTCCTAGCACCCTTCTTTTCCTCCTTTCCTAGCTTCTTTCCCTAACTCCTTTCCTCTCCTTCCCTATTACCTTTCTTTTCCTAGTTTCCTTTCCTTCTTTCCTGGCTTCCGATTCTCCCCTACCCCCATTTCCTCGCTCCCTTCCCAATCTCCCTGTCTTTATCTCCTTTATTTTCCTAGCTCCTTTCCTAGCTCCCTTTCCTTGCTTCCTTTTCTCTTTCCTTTAATTTCCTCATTTTATTTCCTAGAACCCTTTCCTTTCCTTATTTCATAGTTGGCAGGACGAGCAGCTGGCGAGAGCCTATTGGCTCGTTCTTACAGGCCTGGGCATATATATTACCATTAAGGGAGCGCCTACTCTGTGAAGTGCGCATGTGCAATAACTCAATTCGCCCTTGCACTGATTCTGAACAACATCCTTTTTTATTTGTTTATATATATAAAATTATTATTTTACTTTTGCATATTGTAAGGTGTACAAAACTTAGTCAACTCTGTTGGCAACAAATGTTCGTTTTGGGAACAGAAAACTGTTTTGAAATCAAATGTTTCATCGATGAGAAAATTAGCAGAAAGTCGGACAAAATCCTTCTAGTTCCATCTTCTCTCACTGCCGACCACTGGGCTTCCTCTCATCACCATATTTGGTGGTGAGTGGAATCTCCAGCAGGATACTTCAGATCTATAAATCCGATTTAACATCTGGCTCATTTTATTTGTGCCACGGCTAGTAGTTAGGAAAGGAAGAAGGGAGCGAGGTAAGAAGGAAAGGAGCTAAGGAAAGGGACATATTTTCCTTCCCTGAATTAGGAAAAGATGAAAGGATGCTAATAAAGTAGGAAATGAAGCTAGGAAAGGATGATTATAAAGGGAAATTACTATTTTACCGTTCAATTTAAATGGGGTGGGGACGTCCCAAGGATCCCTGACAGCAAGGACCGAAAAAAAAGGAGTTCACATGTATGTGGTAAGGATTAACCACGGCCAGTAGATGGCGATAGTATTGGTTTAGTGACAGGCTAGTTTAAGTTACAGGCTACTACGGGGCTGCAACTGGATGCAGTTCATCAAAGCCCTTGAAATATTTCAGCAAGTTTACATAATCAAGACTTACTGACTTTAGTAAGTTTGTGTTATTACAAAAGAATAACCGACACAGATTCATAATGTACAAACAAGTTTAATATCATTTAATGGTGGTGCATTGTGTTACACAAGCCAAATAACGTCCACCTATCCATAAAAAAGCGCACTGTGGCACTAATGATGATATCGACGTTTACATGTATCTTTTCAATTCATAGTCATCTCAATATTCCTTCATCTTTTCAGAGCTTTGTAAAATGTTAATGAAAAATGTACAAAAACACAGTAGTGTTGATATGAAACAAAAGGAGATTACTAAAAGTCCTTTCATTTCATATTGTTTGTGCAATTTCATTTAAAGATCCCATCCTATGACAGAATAATGGGCTGTTGCCATCTACCTGTCACTGTTGACATCTGTTCAAATTTAGGGGTACTGCAGAAGGCAGTACATAAGATGAAAATTATTTACTTCTCAGTACACACATTCCTCCAATTTCCTCTTACCTTTCTGGGTAGCCATGGATGTCATGATGAACAACCACTAAAGCCACTCTTACTAGAGGACTGTATCCACAACTATGCAGCAGGCAGTACTTCACGCAGTATACAATAAATACAATATCTCAAAAGATGAATGCACACCACAGTTCTTTAAAAACTCTGATACAGCATGTATGGAATATCTGCAATCCAGTTCTGCAAATACTTCTCTCAGAGTCATACCTAAACTCAAATGTGTGTAACCTCTTTTAAAAACACATTTAGGGCCAGTTTCACAGACCAAGATTAAATGACTCCAGGAGTTGGCCAAATTACCTTTCGATAATAAAGACCTTAAAGTTTCAAGAACATTGTTTAACTAACTATGGATGAAATACAGGGTAGTTTGATGCAAAACCTTTAAAATGAAGTTTAGCCATAACAGTAGTCATAGTCAAAAGTACAATTTAGTCCAAGAGTGGGCTTAATGTAGGTCTGTGAAACTTGCCCATAGTTATACTTCTAGAATTAGACCATTTTCTATTTACATGGGAGTTTCAAAGTGAGCAACGGTTAAAATGTTAGTGTGGAAATAAATGTGCTTTACAAAAGGCTGGCGCCTTGCAATGCATGTGAGGATATAGACAGCACGTAGTAAAAACTAAATAAAAAAAGCTACATGGGCTGCATTTGCTCCAGTTTCAGTGGAAAACATGTCTAGAAGTGTTCAACTCTCAATAGATGTTCCACCTATAACATACAAAGATGAAACTCCTGATTGAGATGCTATGCCTTGTTCCAGAGAGACGTCTTCAATGAATCTTTTAGCAGTCTTGCTGACACTGACAGACGTAAAGGACAGGGGGGGGGGCTCAGCCCCAAATTCATGTGTGCAGCAATCACAAATACCATCAGATATTCAGACCCAAACAGTAACATTCACCAGAAACAATTAAAGCCTTGCAAACAAAACCAGAGACATAAAGACAACCATATACCAGTCACCCCAGTTTACAAGGAGGCGGAAAACTTTTTTGAACATTCAATTTCTTAAATCTAAAATGGTTTTTATTTTCAGATGTACACAGGCAAAGCACTTGGGGATAATTTGAGAATGTCCATTTGCTTCACCTGTTCAGATTTTAAGATGTCTTGTCCCTTGATCTGCCTCAGAACGGCCTTCCCTGTCACCTTCAGTCTCTAAGCTTGAACTCGGTTCATCCTAATTCATCACCCATGGTGCAATACTTTTCACAACAAAGCTGTTGAGTCAAGCTGGCTGACAAACAGTGCTGGCGGTCTTCCCTCAGAAGGACTGGGTGTCCTTGATTTGAGGACAACATGATCAGTCTTAGCTTGAAGAGACAATACATGGCCAAAAGTATGTAGACATCTGTTCGGACATCTCGTTCCAAATTCATGGGCATTAATATGGTCTCCCCTTTGCTGCAATCACAGCCTCCACTCTTCTGTGAAGGCTTTCCACTAGATGTTGGAATATTGCTGCGGGGACTTTCTTCCATTAAGCCACAAGAGCATTAGTGAGGTCGGGCAATGATGTTGGGCGGTTAGGCCTGGCTGGCAGTTGGCGTTCCAATTCATCCCAAAGGTGTTTGATGGGCCAGTCAAGTTCTTCCACGCCGATAAATACCTTGCTATGTGCACGGGGGCATGCTGAAACTGGAAAGGGCTTTCCCAAACTGTTGCCACAAAGTTGGAAGCACATTATCATCTAGAATGTCATTGTATTCTGTAGCGTTAAGATTTCCCTTCACTTGAACTAAGGGGCCTGGCCCGAACCACAAAAAACAGCCCCAGTTCATTATTCCTCCTCCACCAAACTTTACAGTTGGCACTATTCATTGGGGGCAGGTAGTGTTCTCCTGGCATCCACCAAACACAGATTAGTCCGTCGGACTGCCAGATGCTGAAGCATGATTCATCAATCCAGAGTACTCGTTTCCACTGCTCCAGAGTCCAATGGCGGTGAGCTTTACACCACGCCAGCCAACGCTTGGCATTTGCGCATGGTGATCTTAGGCTTGTATGCAGCTGGAAACCCATTTCATGAAGCTTAATTTGACGAATCTCCCGACGACCAACTCTTGTGCGGACGTTGCTTCCAGAGGCAATTTGGAACTCGGGAGAGAGCGTTGCAACCAAGGAGATGATTTTTATGCACTACACCCTACACTCCTGTTCTGTGAGCTTGTGTGGCCAACCACTTCGTGGCTGAGCAGTTGTTGCCCCTAGACGTTTCCACTTCACAATAACAGCACTTACAGTTGACCATAGCAGCTATAGCAGGGCAGACATTTGACAAACTGACTTGCTTGTTGGAAAGGTGGCATCCTACGATGGTGCCACGTTGAAAGTCACTGAGCTTTTCAAAATGGGCCATTCTACTGCCAACGTTTGGCCTTCGAGATTGCATGGCTGTGTCCTTAATTTTATACACCTATCAGCATGGGTGTAGCTGAAATAGCCAAATCCACTTATTTGAAGCGATGTCCACATAATTTTGGCCATGTAGTGCATGTCAGGTCAAACATGTGACCTTCCCGTCTCTGTCGGAATATGGAAAGGAAGCATGCTAATAACCAGAGCAAGAGCACCTTGGGCTGATCGTCCTTTAAGGCTAAGGCTTGGACTTCAGTTGGACTATAACAGCACATGTAAAATTAACAGCCATGAGACAGACGTGCATGTTTAAAAGCAAGGCAATCGTTTCTATTTACCTAGTCCATACAAAATGGGGTACATCATTACTTAATGTTGCACTAGGTAACCGTTCACTAGCACTACTACCTTTACTATCTTCATTCTAAAATGAAAACACGAGACCCATTCTATTGTTAACGGTGTGTTTTGAGGGTCTTAGTTCGACAGGGAGGGAGTTCTCAATAGCAAGTTTTAGCTGACTTGTGTTTGGTTTAGCTTCATGAAATTCCTTATAAATACTTGGCAATTTAATTCCACAAAGGTACTCTAACGTACACTTTCAAATATTCCATAAGTCAGTGGTCCAACAATTGTGGAGCACAATTGTGGTCCAATTCAATACACATGCTGGTGCATTTCAAATTCATCAAATCACAGACAACCTTTAAAACGCATGCATGAAGGACTACACCAACAACATCTTTAGAGTGAGGCAGAAACAGATGTTCCAAAAATAAATAGAACCGAAGATTTGGTCCATGGATGAAATGGGTTGTAAAACTCCCTCATGACATTAGCACAATAACAGAAGGATTGCACCCAGAAAAAGTCACTCTGGCTTTTTATAATTGACCAAAGCAAAAAGCCAAGTGGTGCTGAATCCATGCTTACAGGGGACATCAATGGTCAATAAAGGGCAAGCTCTGACCAAAAATAAAGCAGAAAAAAACCCCATGTACTATTCTATAAAACACTATGTTCTCCCCCCGGTCTCAATTCCTCTAACAGAAGACTGACAGAGATGAAAGCGGTGTTAGGTAATGCAAAGTGTATAGCAAGTGATTCCTCCCATCAAATGTTATCTGCAGGGTTGATCACAGGAGAACGATAAAAAGACTGGATCAGATGCATTCCACAGGCCATAGTGCATTTCCCTAAAGCCAGGTGGCCCATTGCAAGGCCAACCGTGTAACTTGATGTGGAGAGGGTGTGTTCAATAGATTTAAGCGAGCTGTGAACACCTTAGCGTTTCTATCTGCGTGTGGGCATGTGTGTGCATGTGTCTGTGTAGGAAGCCTAAGCAGGTGGGCCGGCCCCATGGTTCTGTGACAGTAGGAAGGACTGCACCACCTCCTCTGTGGCCTGGGGGCTGGTGTTGACGTCCTCCAGGGCATCAGCTACAGCAAACTGCCGGTCCCTCAGCCGATTCCAATTGGATAAAATATTGTGGTACTCAAAGACTTTCTCATAGTTCCCCAAAGAGTTGTACAGTTTAATTAGGCCCCTGTAGTCGTATTCCAGTCCACTGTAGCCCTCGCCAAACAGCTTCTTACCTGCAGGGGAAAAGCACACATACTGGTAAGAATATTGAATAGGACAATGAGGAAGAATAGATTACAAAAGAAGAGTACAAAGGTAAAATAGACCCCATCTAAACTAGTGACTGACCGATAGCGATGGAGCGCAGGTAGAGCCTCTCAGCATCTTCATACTGGTTCATGTCGTAGTTGTAGAGAGAGGCCAGGTGGCCCACAGACAGAGCCACCTCATAGTCCTCCTGACCCAGAAGCTGCTCCTTGATCTGGATGGCCTTGATGTGCATCTCCTCTGCCTCCTGAAAAACAAAAACAGATGAGACCTCTCAGTCAATCACAGTCTTGGGGTCTGTATACAGCTTTTCAGCTATCATTAAATCCCAGAGCCTCTGTGACATTTGAACCTACTTGGAGAGCAGATTCCTGCTCCAAAAGTGGGTCACAGGGTCCGTAAACACCGTGGAGAACATTTGGATGGCAGTTTATGATGAAAGTGTGTCACAGGTCACCTTCTGCATGCTTTCTACAGACACTTGTCTCAGGGGTTGGAAGGGAGGGATGATCTAATTCTGACCTTGAACTTCCTCATGGATTGGTAGAGGCGGCCCAGGTTGCCATAGTGTTTCGCTGTCTGAACATTAAACTCCCCGAAGGCTTTCTTGGCCAGCTGGAGGGAGGAGAGGTGGAGGTCATGGGCATCCTGGAGCAGCCTCTCCTCTGTTTCCTTGTTGTGGCAGTCAATAGCGATCTCCTCCAGGATCAGAGCTGAGTGAGTAGCACAGCACAGTCAGAAGAGGTACAGAGAGTCAGACGTACACCTCAAGTTAGTTAGGAAATGAAAGATGAAAACGGATCAGCTGATCTAATCCAAATAACACGGACCTCTCCTCCAAAATAAAACAACTCCTCTTCAGTAATTGACTCGGCAGCAGTTGAGAATCACAGACATCATCGTGCCCATCACAGACAACGTGGGACAGGAGTAAACAGATGGTTGTGAAAGCAGTTTTACCTTTGACTCTTTTGGAGGAGGCCAGCAGCAGATGATCCTCTGGGAGAATGTGAGTGATGATGTCTATGGCCCTCTCTGCGTGGAATCTGTACACAACATACCCAGGGGGCACAGCAGAGAAACAGATTTAACTCCGTGACACAGTAGCTAAAGCACAAACATTTCCTAGGAAACAAAATAAAGGCAGGGACATCACTTTTGGGAGGGACACTGCAATTGGCCTGCATGAACTTCCAAATACAAGAGAGACTAAAAGTACATACATAACATCAAATGGACAACAAGTACCATACAGCAGTGGTTCCCAAACTTTCTCAGTTACTGTACCAACTGAATTTTGCTCTGCATGGAGTTCACTAGAAGTAACCCCTCATGTCCATTTTACCAGTAAAGCTATGGTCTCATGAGTCTTCAAATACCCCCTGTGGATAGGCCAAGTACCCCTGGTTGATTACTCACAGCGCGTTGTCAAATTTGCCAGAGCTGTACAGATGGACATAGGAGGAGTATGCCAGGTCCTCGTGTGCTGTGGCCACATGGATATTCTTTCCCCCGAAAACCGACTGCCGGATATCTAAAGCCGTCTGGAATATTAACACAGTTTCAATATCACACATCTGATACACCCTCTCTGCCGTCAATTGACATCTCAGACTGACTCACCCACCTGGTATATTGCAACTGATTGGCAGATGTTATCCACATTCAGCAAATAAAACCCATAATCAAGGAGAGTGTCTGAATATTTGGGATGCTTGTGTCCAAAATGCTCACTGCAGAAACAATAAGGAAACAGACATTACTGAAGGAGACAGAGACAAGGAGTACAAAACACAAACAAAAAGTGTGGTGAATCTAACTTACCGTGCCAGGAAAACAGCATGCTTTATCAGCTGCTCTGCCTTACTGAACTCCCTCTTTACCACACAGGCCTGTTGGTCCAAACACAAAAGGCATGAAACCACACTAAGATCAAACTACTAGGGATGTGCATCTTTCCCGGACGATTCGCTACGTATCGAGGTACAGTACATGGGCTCTGATACGATACAGGAACCATACCTTTTAGTTTGAAATGATTCGGTAAGATTTGGTTTAATTAGAAACTGAATAGATGCGATACACTAACATTTGTTGCATAAACATTCATGCCTGGTTTCCTCCAGAGGTGATGCTTGGCATTCAGGCCAAAGAGTTCAATCTTGGTTTCCTCAGACCAGAGAATCTTGTTTCTCATGGTGAGAGTCCTTTAGGTGCCTTTTGGCAAACTCCAAGCGGGCTGTCATATGCCTTTTTACTGAGGAGTGGCGTCCGTCTGGCCACTCTACCATAAAGGCCTGATTGGTGGAGTGCTTCAGAGATGGTTGTCCTTCTGGAAGGATCTCCCATCTCCACAGAGGAACTCTGGAGCTTTGACCATTGGGTTCTTGGTCACCTTCCTGACCAAGGCCCTTTCTCCCCCGGTTGCTCAGTTTGGCCAGCTCTAGGAAGAGTCTTGGTGGCTCTAAACTTCTTCCATTTAAGAAGGATGGAGGCCACTGTGTTCTTGGGGACCTTCAATGCTGCAGAAATGTTTTGGTATCCTTCCTCAGGTCTGTGCCTTGACACAATCCTGTCCCGGAATCCTACTGACAATAGACAGGTGTGTGCCTTTCCAAATCATGTCCAATCAATTTAATTTACCACAGGTGGACTCCAATCAAGTTGTAGAAACATCTCAAGGATGATCCATGGAAACAAGATGCACCGGAGCTCAATTTCGAGTCTCATAGTAAAGGGCCTGAATACTTGCGCAAATACGTTTTTTTTTTTTTTTTTTTAAATTTTATAAATCTGCTAACATTTCTAGAAAGATGTATTTGCTTTGTTATTATGGGGAATACTTAAGTAAATTAGGTGTTTTTTATATTTTTTATAATAAAATTTAAAAGACCTAAAACCTGTTTTTGCCTTGTCATTATGGGGTACTGTGTGTAGATTGATGAAGAAAATAATGAATGTTATCCATTTTAGAATAAGGCTGTAATGTAACAAAATGTGGAAAAAGTGAAGGGGTCCGAATACTTTCAGAATGCACTCAATGAATAAAGCTTAATATCACACATGCCATTTTAGCATTTGAATACTGAAGGTGTTCGATAAAGTGAAAACAAGTTTTTTTTTTTTTACTCCCTAGTCCTTAACGATGACAAACATACCCATAACATGATGCAGTCACCACACCACTATGCTTGAAAATATGGAGAGTGGTAATTAGCAATGTGTGGTATTAGCCACAAAAACATACTTTGTATTAAGGACAAATTTGCAACAGTTGCAGTATTACTTTAGTACCTTGTTGCAAACTGGAGGCATGTTTTGGAATATTTTTATTCTGTACAGGCTTCCTTTTTACGCTGTCATTTAGGTTAGTATTGTGGAGTAACTACAATGTTGTTGATTCATCCTCAATTTCTCCTATCACAACCATTAAAAAAAGTCACCATTGGCCTCATGGTGAAATCCCTGAGTGGTTTCCTTCCTCTCCGTCAACTGAGTTAAGAAGGATGCCTGTATCTTTGTAGTGACTGGGTGTATTGATACACCATCCAAAGTATAATGAAAAACTTGACCATGCTCAAAAGCGACACTCAATGTCTGATTTTTATTTTATACATTTTTTTACACTTCTACCTATACAGTGCCCTGCGAAATTATTCGGCCCCCTTGAACTTTGCGACCTTTTGCCACATATCAGGCTTCAAACAAAGATATAAAACTGTATTTTTTTGTGAAGAATCAACAACAAGTGGGACACAATCATGAAGTGTAACGACATTTATTGGATATTTCAAACTTTTTTAACAAATCAAAACTGAAAAATTGGGCGTGCAAAATTATTCAGCCCCCTTAGGTTAATACTTTGAAGCACCACCTTTTGCTGCGATTACAGCTGTAAGTCGCTTGGGGTATGTCTATCAGTTTTGCACATCGAGAGACTGAATTTTTTCCCCATTCCTCCTTGCAAAACAGCTCGAGCTCAGTGAGGTTGGATGGAGAGCATTTGTGAACAGCAGTTTTCAGTTCTTTCCACAGATTCTCGATTGGTTTCAGGTCTGGACTTTGACTTGGCCATTCTAACACCTGGATATGTATATTTTTGAACCATTCCATTGTAGATTTTGCTTTATGTTTTGGATCATTGTCTTGTTGGAAGACAAATCTCCGTCCCAGTCTCAGGTCTTTTGCAAACTCCATCAGGTTCTTCCAGAATGGTCCTGTATTTGGTTCCATCCATCTTCCCATCAATTTTAACCATCTTCCCTGTCCCTGCTGAAGAAAAGCAGGCCCAAACCATGATGCTGCCACCACCATGTTTGACAGTGGGGATGGTATGTTCAGGGTGATGAGCTGTGTTGCTTTTACGCCAAACACAACATTTTGCATTGTTGCCAAAAAGTTCAATTTTGGTTTCATCTGACCAGAGCATGTTTGGTGCGTGTTTGGTGCGTGTTTGGTGCGTCTCCCAGGTGGCTTGTGGCAAACTTTAAATTACACTTTTTCTGGATCTTTAAGAAATGGCTTTCTTCTTGCCACTCTTCCATAAAGGCCAGATTTGTGCAATATACGACTGATTGTTGTCCTATGGACAGAGTCTCCCACCTCAGCTGTAGATCTCTGCAGTTCATCCAGAGTGATCATGGGCCTCTTGGCTGCATCTCTGATCAATCTTCTCCTTGTATGAGCTGAAAGTTTAGAGGGACGGCCAGGTCTTGGTAGATTTGCAGTGGTCTGATACTCCTTCCATTTCAATATTATCGCTTGCACAGTGCTCCTTGGGATGTTTAACGCTTGGGAAATCTTTTTGTATCCAAATCCGGCTTTAAACTTCTTCACAACAGTATCTCGGACCTGCCTGGTGTGTTCCGTTCCTTGTTCTTCATGATGCTCTCTGCGCTTTTAATGGACCTCTGAGACTATCACAGTGCAGGTGCATTTATACGGAGACTTGATTACACACAGGTGGATTGTATTTATCATCATTAGTCATTTAGGTCAACATTGGATCATTCAGAGATCCTCACTGAACTTCTGGAGAGAGTTTGCTGCACTGAAAGTAAAGTGGCTGAATAATTTTGCACGCCCAATTTTTCAGTTTTTGATTTGTTAAAAAAGTTTGAAATATCCAATAAATGTCATTCCACTTCATGATTGTGTCCCACTTGTTGTTGATTCTTCACAAAAAAAATACAGTTTTATATCTTTATGTTTGAAGCCTGAAATGTGGCAAAAGGTCGCAAAGTTCAAGGGGGCCGAATACTTTCGCAAGGCACTGTAGGTACCCTTCTTTGCGAGGTAAAGCTCCCTGGTCCTTGTGGTTGAAATTCCGTGGTCGAATGAGGGGCCTTACATATAATTGTATGTGTGGGGTACAGAGATGAGGTTACCATAACAAGGGATTGAATATTTATTTACTAAAGACATTTCAGCTTTTAATTTTTAATTAATATGTAAAATAAATCAACATAATTCCACTTTGACTTTATGGGGTATTGTGTGTGTGTAGGCCAGTGAATTTTTGTGTGTGAACTTAAATCAATTTTTAGATCAGGCTGTAACAACATTTGGAAAAAGTCAAGGGGTCTGAATATTTTCTGAAAGCACTGTATTTTTCAGAAGGTAGAATTCATGTAATAAATGTTAGTGAACCAACATAAAAAACAAATGTGAAAGCGATTTGTAACGTTTGAATCGATTTTCTGACCAATGTATGCTACATTTGGTTCGGTTTGGGGTCCTCAGACCAAAGCACTTGTATCTGGGACCAATGTGTATCGGTGAATCGTTACATCCCTACTAACTACAGTCCGAAGCAGTATCTAGGACTAACAGAGTACTGCAGTGACTCATGTGACAATAGTATGGGGACATCTCAAAAAGTATTTATTAATACATTCATAGACATGTCTATAACACAGGAAAAGGGAACACTCATACCTTGGAGGCCTGTCTCAGGACATCTACCACAACTTTAACAGGCAAACCCACTGTGATTTCTTTCATTGCTTCTATGCACCACCTGTAGGCCTGCAAAATACAATATCAGTGATGAGATCAACATGATAAACCAGAACACCAAAAGAATCTAACAGAACCAATTGATATATCTTTACCAGGCAACATACCTCATCATAGTGGCTCTTAGCAAAGAGCAGCGCACACAGCTCTCCATAGAGCGCAGCTTTGTTGGCCTGATGACCATGTTTGGCCAATTTGTCCATATACAACTGGGCCAACTTGACAGTCTCTTCACCAAGATGGTACTTGCAGTTGCCATTCCGGACATGAAGCAACCTAAGAGAAATTAGTGAATCTGGTAAGCTTTTGTTGAAAAATACAGACTAAGAGTAACCAGCCATAGAACTAGAATTGGACCCGAATATACTAACGCTCTGTGACCCACTGACCTGACACAGCACTCCACAGCACGGTACCAGTGAAGCACCTCGTCATGCAGTGTGCACAGCTGCAGACACGACAGAAACACCTTCTCTGCATCACCATACCAGCCTGCATCAGACAGAAAGCCACCTACAGGACAGGGTCAACATTAGTACAATCAGACACAAAATGGTAAAGAAAGTTGATGGGTGCGGGCGCCTACCTAAAACAAAGCCAAACTGAATGGCCTTCTCTTTCACATGGGCATCAGACTCTGCAATGTAGGAGCAGCGGCGGCTGAAGGAGTTGGCCAGGACAGAAGCCACTTTCACCCCATGATCCATCAGGGCCTGGAAGCAATGGTGCAGGAGGTGTCTGCAGGCACATACACAAAGACCGGGCATGACGATGTGATACAATCATACATGAGAACCGGTCAAAATGCGTGACAATGACATTCAAGGATCTCTCAAGGATCATCATATCCCTTTTGCTTCACATGATCATGAAGTCAGATTACCATACAGAATATGAAATATATATATATACACACACACACAAAGTACCTTTTGTCAGATGCCCTTAGAACTTTGGCAAACACCTCCAGCTCACAGAACTCCCCTCCCAGCTGGCAGAGCCGACCCTGCTGGTACAGCTGGAGAAACATGAAGACAAAGTTAGCAAAAAGGGACAGGAGTGTCAGAGGCTAGGATTCCATCCAACTGGTCACAGATTTTCATGAGAATATTCTAAAATCTGCATAAAGAAAATGTGCACATTTTCACACCAGTGGCATTTCCGAAATACGGAAACACATTTTTGTGTACACTTACATTTTCAACTCAACCGATAGTTGTTTTATAAAGTTGCGTTAAATAGCAAACGTGTCTACTCTGGTCGTGGCACGTGTGCTCTAGCCAACAGCTCGCAGATACAGTGCAGGTAGGCTGTGTGGGTACAATGCAGGTAGGCTGTGTGGGTACAGTGCAGGTAGGCTGTGTGGGTACAGTGCAGGTAGGCTGTGTGGGTACAGTGCAGGTAGGCTGTGTGGGTAGGCTAGTTTACATTATGAGATTATTATGGATAAGAGCGAGAATATTTTTTATTTGTCAAAACAGCAGTCAAGTATCGTCATGTCACCAGAATAAGGCCCTCAATATTTATCGTAAAGGAGCATCAAGATCACGGTGCACTTTCATCACCCTGTGGAAAGTGGTTAGCTTAGCTGCCTGGCAAGCTAGCTAGCTATCTAGCTAGCATGGTAACAGTACGGTAACATTACAGTAGCTCTAACATTTGTTTTCATGGGTAAGAGAACTGTCAAAGTTGGCGAGAGCCAAAATCTCATGCAATCTGCTAACGTTAACAAGGTTATTGCCCATTTGGGTGAATTATTTTCAGCTAGCTACGTTTGTTGGCTAGCTAGCCATGTATAAACAGCTTACAGTATTATGCCAGCTAAATTAGATTATGCTTTGATATCCAGGAGACAAACTTATAGTTATAAACAGCTTTAGCGAATGTAACTTACACATATATGTAATGGTTGATTAATTAAAAATCAGTCAGTCCATGATATAGCCTAGCTTACAAATTTGCAATGATGAGCCTACTTGCTTGAATACGGACTTGTTTTCCAATAACACAGTGTATTATTTTAGGCTGACTGCATTAGCCTAGTTCGCATTAGGTTTGCTATGTCTTGCTAATTGTTCTTGTGGTAGTGTGATACATTCATCCTGTTGGTTTCAGATGCCTAAAAAGACCCATAAGCCCTATAAGTGTATGTCTTGCTTACAGACGTTTGCCACCACCGGGGTTTGGCCTTCCCGATGCAGGCAACAGGCCAGCTCCGAGGTAGAAGTGGTATGACCTCTTTAAGAAGGTATGTATTATGACAAGAGTTAAATAGCAAAACATGCATAGGCCTGTGACATTTGAACTGTGTGTTCATCTAGAAAACATACCGTTTTACACTACATGACCAAAGGTATGTGGACACCTACTCGTCAAACATCTCATTCCAAATTCATGGGCATTAATACGGAGTTGGTCCCCTCTTTGCTGCTATAACAGCCTCCACTCTTCTGAGAAGGCTTTCCACTACATGTTGGGGACTTGATTCCATCAGCCACAAGAGCATTAGTGAGGCTGGCGGCTGATATTGGGCAATAAGGCCCGGCTCACAATTGGAGTTCCAATTCTTCCCAAATGTGCTTGATGGGGTTGAGGTCAGGGCTCTGCGCATGCCAGTCAAGTTCTTCAACACTGATCGACAAACCATTTCTGTAAAGACGTCGCTTTGTGCACGGGTGCATGCTGAAACCTGTAAGGGCCTTCCCCAAACTGTTGCCAAAGTTGGAAGCACAGACTTGTCTAGAATGTCACTGAATTCTGTAGGGTTAAGATTTCCCTTCACTGGAACTAAGGGTCCTAGACCGAACCATGAAAAACAACCCCAGACCATTATTCCTCCTTCACCAAACATTACAGTTGGCACTATGCATTGGGGCAGGTAGTGTTCGCCTGGCATCTGCCATACCCAGATTAGTCAGTCAGACTGCCGGATGGTGAAGCGTGATTCATCACTCCAGAAAATGTGTTTTGTCTGCTCCAGAATCCAATGTTGTCTAGCTTTACACCACTCCAGCAGACACTTGGCATTGCGCATGGTGATCTTAAGCTTGTGTGCGGCTTCTTGGCCACAGAAACCAATTTCATGCAGATCCCGACAAACAGTTATTGTGCTGACGGTGCATCCAGAGGCAGTTTGGAACTCGGTAGTGAGTGCTGCAAACGAGGACAGACTATTTTTATGTGCTACGCACTTCAGCGGTCCCGTTCTGTGAGCTTGTGTGGCCTACCACTTTCCTGCTGAGCCGTTGATGCTGCTAGACGTTTCCATTTCACAATAACAGCACTTACAGTTGACTGGGGCAGCTCTAGCAGGGCAGAAATGTGATGAACTGATTTGTGGCAACGTCATAGGATGCCACCTTTCCAACGTCTTCAGTAAGGCCATTCTACTGTCAATGTTTGTCTATGGAGATTGCATGGCTGGGTGTTTGATTTTATACACCTGTCAGTGATGGGTATGGCTGAAATAGCCAAATCCACTAATTTGAAGGGGTGTTGACATACTTTTGTATATACAGTACTAGAAATACCGGTCATTAAATGTAAGCCTTTAATACTAATGAACAGCAACTTTATTCTAATATTTGGCCATTAAATTGTCATTGCATATTGTAACAAAGAGAGCATGGACAGTGTCAAAGTACCAAGCTGTGATTTTATCAACCAATCACAACAGGTCAATCAAAGTTTCAGAGAGAGCCAGAGTTCATCACCCCTTGACTCACGGTTTCCATTGTGTGGGGGATGGGTTGTGTGTTGGGGGGGGGGGGGGTTAATAAAGCTTACAGGCTAAAACATGTATTCACTTTCCTGATTAATTAAAATGAGGTACCATACTCTATCTAGTAATGTCCCGTCTATATTTTAAGCAGATCTCTCCAATGAACCTGCTGGGCCAACACCTACAGCACCCCCCAGCATCTGTATCTGCTGTTCAGACTCCTCCATTGAGGACCGCATTGAACTTGTTGTCAATGGTAAATATGACATTTTTTGTCATATTTTTTCACAATTACTATGGCTCTGCTGCCATGACAGAACATTGATTCAGATAATCCTTTTGACAGGTGACTTGGTTTCCTTCTTTGATCATTGTGTCCATTCGGTTTCTCTCTTTTGCAGTTCAAGATAATAAAATAAAAGCACCCAATGTCACAGGAAAGCCCAAAAGATCATTAAGGACAACAACCACCCGAGCCACTGCCTGTTCATCCTGCTATCATCCAGAAGGCGGGCTCAGTACAGGTGCATCAAAGCAGGGACAAAGACTGAAAAACAGCTTCTCTCTCAAGGCCATCAGTCTGTCAAATAGTCATCACTAAGCACAGAGAGACTGCTGCCTACATACAGACTTGAAATCATTGGCCACTTTAATAATGCCACTTAAATAATGTTTACATATTTTGCATTACTCATCTCATATACTGTATTCTATTCTACTGTATGTTAGGTCTATGCTGCTCTGACATTGCTGGTCCATATATTTATATATTCTTATTCCATTCCTTTACGTAGATGTGTGTGTATTGGGTATATGTTGTGAAATTGTTAGATATTACTTGTTAGATATTGCTGCAGTCAGAACTAGAAGTACAAGCATTTTGCTACACTAGCAATAACATCTGCTAAATACGTTTATGTGACCAATAAAATTTGATTGGTTTTTATAACAGTACAACCTTAAAAATGTAACTAATATATATATTTTTTAAACTGACACTAGATGTCTGTAGCCTGGACAAGTTGTCTACAGCCTCTGAGTGTCCCCGCCCATAGACAAAATCTGCAAGTGCCCCAAACCGCTGTCTCCGAGTGGCCTTTTACTTACTACATCATGCACCGTGATCCTTTTAGAACTAACACCTAGAACTAACACCTAGAACTAACATTCATCAAAACATGGAGAAAAACTATTGTCATGTTTTAAATCTCACATGACCGTATTGTCAGTATTCATATACATCTTTTTCCTTCTTTACTTCCTTTATCATTTCAGCATGACATGCCTAGGGGAAGTCTGTTGGTGTAAAAATGATATACACTTGAGTGTACAAAACATTGAGAACACCTGCTGTTTCCATGACAAACTGACCAGGTGAAAGCTCTGATCCCTTATTGATGTCACCTATTAAATCCAATTCAATCAGTGTAGATGAAGGGGAGGAGACCGGTTACATAAGGATTTTTAAGCATTGAGAGGGATTGTGTATGTGTGCCACTCAGAGGGTGAATGAGCAGACAAAAGATTGAAGTGCCTTTTGAACAGGGTATGGAAGTAGGTGTGAGGCGCACCAGTTTGAGTTTGTCAAGAACTAAAACGCTGCTGGGTTCACGCTCAACAGTGTCCCGTGTGTATCAAGAATGGCCCACCATTCTTGACATCCTGCCAATTTGAAAAGGTCATGAGAAACACGGGCCAGCATCCCTGTGGAACACTTAACACCTTGTAGTCCATGCCCTGATAAATTGAGGCTGTTCTGAGGGCAAAAGGTGGTGCAACTCAATATTAAGAAGGTGTTCTCAATGTTTTGTCCACTCAGTGTAGCTTATTCTTGAGCTGGGCGATAAAGACAAAATGTCCCAATACCAAATTGGTATTGGCAAACTTATAGAATTTCAAATTTTACATTTCTCTAGTATACGCTAACTAACGTAATGAACGATATCAGCCAAATGCATGCGACAAGTGATCGGTATGGTCGGTGATCATTTTTAGTGTATCGTGCCAGCTATAGCTTAACCTGTCAAGAGATTGTTTGATTACATATTTGTTTTTAATACGGTTTACGTTCAAATCATTTTCAAAATAAATCTTATACCTTTTCCTCTTTCTCCCCAGCCCTGCTACGGGCCTCTGTGAAGACCACCTCGCCCTTCTCCCCAGCCCTGCTATGGGCCTCTGTGAAGACCACCTCGCCCTTCTCCCCAGCCCTGCTACGGGCCTCTGTGAAGACCATCTCGCCCTTCTCCCCAGCCCTGCTACGGGCCTCTGTGAAGACCACCTCGCCCTTCTCCCCAGCCCTGCTACGGGCCTCTGTGAAGACCACCTCGCCCTTCTCCCCAGCCCTGCTATGGGCCTCTGTGAAGACCACCTCGCCCTTCTCCCCAGCCCTGCTACGGGCCTCTGTGAAGACCACCTCGCCCTTCTCCCCAGCCCTGCTACGGGCCTCTGTGAAGACCACCTCGCCCTTCTCCCCAGCCCTGCTACAGGCCTCTGTGAAGACCACCTCGCCCTTCTCCCTGACTCCCTCTGCTACAGCCTGCGTGAAGACCACCACTGCCTCTGCTGTCTCTCAGGGAACTGAGCGCTCTGCTATAGCCTCTGTAAAGGCGCCCTCATGCTTTTGAATAGATTGTGCATATATTATGACAACATTGTGACATCTCTCCATTTTTAAGGTTGGTCGAGCACACTATTTGTCTTGAGGCATGCCGAAGTTGGTAGACGAGGTCAACTTTTGGGATTCTTCAGTAGTCTGTCATTCAACAAGAGACGACTCATACCACTTTTTCAAGCGAAGGTCTTTTAAGGGAGTATGCAAGAATACTTGGTCGGTTAGGCTAGCCGCCAGCCAAACTGAAGCACGCCGACGCCTTAAGTGCTCTCCTCTGCTATAGCCTCTAAGACATACATACCAAACTGTAATTTCTTAACCAATATCATGATATACATTAAAATATTGCAGAAACAAAACTGTGCGTCAGTGTATTGGAGGAAAACTCGCCTCCCTGCGGACCTGGCATCCTTTCACTCCCTCCTCTCTACATTTTCCTCCTCTGTCTCTGCTGCTAAAGCCACTTTCTACCACGCTAAATTCCAAGCATCTGCCTCTAACCCTAGGAAGCTCTTTGCCACCTTCTCCTCCCTCCTGAATCCTCCGCCCCCTCCCCCCCCCTCCTCCCTCTCTGCAGATGACTTCGTCAACCATTTTGAAAAGAAGGTCGACGACATCCGATCCTCGTTTGCTAAGTCAAACGACACCGCTGGTTCTGCTCACACTGCCCTACCCTGTGCTCTGACCTCTTTCTCCCCTCTCTCTCCAGATGAAATCTCGCGTCTTGTGACGGCCGGCCGCCCAACAACCTGCCCGCTTGACCCTATCCCCTCCTCTCTTCTCCAGACCATTTCCGGAGACCTTCTCCTTACCTCACCTCGCTCATCAACTCATCCCTGACCGTTGGCTACGTCCCTTCCGTCTTCAAGAGAGCGAGAGTTGCACCCCTTCTGAAAAACCTACACTCGATCCCTCCGATGTCAACAATTACAGACCAGTATCCCTTCTTTCTTTTCTCTCCAAAACTCTTGAACGTGCCGTCCTTGGCCAGCTCTCCCGCTATCTCTCTCTGAATGACCTTCTTGATCCAAATCAGTCAGGTTTCAAGACTAGTCATTCAACTGAGACTGCTCTCCTCTGTATCACGGAGGCGCTCCGCACTGCTAAAGCTAACTCTCTCTCCTCTGCTCTCATCCTTCTAGATCTATCGGCTGCCTTCGATACTGTGAACCATCAGATCCTCCTCTCCACCCTCTCCGAGTTGGGCATCTCCGGCGCGGCCCACGCTTGGATTGCGTCCTACCTGACAGGTCGCTCCTACCAGGTGGCGTGGCGAGAATCTGTCTCCTCACCACGCGCTCTCACCACTGGTGTCCCCCAGGGCTCTGTTCTTGGCCCTCTCCTATTCTCGCTATACACCAAGTCACTTGGCTCTGTCATAACCTCACATGGTCTCTCTTATCATTGCTATGCAGACGACACACAATTAATCTTCTCCTTTCCCCCTTCTGATGACCAGGTGGCGAATCTGTCTGGCAGACATATCAGTGTGGATGACGGATCACCACCTCAAGCTGAACCTCGGCAAGACGGAGCTGCTCTTCCTCCCGGGGAAGGACTGCCCGTTCCATGATCTCGCCATCACGGTCGACAACTCCATTGTGTCCTCCTCCCAGAGCGCCAAGAACCTTGGCGTGATCCTGGACAACACCCTGTCGTTCTCAACTAACATCAAGGCGGTGGCCCGTTCCTGTAGGTTCATGCTCTACAACATCCGCAGAGTACGACCCTGCCTCACACAGGAAGCAGGTCCTAATCCAGGCACTTGTCATCTCCCGTCTGGATTACTGCAACTCGCTGTTGGCTGGGCTCCCTGCCTGTGCCATTAAACCCCTTCAACTCATCCAGAACGCCGCAGCCCGTCTGGTGTTCAACCTTCCCAAGTTCTCTCACGTCACCCCGCTCCTCCGTTCTCTCCACTGGCTTCCAGTTGAAGCTCGCATCCGCTACAAGACCATGGTGCTTGCCTACGGAGCTGTGAGGGGAACGGCACCTCAGTACCTCCAGGCTCTGATCAGGCCCTACACCCAAACAAGGGCACTGCGTTCATCCACCTCTGGCCTGCTCGCCTCCCTACCACTGAGGAAGTACAGCTCCCGCTCAGCCCAGTCAAAACTGTTCGCTGCCCTGGCCCCCAATGGTGGAACAAACTCCCTCACGACGCCAGGACAGCGGAGTCAATCACCACCTTCCGGAGACACCTGAAACCCCACCTCTTTAAGGAATACCTAGGATAGGTTAAGTAATCCCTCTCACCCCACCCCCTAAGTTTTAGATGCACTATTGTTAAGTGACTGTCCCACTGGATGTCATAAGGTGAATGCACCAATTTGTAAGTCGCTCTGGATAAGAGCGTCTGCTAAATGACCATTTCTGTCTCGGTTTGCTTTTTTATTATATTTTCAGGAGAGCTGATTGGTGTAGACTACCTGCTCAGGCAGACTGGGAAGGACATGGACCCCCTTGACTTGGAGGAGACTGATTTTGAGAACTATGCAACGGACCCCACAGTTGGTAGTCTTCTGGATGACTTCACCACCACTGCTGATGATTTCTCTGCTCCTAGCCCCACCCAGGATGCTCCCACTACAGTCCAATCTGCTTCACCCACAGCCCAGTCTGGTGCCACCAGTACCTGGCCTGCTTCACCCACAGCCCATTCTGGTGCCACCAGAACCTGGCCTGCTTCATCCACAGCCCATTCTGCTGCCACCAGAACCTGGCCTGCTTCACCCACAGCCCAGTCTGCTGCCACCAGTACCTGGCCTGCTTCACCCACAGCCCAGTCTGCTGCCACTAGTACCTGGCCTGCTTCACCCATATCCCAGTCTGCTGCCACCAGTACCTGGCCTGCTTCACCCACAGCCCAGTCTGCTGCCACTTATACCTGGCCTGCTTCACCCATATCCCAGTCTGCTGCCACCAGTACCCAGCCTGCTTCACCCACAGCCCAGTCTGCTGCCACTACTACCTGGCCTGCTTCACCCATAGCCCAGTCTGCAGCCACCAGTACCTGGCCTGCTTCACCCATAGCCCAGTCTGCTGCCAGCCAACTCCACCCATGCAAAAAAAACGGATTGTTTGAGATGTGTCAACACATCAATAGTTTCCATATTAGACTCTGCTGTACTGTAGTCCTTTTTAAAATCTTATTTCTACAACCAGGGGCTTGATTCAATCAGATCAAGCATTAACCCAATGTTGCTCATGTGTCACAAACCACTCCCTTCTTTATTATCCTTACCGCATTAGAAGTTCAAAACAGAGTTAGAAAGTGTAGGCTATTGCATCATTTTGAAGTTAATTTGGATGGGGGGACTTAAAGCCTATCAGTCTAGTCAGGAGTAGGGCCTATAGCCTACAATAGAATATCATGTATTTCAGTGTTTCTAACGCGGCTGCATGGGATTTGTTGAATATAAAGTTGGGTGGTTTTGTTGCATTCAAGGTGATAAGGTAACAAGGTTCTGCTTGTGAATTTGACAGCTCTAACACAGTTTCACCTCTGATACCGCCAAAACAACCGCTATGCTCGTGTTGACCAACACTAATCTGATTAAATCGAGCCCTAGAACCTTGAGTTTTTTTCCCCTCTGTTTGCATGGATGATGTCATATGTTTGGTTCCGGTTGTGTCATTCACTCAGAATCAGGCAGTGCCATACCCACTCATTACTTTGGGTCCCTAGGGGCTGTGTGTGTGTGACATTTCACATTAATAAACATGTTTCTATATTTCAACCAATTATTTGAATGACTTTAACTAACATACATGCTCTGAGTAAATGTTCATAGATGTGATGTATTTATAAACACATCAGGTAATATGCAGTCCACAAGACACTGCAACAGATAACTGATCATGTAAGATACTAATTGCATAAACAAGGTTGGAGAGTACAGTACATAATAAACCAACCTCATTAAAACACACACACCACACACACACACACACACACACACACACACATACATACATACACACATACATACATACATTATGCTACCATATGCTACCATAATCGTAACATTAACTGCTATATTGACCAATGTGAGAGTAAAAAAATGAACACTTTTGGTGGTTGTTTAGAAATGTTATTTCTGGCCGAGGCAGGATTCGACCTGGAGACCTTCGGGTCCTCTCTTCCCCTTCCTTAATAAAAAAAAACTACATTTTCACCCCCCCCCCCCCCCCTTACCATTATAAATAAATGAATAATAAACACTTACATTATGACGAAGCATTCATTTTAAAAAAATGTTGTTTTTTTTCTCCTCCCCCTTAAGATACCATCGTTCCCCAGCTTTGGTGTTTGCAACACCAGAATAGGGGGTTCGATTCCTGGGACCACCCACATGTAAAAATGTATACACGCATGACTGCAAGTCGCTCTGGATAAAAAGTGTCTGCTAAATGGAATATATTGTTGTTAACCTTTTAAGCAGGATAGCTAGCAAGCAAGTTAATCAGCTGATTTGCTTTGCAAAGAGTTTGCAACGTTAGCTGTAACGTTAATTGGCTAGCTAAAACGAATCAACTCGGGAACATCACATTGTATAACGTTAGTGAGCAAACTAGACTAAGAACTTACCTTGTAATACACATCAAATTGAATATTTTCAGGGAGGGAACGAATATCTCTTCGCGATCGACTGTAATTGTCCACCACTGCTGATATAGCAGTGTTGTACAGTGTCTCTGGGATCCATTCGAGCTCCAAGGCCGCCATGTTGTTTTCCTTTTCTCCAGCCAATAACACCCCCTCTGCTCGATCGACGGTCGGTAGCTAGCTAACCACCTTGCCAAGTTTAAACTCCTTTTCTTGTACCTTCTCATGTAACAAAACAGTTTTGACTGTCTCATCTGGTTAATCACCAGCATTAACCATCGGCCATGTTCCTAGGATACGCACTGAACCAGTGCAGTCTGCCCGAAGGTCTATCTCTGCCCCCACCCTGTTTTTCACACTCCGGGTCTGATTCGCCGGAGTCAAATGTACTTCGCTTCGTTCCTGAGGGAGTTTGATTAATCGAACCCGCACCGGGCTAAACAGACAGGGAGTATGGCCCGTGACGCCCGTTCATACCTGAAGTGAACGGGAGGAGCGAAGGTCAACGCCGCTCGGTCGTTTTCAAAGGCAGCATGATTTAATTTTTTAATTTTTTAATTTCAGCTTTATTTAACTAGGCAAGTCAGTTAAAAAAACAAATTCTTATTTACAATTACGCCCAATGACAGCCTACCAAAAGGCAAAAGGCCTCCTGCAGGGACTAGGGCTGGGATTAAAAATAAAATATAAATAAAATATAAATATAGGACAAAACACACATCAGGACAAGAGAGACAACACAACACTACATAAAGAGAGACCTAAGACAACAACATAGCAAGGCAGCAAAACATGACAACAACATGGTCGCAACACAACATGGTAGCAGCATAAAACATGTTACAAACATTATTGGGCACAGTCAACAACACAAAGGGCAAGAAGGTAGAGACAACAATAAATCACGCAAAGCAGGACAACTGTCAGTAAGAGTGTCCATGATTGAGTCTTTGAATGAAGACATTGAGATAAAACTGTCCAGTTTGAGTGTTTATTGCAGCTCGTTCCAGTAGCTAGCTGCAGTGAACTGAAAAGATGAGCGACCCAGAGATGTGTTTGCTTTGGGGACCTTTAACAGAATGTGACTGGCTGAACAGGTGTTGTATGTGGAGGATGAGGGCTGCAGTAGATATCTCAGATAGGGGGGATTGAGGCCTAAGAGGGTTTTATAAATAAGCATCAACCAGTGGGTCTTCTGACGGGTGTACAGAGATACAGACCAGTTTACATAGGATTATAGAGTGCAGTGATGTGTCCTATAAGGAGCATTGGTGGCAAATCTGATGGCCGAATGGTGAAGAACATCTAGCCGCTCGAGAGCACCCTTACCTGTCGATCTATAAATGATTTCTCCGTAATCTAAAACGGTTAGGATGGTCATTTGAATCAGGGTTAGTTTGGCAGCTGGAGTGTTAAGAGGAGTGATTTCGATAGAGGAAACCAAGTCTAGATTTAACTTTAGCCTGCAGGTTTGATATGTGCTGAGAAGGACAGTGTACCATCTTGCCATACTCCCAAGTACTTGTTTGAGGTGACTACCTCAAGCTCTAAACACTCAAAGGTAGTAATCACACCTGTTTGGAGAGGGGCATTCTTCTTACCAAACCACATGACCTTTGTTTTGGATGTGTTCATAACAAGGTTAAGGGTAGAGAAAGCTTGTTGGACACTAAGAAAGCTTTGTTGTAGAGCATTTAACACAGCATTTGGGGAGGTGCCAGCTGAGTATAAGACTGTATCATCTGCATATAAATGGATGAGAGAGCTTCCTACTGCCTGAGCTATGTTGGTGATGTAAATTTAGAAGAATGTGGGGCCTAGGATCAAGCCTTGGGGTACTCCCTTGGTGACAGGCAGTGGCTGAAATAGCAGATGTTCTGACTTTATTCATTGCGCTCTTTGAGAGAGGTAGTTAGCAAACCAGGTCAGGTCATGGGAAAAAGAGGAAGACGCATCTGGGATAGTCGCATTAGAAGGGGTGGGAGATGAGGAAATGTTGGAATCCTGTGATCATGATGGTGATTAAAGAGCTCAGCCATGTGTTTATTGTCAGTAACAACCACATCATCAACATTAAGGGACATGGGCAGCTGTGAGGAGGGTTTATTCTCCAGGTCTTTAACTGTTTTCCAGAACATCTTGAGGTTGGACCCACAGAGAGAACTGCTCCTTAAAGTAACTAACTGATGCATCATTCAGAAACAAACATCTCGTTTCCCAAAAATATATTATCTTATTTTCAAACTAGTTTTCATTGGGAAGGCAGATATACTTTTTTTTAAATGAAAAGCAATCACTTTTGCATGTGAAAACAGAATCCTACTCGTTACTCATTATGCGTGCTTAACCTACTTCACTTTTGTTTTGAGCCGACATCGCCGTCGGCCAAAATCGGGCACCTGGCTCGCGCAAGGGAGGCAGCAAGTATCCCAAACGGATGCAGTCAACGCCAACCCGGTTCGCCCTGGTCATTAATCGAATCCCCTCACTGCTGCGCAGATGATGATCCCGTCACAGGATTCTGTCGATAGACCGGGGTAGACCTTACTCTTGCTAATGATGCATTCAAGTGCTAGTCGGAACTTGAAAACTCTGAAATGTCCAATTTGCTAACTTGTTGTAGTTATACACGTGCCGCGTTCAACCAGTTAGCAATCGGACACTTCAGAGCTTCCGACAAGTACGCGAAGGCGGCATAAAACCAGCGTTGCTGTGTAGTCACGTGGGTCAGTTAGGCTGCTAGGTAGACTACTGGAACGTCAGCTGTATGCTATCTTGCCAAAGAGATCGCAAACTCTGATCTGGCGATGCGAGAAGATGGAAGTGGAATGTGTGTGGTGTTTTCTAAATGCATCCAAAATACTTGTTCTGTTAATCAGTCACCAATCAATCACATACTCACAGCATAATATACAAATAAATAAAAATGAATCATCAGTATTCATCGTTGTCCTATGGACGTCATTCCTTTTAATTTTTTAAAATAAAATATGTGTGTCCCTGGAACATAAACGTAACAGATCTGCAGCACACAAAATACATCTTTATATTGTTGTCCCTTGACAAGCAGGCATTGTGGAAACTGATCAGAGACCACTAAGAGGCTGAATAATAGCAACTTTGAAAGCACCACAAGCTCTTGTGGCCAAGACTGGACAAATGTGCATAATATGTCCCCAAATCCACAAACCTTGTAAAAGCGAAATAGGATGTGGAGAAATTGCGAAACAACCGGCGCGCCGCAAAGCTCAAACCAAGTGCACCCACTGCAAAATTGTTGCCAGGCAGTAAAAGCGGCTGGATTGATAGGTGTAGAAATCTGACGTCGGAACGTTCATTGGACCTTTGTGAAGCTAGCCACAATAACGATTAACCACAATAGTGGAATTTGAAGTTTGCCTTCAAAATAAAAGTCCCCAATTGAAACATGCAGAAGGATACATATAGTGGAATAATGCCATATTTGGACTAGATATTTCTAAACATGGTTGGAATGTTGTTACAAAGCTTAACAATAAATACAATAATGATCTAATTTGACAATAATTTGTTATGAATGCTCAATTACGCATAACAGACTAACTATGGATTTTCCACAGTCAAAGACCTGCAGTAAGACCTACCACGGTAATATTTGTGTAAACTCTTCAGAATTTTAGTCTGTGGGTGTCACTGAGTAGGCTGATACCCCAGTTCATGGGTGCACACTCTATAGGTAAGGTTGTACAGTGTAATATGAATGTTCAATACGTATAATATGCTGACTGTCGTTTAGGATGGCGTGTCATGGAGGCATAACATGCTCAGTTTGAGCTACTCTCTGAAACTCACTTAAATAATTGCTTTGATGATACAGTGGTATCAATATATGGTTATAACATCTACAGAAGAGACAGAAATGCCAATGGAGGATGTGTCGCTGTTTATATTCAGCGTCATATTCCTGTAAAGCATATAGAGGATCTTATGTCAAATGCTGTTGAAGTAATATGGATACAGGCTCACCTACCTCACCTAAAGCCTATTATTGTGGGAAGTTGCTTTAGACCACCAAGTGCTAACAGTCAGTATCTGGATAATATGTGTGAAATGCTTGATAATGTATGTGATATCAACAGAGAGGTATATTTCTCAGTGCCGTAAATATTGACTGGCTTCCATCAAGCTGTCCACTCAAGAAAAAGCTTCAAACTGTAACCTGGTTCAGGTTATCAGTCAACTTACCAAGGTATTTACAAACAGAACATCAACTTGTCACATCTTTATTAATGCTGCAGAAATCCACTCTTTAGCAGTATCCACACCCATCGGATGTAGTGAACATATTTATTTATTTTATTAGGCAAGTCAGTTAAGAACAAATTATTATTTTCAATGACAGCCTAGGCCTGTTCAGGGGCAGAAGGACAGAATTGTACCGTGTCAGCTCTGGGGTTTGAACTTGCAACCTTGCAGTTGCTAGTCCACCGCTCTAACCACTAGTCTACCCTGCCACCCCAACATAATATAATAGCCATGTCTAGGAAACCCAAGTTACTAGGACTGCACCTAAAATAGTGTATAAGCGGTCATACAATAGGTTTTGCAATGATTCCTATGTTAAGTGCAGCGTCAGGATGTTCCTCATTACACACATCAGACCAACAAATATTTTTTCACATCTTTAAAGCATTTATGACATTGCTTCTTCCGGTTACTGACAGCCATAAAGAAACTGACTGTTAAAACTTTATGGCTGAGAGGGATGAGGCTAGGGAATGGAAAATAAGTCTGGGAACACAGCAGATTGGAAAACATACAGTAAATTGACAAATTAAGTGACTAAACAAAAATATGAAAAAAACTATACTATGGAACAAAGATAAATGATATAAAGAATAATAGTAAAACGCTCTGGAGTCCCTAAAATTACATTTTAGGCAGAAAAGCCAACTCAGTTGCATCCTTCATTGAGGCTGATGGCTCATTCATAACAAAACCATTTGATATGGCAAACTACTTTAATAACTAATTTGTTGACAAGATTAGCACATTTAGACACTACATACAAAAATCAAATGCAGAGCCTTCATAATCACGCATAAAGGACCAAATAATGAAAGATAAGCACTGCAGCTTTGAATTCTTCAAAGTGTGGAAGAGTTGAAAAAAAGTATTGCTATCTGTAAATAAGGACAAACCACCTCAATGGTAAATTACTGAGGTTGGTAGTGGAGTACATTACGATTCCTATTTGGCACATCTTCAATCTAAGCCTAGAACGCAGAGTGTGCCCACAGGCCTGGAGGGAGGCAAAGGTCAGTCCTCGGCCAAAAAAATAGCTACGGTTATAGCAATGGTTCAAACAGCAGACCAATCAGCCTAAAACCGGTTCTTAGCAAAGCTTTGGAAAACATTATGTTTGACCAAATACAATGTTATTTTACAGTTAACAAATTAACAGACTTTCAACATGCCTGTAGGGAAAGGAACTCAACATGCTCAGTGGTGACACAAATGGCTGAAAGAAATTGATAAGAAGATTGTGGGAGCTGTTTTGTTAGACTTCAGTGCAGCCTTTGATATCATTGATCATAACATATTGCTGAAAACTTAGGTGTTATGGATTAACATCCTCTGCCTTTTAATGGATGGACCGTTATCTATCCAATAGAACACAGAGGGTTTTCTTTAATGGAAGCCTCTCTGATGCAAATTCTAGTGTGGCATACTGCAAGGCAGCTGGCTTGGACCATTGTTGTTTTCTGTGATACTAATGAACTTCCACTGAAGTAGAGGCTTGATGAGAGTGACCATACTACCTGTGTCCAACAAGGCGGCCGTATCCTGACTGCCTATTTTGATGGGGTTCTGTGGGGCTGCAGTGGCTTCATGGGCCCAGCAGGTTGTGATGTACTCGCACCTTCTGGTGGTCTTCTCTGAGGCAGGGACTAGTCATTTCCCAGGCAGCTCCAGGCCAGGTGTCCCTCCTGGCCACAGGTGTAATACCTTCTCTGGTCTACGCTAACTAGCGGCCGCCGCCTCAGGGATGATCTGGCTTCAGTAATAGGAGGCCGTCTTGAAGCAGGGTTCAAATAGGCGTCTCCCTTTCTACCATACGTTAGTTCGGCCTTGAATTCAGGTCTACTGGGCTCTGGCCTACTGATTCGCAACATCTGTACCGTAACCTGGTGATTTTCTAATTAAGCAACCAGGGTGTCAACTGATGGGGGGGTTGCTCTGGGCAGCATGGCACTTTTCGGCGGTGGGATATATTTGTCCATTACCAGGCAGTCTATTTCTGATGGCCTGTCCCCATGGTAAGCCAACTTCTACTTGGCCTGAATGCCAAGTGTCACGTCTGGAGAAAACCTGGCAACATCCATACGGTGAAGCATGGTGGTGGCAGCATCATGCTGTGTGGATGTTTTTCAGCGGCAGGGACAGGGAGACTAGTCAGGATCCAGGGAAAGATGAACAGAGAAAAGTACAGAGAGATCCTTGATGAAAACCTGCTCCAGAGTGCTCAGAACCTCTGACTGGGGTGAAGGTTCACCTTCCAACAGCACAACAACCCTAAGCACACAGCCAAGGAAATGCAGGAGTGGATTCGGGACAAGTCTCTGAATATCCCTGAGTGGCCCAGCCAGAGCCCCCGATCTAAAATCTCTGGAACCTGAAAGTAGTTGTGCAGCGACGCTCCCCATCCTGCCTGACAGAGCTTGAGAGGATCTGCAGAGAAGAATGGGAGAAACTCCCCAAATACAAGTGTGCCAAGCTTGTAGCTTCATACATAAGAATACTCTACCCTGTAATTACTGCCAAAGGTGCTTCAACAAAGTACCGAGTAAAGGGTCTGAATACTTACGTAAATGTGATATTTCAGTTTAATTTTATAAATTGAAAAAAAACCTATAAATCTGATTTTGCTTTGTCATTATGGAGTATTGTGTGTAGATTTAGAATAAGGCTGTAACGTAACAAAATGTTAAAGTAAAGGGGTCTGAAGACTTTCTGAATGTACTGTTTTATTTAAAAAAAATGATACTCTGAACTCCGACATTGCTTGTCATAATATTTATATATTTTTTAATTCATTCTTTTAATTTTAGATTTGTATTTTGTGTGTTGTTAGATATTACTGCATTATTGGAGCTAGGAACACAAGCATTTCGCTACACCCACAATAATATCTGCTAAATATGTGTATGTAAATGTAGGTTTATGTATATTGTGTATTTTATTGTTATTTCCTGTTTGGACCCCAGGAAGAGTAGTCGCTGCCTCGGCAGTAGCTAATTGGGGATCCGAATAAATACTACACTGAACAAAAATATAAATGCAACATGTAAAGCCTTGGTCCCATGTTTCATGAGTTGAAATAAAAAAATCCCAGAAATGTTTTGACACACAAAAAGCTTATTTCTTTAAAATGTTGTGCACACATTTGTATACATCCCTGTTTGTGAGCATTTCTCCTTTGCCAAGACAATCCATTCACCTGACAGGTGTGGCATATCAAGAAGCTGATTAAACAGCATGATCATTACACAGGTGCACCTTGTGCTGGGGACAATAAAAGGATACTTTAAAATGTGCAGTTTTGTCACACAACACAATGCAACAGATAACTCAAGTTGAGGGAGCATGCAACTGGCATGCTGACTGCAGGAATGTCCACCAGAGCTGTTTTTTTTATTTCTTTATTTTTTATTTGACCCTTATTTAACTAGGCAAGTCAGTTAAGAACAAATTCTTATTAACAATGACGGCCTACCCCGACGACTCTGGGGGCAATTGTGCTCGGCCCTATGCGACTCCCAATCACGGCCGGATGTGATACAGCCTGGATTAGAACACGGGACTGTTGTGACACCTCTTGCACTGAGATGCAGCGCCTAAAATCGCTGCAGCGCCTAAAATCGCTGCCTAAAATCGCTGCAGCGCCTAAAATCGCCTTGCCCAGTCAAGTGAAATCCTTAGATTAGGGCTACATTTATTTATTTAAATTTACTGATTTCCTTATATGAACTGTAACTCAGTAAAATCTTTGAAATGGTTGATGTTGCGATTATATTTGTGTTCAATATATATACGAAATACTCCAGGAAATGACATTGCAGGCTACCTCAGTGTTGCAGCCTCTCATTGAGTAATTTAATTGAAGGCCGACTGGGGTACTGCAGGCTACTATTAGCATCCAAATTATCCGTATAATTTATTCTGTGTGCGATTTTACAATAATTGGTTCAAGGACATACATCTGGTTTATTAGAAGCAATTATTGGTACCATGATTGTCTTTTAAAAAAGTTTACATTTTCCCATGCACTATAATACTGTTTCCTGCTAACAACGTGGTCGGCCTTGAACTTCTGTGGCTTCAAAGAGAGGGAGAAGTTGTTCTCCCCCAGAGCACACTTTATATGTAAGGCTGTACAATAGTGTAATATGAATGTTAAATATTTATTATAGGCTGACCGGTTAGCTAATGTGGCTCACTTCACAGTGGTTTCAAATTCCTGCGATAAAAGCTATGAAGCTAATATTTTTTTAAACTCTTTGGAATTGTAATATGTGGGTGTACTGAGTAGACTGATACCCCATTTCATGGGTGCACACTATAGATAAGGCTTTACAAGATAATATGAATGTTCAACACTCACAATAGACAAACTGTGGATGGGATTCTCCACAGTCAAAGTTCTGCAATAAGAGCTATGATGCTAATATTTGTGTAAACTCTTTAGAATTGGACTCACTGAGTAAGCTGATAACCCACTTCATGGGTGCACACTCCATAGGGAAGGCTGTACAGTGCATATATGTATGCCCCCAAAGCAATTAATGCAGTCTAATAAATCCACAGTGGGATTTGAAGTTTACTATTCATTGTGAAATTAATTCAAATCAAATTTATTTATATAGCCCTTCGTACATCAGCTGATATCTCAAAGTGCTGTACAGAAACCCAGCCTAAACAGCAAACAATGCAGGTGTAAAAGCACGTCAATACAAACAACGTCAATACAATTCGTTATTGTATTTATTTTTAAGCTATATAAAAACATTACAACCTGGTTAAACATGATCTAGTCCAAATATGGCATTATTCCTCTGTGTATCCTGTTTGGATGTTTCAATTGGGGACTTTTATTTTTTTAAGGCAAACTGCAAATTCCACTATTGTGGCTATTTTCACACAGGCGGTTCAAATACCTTACGACCTATCGTCGAAAAATAAACAGAAGCAAAGAAGGAACGGGGAAAAGGGTTTTTCGATCCATATCATTGCACATTTTGGCTTCAAACACGGCTTAGCATAACCGGTGGACAAGTATTTATTGTATAGCTTTGCTTGGATTTTTCATGGCCATGAACGACGCATTAATTTTCCGAGTTAGTGCATTCTCCGAGCAAGGGGGAAGGAGATACATGGAGGATGTTATTGAGTTTAAAGTGGAGTACGAACCGCCTGAACCAGAGCCAGCAGAGGGTGGTCTGAATTCGGTAGAACAACAAGGGGAGTCAAAAGTAGAGAAACAGGAGAATGGTCATACTGAGCAGACCATAATAAGCAATTCCCCCGAAAACGTTAAAGAATCGGTGCCTGTTAGTGCAATGTGGACAGAAAACATAACATGTGAGAAGCATGGTGACATTTCCCAGGCAGAAGTTCCAGCAGTGCACACGGTCGTTCGGAAGTCTGTGGCGTTTTTTGGTGTATTTGACGGTCACGGAGGGCGAGAAGCTGCTCATTTTGCCCGAGACAATCTGTGGGGTATTCTGAAAAAGCAAAGGGGGTTTTGGTCAGAAGATCAAGGAGAAGTCTGTGAAGCAATTCGAAAGGGGTTCATTGCCTGCCACCATGATATGTGGAAAGAGCTACGTAAGTGAACTAGTTAGCTCGTGGTTGTATCTTCTTCGCTGACTGACGCGATCTACCTGCTAGCTAGCCAACAACGCTCAAGTTGTTGTTGCTGCGAAATTATGGCGCCACAATAACTGGTTTAGCTAGCTACTGTACAGTCTGTAGCTAACTAATGCCTTTTTGCTGCTGCTACTACCGAATATGATCGTCTCGTCCCCTCTGCTACAGTTCTGATATCCATTCCTTTTAATATTAGCTATTAACTGGCAATTTTATGAGCAGGTCTTTTCTATGTAACGTTATTGCTCGGGGGTTTGGGAAGACAAAACCATTTTGGGGGTTTGTGAATACCTAGCTCTGCAAGTAGAGCATAAAAGGTAAGCATGTCAACCTTATGTTCCAAAAGCAATGATGAGTTTCTCTCATGACAAGCGTGTTCTTGTCTTAACCTCTGGCATGTGTCATCCAAAGGTCTCCCGATTTCCTCTAATCTGAATAGACTTCTTTCATATGATGGCCGAATGCCAATTGTCACATCCACTCATCTGTGTTGCTGCAAGTTGTTTGTTCATAATAATGTTCTCCAATGCTTTCGCCCATCTTAATCCTACAGCTGAGTGGCCCAAGACTCTGACCGGCCAGCCCAGTACTGCAGGAACAACGGCCAGTATAGTGCTGATCCGGGGGGATCTGATGTACGTAGCCCATGTGGGGGACTCGGCAGTGGTTGTTGGGGTGAAAGAGCCTGGTGAAAAGAACATCAGGGCCTTGGAAGTCACACAGGACCACAAACCTGAACTTCCCAAAGAGAAGGAGCGCATTGAGAGACTTGGGGGCAGGTGAGTTGGAGAGGACAGTCTCAGTTTGTCAGTGCCTAGTGTGTTCCGTAAGTACATGGAGTAGCCAGACACATTTTATTGGCTCTGTGGCTGTAAGGAAACCAATGTGTCAGTTTGTTATTTGGCCTGTCAATTAATCACTGTGGGTGGAGTTGTAAGGAAGGGGGCAGGATGTTTGTCAGTTGGTAGAGTTTTGGACCTGTCAATCACTGTGTGTGGGACTTTGAGGGAAGGCGGTAGATTAATAATCTCGTCAGAAAAGGTAATGTAGTCTACTTTTATTGTAATTTATTTTAGGCAATAACTAAATATAGTGTACTCTTTCAATTTCTTTTATTGTGGAAAAAACATAAATGTGGTGTTCTGTCATGTAAACACAGATTCTCTGTTGAGTAACAATATAGATCGTCAATTTTCTGCCCTGCTAGAGCTGCCCTGGTCAACTGTGTTGTTATTGTGAAGTGGAAATGTCTAGGAGCAACAACGTCTCAGCAGCGAAGTGGTAGGCCACACGAGCTCACAAAACGGGACCACCGAGTGCTGAAGTGCGTAACAATCGTCTTTCCTCGGTTGCAACACTCACTGCCAGCCTCCGGACTGGCGCAGTGGTCTAAGGCACTGCATCTCAGTGCTAGAAGTGCCACTAGAGATCTTGATTAGAGTCCAGGTTCTGTCGCAGCTGTCCGGGACCGGGAGACCCATGGGGCGGTGCACAATTGGGTTACCAGCAGTTAACCAGCAGTTATCCTGTCATCACTCACTTTGTGACTAACAGGCGCCTGTTCTATCAATAGATTACTAGAAGATGTACTGTGTATCGTTCATTCTAGAGGGAGAAGGCTATACAGACTTTTCTGACGAGGGAATTGAACCTTTTAAATGTAAAGAAGCCAAGTTAAATTTATGAAGTAGAAAAAGTAGCCGGCCAGCCGACCGACCAATGAATCTGTTACCTGTTACCGCAGACCAAGTGTAACAACACCCGCCCAGAACCGACACATCCGGCTTCTTCACCTGAGGGATCTTGGGGGATGCTGATGAGTATTTCTGTCTGTAATAAAGCCATTTTGTAGGGAAAAACTAATTCTGTGGGTTGACCTGGCTGCCAAGTGGGTGGGCCTATGCTCTCCAAGGCCCATCCATTGCTGCACCCCTGACCAATCATGTGAAATCCATAGATTAGGGCCTAATGAAATAATTTCAATTGACTGATTTCCTTGTATGAACTTATGAACTGTAATTGTTGCGTTTTTATATTTTTGTTCAGGATATGATCACATAATAAATCCTCCATGCCTGTTGTGCTTGTGTCCTTTTTCAGTGTAGTGAAGAAGTCCGGGGTGAACCGTGTGGTGTGGAAGAGGCCCAGACTGACCCACAATGGCCCTGTCAGGAGGAGCACCGTCATAGACCAGATTCCCTTTCTTGCTGTGGCCAGAGCTTTGGGTAAGCACTACACTGTTGGCCTAAACACAAGTTTCCTCTGCCCTCCACTAGATACCTTACTGCTCCATAGCTGCTGCCTTTATGCAAACAGTATGATTTCCAGTAAGCTTGTCATCCAATCATTTCATTTGATATTTGCCCAGTGATGAAACGTGTGTGTGTGGTTTGTTGTTGAAAGGGGACCTATGGAGCTATGACTTCTACAGTGGGGAGTTTGTGGTCTCTCCAGAGCCTGATGTCACTGTAATGACCATTGACCCTAAGAAGCACCGCTACATCATCCTGGGTAGTGATGGCTTGTGGAACATGATGCCAGCTAAGGATGCTGTCGCTATGTGTGAGTGCCACGATCAGATGGTGGTAAGCCAGAGCTTCTTGTTTCCCATTCAGACCAAACCGTCTTGGCTGTCTGCCGATCCCCTTCTAACAGGTTGATGGTGTCACTATGTCTGCTCTTAGGGCCCTAAGGGATGGTCCTGTGCCAAACGGTTAGGATGCACGGCCTTGCTGTTCTGGCGCCAGCGCATGCTCCGTGCAGACAACACAACGGTCATAGTGATAACCGTGCAGCACCCTGATGAGCCACCCATGACCATGCACCTACAGGAGCTCTATGTCAATATGGCAGAGGGCCTTGATAAGATCCCCCCCGTTACAACCGCAAACTCTCCCTGCCGTTACGACGGCCCCATTATGGTACGTACCAAGGGTAACTTAGAACAGCGCCATCACATTTCAATACTTCCACCAGGCTTAAATGTAACCCGTGTTTGTTTTTATTTGCATGTCTTTGAACATTGTATTTGAAGCCTTGATTAAACGCAGAATTGCTAGTGCGACCTGGAACCCCAGTGTCAGTGGGTCTTTCCAGTCGTTTACGGCTGCTTCGTAGAATCTGACCGCTCCTTCACCAAGACGACTTTTAGTTTTTTTGGGACAGACAGAGGAGGAGGATGGGGAGGTCTGTTTTGATGAAGAACATGGGCATTGGCGACACCTAGAATGGGAGTGAGGTGACTATCCACTCAGTGAATTGTAAATGAACGTGTACAAGCGTGTGCTCGATAATTGTTCAAATGAAGGCCACGTCATTGACATTTGTTGTAAAAAAAAACAAAAAAAATGCATTTTTAACATTTGAAGGTGTCACATTTCAGATATATACAGATGTAGGGAACTGTAAAAAAATAATGAAACATTTAGGAGTGTCACTACCCTCAACTGTTAAATGATCTGCTAAGCAACATTGCTTGTGTTCACACCAGGCAGTTGGAGTGTAGCTACCCTCATGGATGCTGTTTTTGCACAGGGAGACAAAGCTGCTAACGATGAGTGGGCCCCGATTTCTGTATTCCCATATTAAGAGGGACTCTGACTTTAACAGACCTGTGCAACTTGTGTACTGTTGACCCATTCAAAGAAACAGCCGTCTAGTGTGTTAGTAAGAGAGGGAAACTAGAGAGCAGGCAGACGTTTTCTGTGAACTGAGTGGCTGCGGTTCTGGATGGTCTCGAACCCGGTTTGCTGCGGATAAGAACACAGATATTTCTGCACATGTTCATTGTTGAACCTTTTTTTGTTGTTGCCGCTGCACACTCCCATAGCGCTTTCCTGTCCTTACAGATGTATTTTACATGGCTGAGCTCACTCAGCTGCCTGCTCCGCTGCCACCTGCCCCTCAATCAGCGACGGACGCCTTTGTCTGGTGACGCCTTCAAAAAAGTTCATGTTGTACACAAAAGACATGGTCGACATATCTAAACTATTGCAAAAGATTAGGCCACCAAGCATGATCGCGATGTTGTGTTCTTTTTTTCAGAGGGGGAGTTAAGACGACAATACAGAACTATTTACATGTTGGCGCACCGGTCGACGCAAAACGAACTCGCCCCTTGTCAGACTCTAGTGATCGGCTTGGCTGCCCAGAGATGGAACAGCTAGGTAGCCTACTCGTGCGCTTCTTGCAGGATCATCGAGAAAGAAGCGAGAATAACTCAGATTGTGTTTAGCCCCAATGCAAAACTGAAGTGAGGACTTACACGAAGCTGTCTAGGCAGCATATAAAACAAGCAAGACACCGACACGTACTGTTCGTCTAATTAGAGATCGAATGCTTCATCATTGAGAACACTGGCTAAGCAGAAGGCAGAGAGACGTTCTAAGTAGGAGTGTTATTTTTGTTTCCCAGGAACTGCGTCTACGTTATGGCAGCAACTATAGCCTACATTACATCACATCACACACAACACTGATTTTTGTAGGGACTGCGTCCTGCTTGTGCAACTGCAATATCCGTTACAACAGACAGGGAAGGTTGTAGCCTTCATAGTAGGCTATGTCTCTTTTGGAATGTTGGTTCGAATCGCTGCAGGGTTTTTATTTGATTTCAGCTGTTCAGTAATGAGGCAGAGACCGGCTAGAACATGGTTCAAAAGAGGGTGAGGAAAGAGAGAAGCTGAAGGAATGGGAGTGTGAACAGCAGCTACGTAGGGAAAACATGTGCTCAATAACACATGCGCAGAATGTGATCTGGGTCCTTAGCTTTGAGAAAGAGGTTTCTGCTGCCACAGCCTTTTCACGGCCCTCTTAAGTGGCTTATTCAGGGTGAGGGGGTGGGACTTGTTTGATCTTCTCCCGTTTTCCCTGCGGTGCACTTGTGATGCTGATAATGCAGAATGGAAGGAAGAAAAAAACAATGATTAGACACAGAGCCGCTAAAAAGGTAGCTTGTGGTCTGGCTATGGTTTTTCATCTTGATCCAGTCCAGACCTCTGAGTCAGGGTTAGGTGATGGATCTTGGTTAATTGCCTATCTGCATTCTCTTATCGTTCTGATTTAAACTAACAAAATGATATTGACCAGAACTCCGGGAGAGCTGGAGGATGTCTGTCATTGGCAGTTACGTTCCACATGAAGGCAGCCACCTTGTTTTCTCATTTATCTAGTGCTGAGAGATTAGTTCTTTCTGAGGTCGTTCCGGGTTGGTTTTCAGTCAAGATCATTTAAAAAAGCAAACATTAAATGCACTATGCGTTATATGGGCTGACTGCTGTAAGAACACAGAATAAGCCCTTTAATAAAAATCCCATGATGGGAGTGACTGCCCATTAATGAGTATCACTTATTAACCATTTATTCACTTTACTAAAATATTTCAGTTGTGTATATTACATTTGTTTTATTTGATTTTTAGTTCCATGTCATCTCATCTCTATAGAGATGCTGTCTGACAAAATCACTATTTTAGTAGTTCTTCAAATTGAATAAGACCTACTTTTATGACTGCTGAATACCAACTACCAATAATTTGTCATTTCAAGTTAGAGATGCCTCACGAAGCAACTGCACTCAATCCCTCTCGATCGCACATTATTCTGTCTCTTCTCTCGCTCTCTGTGTCTGCCCCACACTAACCTAACAGGCAGAAAAGAAACACACCTGACAAGTAGGTGTGCAATGAATTATGGTAATTTGTAGTTAATTACCCCCCCCTGCGGTGAACTATGTAGAATATTGTCTTTTACAACGCCCTACTACATCGCCCTGTTCGGGCCTGATCGGAGTTATCTCTAGAGATACTGCACAATGTGCGCATTTAAGCTCACAGAAAAAAAACGGAGCAAAATTGAATTAAAATAATTGAACCAATGTCAGTCTGTTAGTAGTTTTGAAAACCAGAAAGTTCAACACTACATTAGTGTTGCTATAACCCTCCCTTTTCTGGATTCTACTCGGTGTGCTTGATTTGCTTCATATCATGACTGATGAATTATAGAATGTTAACCGTTGTTTGTTTATCTGCCCTGTTCCAGCAGAACCCAGAGGTTAACACTGTGTCCTCTGTGGGTGAGCCTCTCCCCCTCCCAGCTCTGGAGTGGAGGAATAGCCTGTGTGAGGCTGGTCTCTGTCCCCCTTCAGAGCCCCTGGCAGAGGTGGACTCACAGAGAGTGACCCCAACCGACAGAACCTTGAACGTTTGTTCAATTGAAGGCACAGGGATTCCAGGGTTCTCAGCACCATCCACCCCTCTGCTGAGGAGGCTTCGTAGGCCCCCACACACTCCCCTCTCCCCCAGCATAGCACACCACAGCCTTGGTCGGTCCCCTCACAGTCCCTTGTCTCCCAGGATGCCTCGCCGCAGCCTGGCCCGTTCTCCACGCAGTCCCTTGTCCCCTAGAACGTCTCGCCGCAGACTCTGTGACCGAACCCCTCTGAGGCGAGGTGGAAAGGGACAGAGACGCTCCCCCAATGTTCCCGTCATCCTACCACAGAAACGCAAGGCTGCCTTGTGTGTGTGCTGAACCTCATCTTACCACGGACGACAGATTGACTAGGATGATGACCTTTATCATTCTGCAAAGAGATGCATAAGGGCATCTGAACATTGTGTGCTCATGTATCAACAATATGCCACTGTTCCATTCATAGGTTAAGTATACTTTTATAGTAGAGTCTGGTACCATCTAAACATTTTTGTAAAAATGTGATTGTGTATATGCTTACTTTACATCTTAAGTGTTTTTATGATATTTAGTTTATTAACTGTTTTTAATGGAAAACATATTTTATCTAGTGTAAATTGCTGGTCATATTTCCACCCCCTTTTTATGTTTAAAATAATAATAATAATAATAAATCAATAAAATATCCCATATTCTGTACCAATAGAAAAATATTATACTAAATACTATCATAATGAATTGACTATCCTGAACTAAACCACAGAGCCTGAATGAATTTGGTGATAAACGCCACACCCTGTTTTAACTTACATGCGGAGATCAAGGTGTTTAGTTTCTATCACTGGACAGGCGAAGAGCAGTCAGGAATGCCAAATAAGTGTTTTGAATCGGGAGAGGGGGATCCATGGCGTTTTGAATCGGGAGAGGGGGATCCATGGCGTTTTGAATCGGGAGATCAATGGCGTTTTGAATCGGGAGAGGGGGATCCATGGCGTTTTGAATCGGGAGAGGGGGATCCATGGCGTTTTGAATCGGGGGCTCCATGGCGTTTTGAATCGGGAGAGGGGGCTCCATGGCGTTTTGAATCGGGAGAGGGGGCTCCATGGCGTTTTGAATCGGGAGAGGGGGCTCCATGGCGTTTTCAGAACTACATGTGTTAAATGAAGAATATCCAGAATGTGCTACCTGCTATGAATACTTTATATATCCCCATAGTTGATTGTTTCAAATAGTTGAATCTTTCCCTGGTTCCCCATGAATAGTTGGCCTTGCATCATTGTTCTCATGTATTGCTTTCAGCTATCCACTGGAGGGCACCCACTGCAAGTGTAAATGTGGTGTCAAGTAGTTTCAGTGCTGTGTGATTTACTTTGCAAGTGTTCAAATACCCCATATTTATAAAGTATAGTGGATTTGATCTCATGAAAGTTATGATTGTTGTGTCAGTTTAATGCCCTCTTGGATTTCTGAATCCATAAAAGTGATTAATTAAATCTCAAAACGATTAACAAATGTCACCTCGTTGGGAAGTTGGCCTTGCTTGTATGATGAGATATTTGGAGTTAAAATATTTGACTCAGCTAAAATGTGTTTGACAATTACCTTAAACTTCAATCAGTCAAATAGTGCTATGTTTACAAAGCTGAGTTATCATAACCAGACAAGTGGAATACACCTCTGAAATACACTACATGGCCAAAGGTATGTGGACACCTGCTTGTCAAGCATCTCATTACAAAATCATGGGCATTAATATGAAGTTGGGGGGACCGACTGGGTGTCCTTGATTTGAGGACAACATGATCAGTCTTAGCTTGAAGAGACAATACATGGCCAAAAGTATGTAGACATCTGTTCGGACATCTCGTTCCAAATTCATGGGCATTAATATGGTCTCCCCTTTGCTGCTATAACAGCCTCCACTCTTATGGGAAGGCTTTCCACTAGATGTTGGAACATTGGTGCAGGGACTTGCTTCCATTCAGCCACAAGAGCATTAATGAGGTCAGGCACTGATGTTAGGCGATTAGGCCTGTCTTGCAGTTGGTGTTCCATTTCATCCCAAAGGTGTGCAGTTGAGGTCAGGGCTCTGTGCAGGCCAGTCAAGTTGTTCCACACCGATCTCGACAAACCATTTATGTATGTATGGACCTCGCTTTGTGCACGGGGGCATTGTCATGCTGAAACAGGAAGGAGCCTTCCCCAAACTTTTGCCACAAAGTTGGAAGCACAGAATTGTCTAGAATGTCATTGTATGCTGTAGCGATAAGATTTCCTTTCATTGGAACTAAGGGCCCTAGCCCGAACCATGAGAGACAGCCCCAGACCATTATTGCTCCTCCACCAAATTGACAGTTGGCAGTATGCATTGGGACAGGTATCATTCTCCTGGCATCCGCAAACCTAGATTCATCTGCCCGATGGTGAAGCTTGATTCATCACTCCAGAAAAGGCATTTCCACTGCTCCAGTCCATCGGCAGCAAGCTTTACACCACTCCAGCCGACGCTTGGCATTTTGCATGGTGATCTTAGCCTTGTGTGCGGCTGCTCGACCATAGAAACCCATTTCATGAATCACCCGACGAACAATTATTGTGCTGACGTTGCTTCTAGAGGCAGTTTGGAACTCGGTAGTGAGTGTTGCAACCGAGGACAGACCATTTTTACGTGCTTCAGTACTCGGGGGTCTCGTTTTGTGAGTTTGTGTGGCCATCACTTTGTGGCTGAGCTGTTGTTGTCCTCTGTTTCCACTTAGAAATAACAGCTACTTACAGTTGAACGGGGCAGCTCTAGCAGGGCAGAAATGTGATGAACTGACTTGTTGGAAAGGTGGCATCCTATGACAGTGCCACGTTGAAGCTCGTCAGTAAGGACATTTTACTGCCAATGTTTGTCTATAGAGATTGCAAGGCTGTGTACTTGATTCTATACACCTGTTTGCAACGGGTGTGGCTGAAATAGCAGAATCCACTAATATGAAAGGCTGTCCACATACTTTTGTGTATATATATGGTGTATGATGCCATATTTAGTGCACCCATGGCTCACTGGATTTACAAATCGGGTAATTGCACATTTGCAGCACAGATAAATGTTCTTACACCAACCAGCGTGGTACCATTGACACTGCAGAATAATGTCGATCTTGTACAGGCATAGATTAATACAATTATGTGTTATTTTGAAAACAGAAAAATATCTTCCATAGCATTGAAGTGCTTTTGTAAATATGATTTTATTTGTACAGTATATTATGCAAAACCAGGCATTGGGTTTTACATGAATGTGGCATGATCAGCTCTGTTTGTGGTGAAGTGTATTAAGGGATGGCTTTATTCATAGAAATGATTATTTGCTAGATAAATTACATAGAAATGTCCACTTTACATCCATTACAGTGATAATCAATGTATGTCTTGATGTCAAACTGCAATACCTGCCTTGAATGTGACTAAATAAGTGTGTTGAATAAATACGTTGTCATTTCAAATTAATTGATGTGTTTTCTTGTTGCTAAAAGAAAGAGCAGTCAGAGATGACAGACCGCACCCTCAACTGGTGTAACCTGGAAAAACCTAAATGAGTGAGATGAAGTATATTCGTCAAGTCGGGCATTAGAATGACTACATGTTACTAATGCACAACCATCAACATCTTATAAAACAATCAAACACATACAGATATCCAGGAAGAGTGCCAGGGCCCTCAAAATAGCCATCACCCCCACCATGTGAAGTGGATTTCCTCTTGGGTGTTGCACAGTCATAATCTCTCCACTAGATGCCAACAAAGACTGAATTTGCTTCATTAGCTGGTTAGGAGAGGGATGGCTGAGGTTCGAAGGGAGGTGCACTGCACACTAGTGTCACATCCACATGTATCGATTACATTTTTACAAATGCTGTGGGACTTTGTTCTAAAGCTGTATCCGTACCCATTGGATGCAGTGATCACAATATAGTGCCTATATCCAGGAAAGCCAAAGTTCCAACAGCTGGGCCTAAAATAGTGTATGAGAGATCATACAACATATTTTGCTGTGACTCTTATATGGATGATGTTAAAACATATTTGTTGGTCTGATGTGATTAATGAGGAGCATCCAGACGCTGCGCTTGATGAATTTGTGAAATTGCTTCTTCCAGTTATTGATAAACATGCACCTGTTAAGAAAATGACTGTCAGAACTGTTAAGGCTCCGTATATTGATGAGGAATTGAACAACTGTATGGTTAAAAGAGATGGTGCAAAAAGGAGTCTGGCTGTACATCTGACTGGATTACTTACTGCAAATTGAGAAATGATATGACTAAACTCAACAAAAAGAAGAAGAAACTTAATTATGAAGCCAAGATATATGATAAAAAGAATGATGGAAAAAGTCTTTGTAGTACTTTAAATTCAATTCTGGGTAGAAAGACAAATTCAACTCCATCTTTCATCAAATCAGTTTGGCTTATTCATCACAAAACCATTTGATGTTGCCGATTATTTTAATGATTATTTCATTGGCAAAGTGGGCAAACTTAGGCAGGAAATGCCCACGACAAACAGTGAGCAATCGTATTCATGTATAAAAAAAAACAAATAATGAAAGGAAAGCAGTGTAAAGTTAGTGTGGGAGAGGTGGAAAAAATGATTGTTAACGATCAGTAATGACAAACCTCCTGCCATTGACAACTTAAGATGGAAAGCTACTGAGGATGGTAGCTGACTCCATAGCCACTCCTAACAAGTCTTTGTCCTCAGGCCTAGAAGGAAGCCAAAGTAATTCCTCTACCCAAGAGTGGTAAAGCGGCCTTTACTGGTTTTAACAGCAAACCTATAAGCTTGCTGCCAGCTCTTAGCAAACTGTTGGGAAAAATTGTGTTTGACCAAATACAATGCTATTTCACTGAAAACAAATTAACAGACTTTCAGCATGCTTATAGAGAAGGGCACTCAACATGTACTGCACTGACACAAATGACTGATGATTGGTTGAAACAAATGGATAATAAGAAGATTGTGGGAGCTGTACTGTTAGATTTCTGTGCAGCCTTTGATATTATTGACCATAACCTGTTGTTGAAAAAACTTAAATGCTATGGTTTTTCAACCTCTGCCATATTGTAGATTCAGAGCTATCTATCTAATAGAACTCAAAGGGTTTTATTTAATGGAAGCAGCTCTAATGTAAAGTGTGGTGTACCACAGGGCAGCTCTCTAGGCCCTTTGCTATTTTCTATTTTTACCAATGAACTGCCACTGGCATTAAACAAAGCATGTGTGTCCATGTATGCTGATGATATACGCATCAGCAACCACAGCTAATGATGTCACTGAAACCCTTAACAAAGAGTTGCAGTCTGTTCTGGAATCGGTGGCCAGTAATAAACTGGTCCTGAACATCTCTTAAACTAGGAGCATTGTATTTGGTACAAATCATCCCTTAAGTTCTAGACCTCAGCTAAATATGGTAATGAATGGTGTGGCTGTTGAACAAATTGAGGGGACTAAATTACTTGGTGTTACCTTAGATTGTAAACTGTCATGGTCAAAACATATTGATTCAGTGGTTTCAAAGATGGGGAGAGGTCTATCCGTAATAAAGGGATGCTCTGCTTTTTTGACACCACACTCCAAAAAGCAAGTTCTGCGGGCTCTAGTTTTGTCTAATCTTGATTATTGTCCAGTCGTGTGGTCCAGTGCTGCAAGGAAAGACCTAGTTAAGCTGCAGCAGGCCCAGAACAGAGCGGCACGTTTTGCTCTTAATTGTAATCAGAGGGCTAATATTAATACTATGCATGTCAATCTCTCTTAGCTGAGAGTTGAGGAGAGACTGACTGCATCATTTCTTATTTTTATAAGAAACATTAATGTGTTGAAAATCCCAAATGGTTTGCATAGTCAACTTACACACAGCTCTGACACGCACACTTAGCCCATCAGACATGCCACCAGGGGTCTCCAAATCCAGAACAAATTCAAGAAAACATATAGTATGGAACTTCTTTCCATCTCATATTGCTCAAATATACAGCAAACCTGGTTTCAAAAAAACAGATATAGCAACACCTCGCAGCACAGCGCCAATCCCCTATTTGACCTAGATAGTTTGTGTGTATGCATTGATATGTAGGCTATGTGTGCCTTTAAAAAAAATGTATGCAGTTCTGTCCTTGAGCTGTTGTTGTCTAATGATGTTCTGTATTATGTCATTATGTTTCATGTTTTGTGTGGACCCCAGGAAGAGTAGCTGCTGCTTTTGCAAAAGCTAAGGGGGATCCTAATAAAATACCAAATATCAAATACATCAAAATAATTTCAGGTGGGTGACAAGGGCAAGTTTGAAGCAGGGCTGGGTTACCCAAAAGCATCGTAGCACTAAGATGATCTTTCATCCATGGAGTGTCAGAGGAATTATGATGATCTTTCATCCATGGAGTGTCAGAGGAATTATGATGATCTTTCATCCATGGAGTGTCAGAGGAATTATGATGATCTTAGTGCTAGATGCTTTAGGCAAATCCAGCACAGAGCCGAAAATGGTTTGAACCATTTGACATGAAAAAACAAGTTAAGGTGCTTGTAATGGAATATGAATTGAATATGAATAAATGGAATGAATTTGACTTCGTTCCGTTTATTCCATTCCAGCCATTATAATGATCATGCCCTCCTATAGCTGCTCCCACCAGCCTCCTCTGGTTTTGAACCAAATGTTTTTCATGCTTATGTTTTTCCCGTTGGGAAAGTGTTGAAAGCTGCACAATCTAAGGGCATGAGTGATTGTGAAATGTTCATGACAGCCACTAAGCAGACACCCTCGTTAATGGCAAGGAAACACTTCTCCCCCACATCTCTGCTGCAGCGTGTGCCTCTATTTACCCTGAGTGTGTGTGCACATTAACATCTTCACTACGAGGGATCTCTGACTGGCGAGGTGTATGTCTCCACTGGGAAATACGTGGGAGGATTTGCTGGGCTAATTGAGAACGTGTTGGGATGAGGAGGTGTTGCTGGGAATGACATGTTCAGACATAGAGGTGAGGTGTCAGTAATGGTGTTTTTCCAAACGCCTAAAGGAGGCCAGTGCAAGCACACACAAAAGGAAGAGTAGCCATAGCCTATGTCATCAATTCTCATAGTTTATATAACAGATCAGAAACTCTGTGAGCTTAATGTTTTTCTTAATAATTCTGCATGTTTCAAGGCTGGTTGGCTGAAACACAAAAGGAGTCAAATCTACAGTGTTGGTTTGTGAATGACTGAAAGCACAATTTGTGCAATAGTGACAGTCTAAATGACCAGGATTAGCCAGCATGTTTATGGTGTACTACATCTAAATAGGGTTCTGCCTTTTTTGGGAAACTATTGGGGATTTTCTTCTTCTCATTCTTTACTGTTTCCCTCTCCTCACCATCCTCTGGAAACTAAGGGCTCCAGTTCAACAGTGTTGTGCCTGTTCCTTGTCTCTTCTCAGTGGGTTTGCATGTTGCCCTTCTCATTCCAAAACCTTGCATAATTTTGTGGTCAGGAAAGACAAGTTAGTAAGTTGTCAGGAAAGGGAAAAGATGGTACAGATTTATTTGTACCATATTTTTGCATGACTTTTCACAGCCTAATCTAATCACAGAACCACTGTTGTGGTGACTGAGTCCTACTTCCTGCCGCCTGTAGTAATTCAGTAGGGGACACTATAGACAAGAGACTTCAAAAGGCCTTTAAAGCAGAATACCCGCTTTGTTTAGACTTTAGAATTTTCCTGTGCACTTCACAGGTCCTCTGGAACCCGGTGACAGCTTGGCAATGACAAGACCACCCTCTAGACGAAACCACTTCAAGTAAGTAGTGACGATACACAGTCCTGCCCCAATTTCAGCACAGGTCTGTCATTTATTCTTTGATCCGCATAACATTTAATATGAAACAAACACATAAAACAGAGCACAGTTGTCAGGGTCATGAGCTACATCCATCATTCAGACCTCACAGTTATCAGGGCCATGAGCTACATCCATCATTCAGACCTCACAGTTGTCAGGGCCATGAGCTACATCCATCATTCAGACCTCACAGTTATCAGGGCCATGAGCTACATCCATCATTCAGACCTCACAGAAATCAGGGCCATGAGCTACATCCATCATTCAGACCTCACAGAAATCAGAGCCATGAGCTACATCCATCATTCAGACCTCACAGAAATCAGGGCCATGAGCTACATCCATCATTCAGACCTCACAGTTGTCAGGGCCATGAGCTACACCCGTCATTCAGACCTCACAGTTGTCAGGGCCATGAGCTACATCCGTCATTCAGACCTCACAGTTGTCAGGGCCATGAGCTACATCCATCATTCAGACCTCAAAGTTGTCAGGGCCATGAGCTACATCCATCATTCAGACCTCACAGTTGTCAGGGCCATGAGCTACATCCATCATTCAGACCTCACAGTTGTCAGGGCCATGAGCTACATCCATCATTCAGACCTCACAGTTGTTAGGGCCATGAGCTACATCCATCACTCAGACCTCACAGCTATCAGGGCCATAAGCTACATCCATCATTCAGACCTCACAGTTGGGGGCCCTCCACTGTACTTCTCTGTCCTAGATGTCTCAGCTGCAGGGTTCCTACAAAGTCCCAACCCATTCCAGCCCTCATCATAGCCAAAGCAACATGACATTGTCATACTGTATGTGTCTCCTCAAACAACCGCATAAGAAATGACTGTTTTGAAGGAACCCACATCTGATACTTTATCCCTCTCAAGCATAGCCTTGTCTTCAGAGCAGGCCTTGGAATAACCAGAGACCATGGCATCTCAACACAAGAGTTTGGAAAATAACCTGCTATTTGTAAGCCTCCAGAGGGAATAATCCTTTCCATAAACCAGCTCATAAACTTGCAAATGTCCTCACACAATGTATTGTATAATCATTTCAAAAGTATGGTTTTTGTTGACCACCTAAAAAGATGCAGACTTGTTCTTCACACATGGATGGGAAACAGATTGTTGCTGTGGGCCAATGTGGCTCTGTTGGGTTGAGATGTTGATTTGTTCAGCTTTGGGCAAAGATTATAAGATCTACAAAAAAAAGTAGGAAACTACAAAAAGGAAAAAAGCATGTGTGATGTTCCATTTACCTAGAATTTGTGCCAAAGGCACTCACAATGGAAATACTTTCCTAACTGAGTGGAGGACTTGCACTATTGCCATCGATGCTTATGAATACTCATCACTGTTTAAATGAATCCTTTAATGTGGATAGCCATACATATCTCTGGGCATAGGCTTTGTGGTTCACTGATTATTAAGGGTTTTCCGAGATGTGCTGGTCGACTCTAGATTGAAGTAGTACCAACTTGGTATTTGAAGGGTATGGATGTTTGTCAGCTTAGATATAGCATGTGCCTTTGAGTAAACCTCAAACCATGTTCAAATCAGACATGACCTTATTACAATAGACCATGCTGATCTTTGCTATCAAAGGCAATGCTCTTGTGAGGCTCTCACAGCTAAACTGATTATAATGGCTCTGTGTATGTTGCAGCCATCACCCCAGTTTAATTCAATGATCTGTCTCCTGCTGGTCCTCTGGGATATCCAGTTAAAGGACAATCAGATTCACCATAGTTGATACATTAATATAATGCAATCACACCAGATATTAGACAGGATTGGAAGACCCTGCTCAGGGTCTGACATTCAGACATTATTCATAATAATCACTGCAATCTAAAACCGTGCTTTTGTTTTCCAGTATGTAGAAATTAAATTAGGCTACATCAGTAAAGGGAAATTGTTCATCAGAAGAGGGGGAATCTATAAAAATGTGATTCAAGGCCCTTGTGCAAAATACAAGTGGCATCTTCCTAATTGTCAACTGTCCCTTAAGACATTTTACCGCAGTGTGGGGGCTATGTAAACATACATCTGACCAATTACGCGAGACTTTAGTTCTGGGTGAACCGTAAATAGGCCTGCTATAGTTATGGGTGTGAGATGTATTTTATTTACTTCTGCCTGTCTAACTCTCAAGGGGCCTCGATCTCTGTTGTAGGGCTATTTGACGCTAGGTAACACGGTCACCACCGATAAATCCATGATTATCGAAAACTTCAATAAGCATTTCTCAACGGCTGGCCATGCCTTCCGCCTGGCTACTCCAACCTCGGCCAACAGCTCCGCCCCCCCCCGCAGCTCCTCGCCCAAGCCTCTCCAGGTTCTCCTTTACCCAAATCCAGATAGCAGATGTTCTGAAAGAGCTGCAAAACCTGGACCCGTACAAATCAGCTGGGCTTGACAATCTGGACCCTCTATTTCTGAAACTATCCGCCGCCATTGTCGCAACCCCTATTACCAGCCTGTTCAACCTCTCTTTCATATCGTCTGAGATCCCCAAGGATTGGAAAGCTGTCGCAGTCATCCCCCTCTTCAAAGGGGGAGACACCCTGGACCCAAACTGTTACAGACCTATATCCATCCTGCCCTGCCTATCTAAGGTCTTCGAAAGCCAAGTCAACAAACAGGTCACTGACCATCTCAAATCCCACCGTACCTTCTCCGCTGTGCAATCTGGTTTCCGAGCCGGTCACGGGTGCACCTCAGCCACAATCAAGGTATTAAACGATATCATAACCACCATCGATAAAAGACAGTACTGTGCAGCCGTCTTCATCGACCTTGCCAAGGCCTTCGACTCTGTCAATCACCATATTCTTATCGGCAGACTCAATAGCCTCGGTTTTTCGGATGACTGCCTTGCCTGGTTCACCAATTACTTTGCAGACAGAGTTCAGTGTGTCAAATCGGAGGGCATGCTGTCCGGTCCTCTGGCAGTCTCTATGGGGGTGCCACAGGGTTCAATTCTCGGGCCGACTCTTTTCTCTGTATATATCAATGATGTTGCTCTTGCTGCGGGCGATTCCCTGATCCACCTCTACGCAGACGACACCATTCTATATACTTTCGGCCCGTCATTGGACACTGTGCTATCTAACCTCCAAACGAGCTTCAATGCCATACAACACTCCTTCCGTGGCCTCCAACTGCTCTTAAACGCTAGTAAAACCAAATGCATGCATTTCAACCGATCACTGCCTGCACCGGCATGCCCGACTAGCATCACCACCCTGGATGGTTCCGACCTTGAATATGTGGACATCTATAAGTACCTAGGTGTCTGGCTCGACTGCAAACTCTCCTTCCAGACTCATATCAAACATCTCCAATCGAAAATCAAATCAAGAGTCGGCTTTCTATTCCGCAACAAAGCCTCCTTCACTCACGCCGCCAAGCTTACCCTAGTAAAACTGACTATCCTACCGATCCTCGACTTCGGCGATGTCATTTACAAAATGGCTTCCAACACTCTACTCAGCAAACTGGACGCAGTCTATCACAGTGCCATCCGTTTTGTCACTAAAGCACCTTATACCACCCACCACTGCGACTTGTATGCTCTAGTCGGCTGGCCCTTGCTACATATTCGTCGCCAGACCCACTGGCTCCAGGTCATCTACAAGTCCATGCTAGGTAAAGCTCCGCCTTATCTCAGTTCACTGGTCACGATGGCAACACCCATCCGCAGCACGCGCTCCAGCAGGTGTATCTCACTGATCATCCCTAAAGCCAACACCTCATTTGGCCGCCTTTCGTTCCAGTACTCTGCTGCCTGTGACTGGAACGAATTGCAAAAATCACTGAAGTTGGAGACTTTTATCTCCCTCACCAACTTCAAATAATAATAATAATATATGCCATTTAGCAGACGCTTTTATCCAAAGCGACCAAAGCGACTTTCAAACATCAGCTATCTGAGCAGCTAACCGATCGCTGCTGCTGTACATAGTCTATTGGTAAATAGCCCACCCATTTTCACCTACCTCATTCCCATACTGTTTTTATACTGTTTTTATTTATTTACTTTTCTGCTCTTTTGCACACCAATATCTCTACCTGTACATGACCATCTGATCATTTATCACTCCAGTGCTAATCTGCAAAATTGTAATTATTCGCCTACCTCATGCCTTTTGCACACATTGTATATAGACTCCCCCTTTTTTCCACTGTGTTATTGACTTGTTAATTGTTTACTCCATGTGTAACTCTGTGTTGTCTGTTCACACTGCTATGCTTTATCTTGGCCAGGTCGCAGTTGCAAATGAGAACTTGTTCTCAACTAGCCTACCTGGTTAAATAAAGGTGAAATAAATAAAAAAAAAAAAATAAAATAAGCTATAATAATGCAATGTCTAAGAACATTAGGAGTTCTTTAATTACGAATGCAATAATGCCTGCGCATTAATTTAGCCGACTTACTTGGAAATAGACTAGGCAGCGGGAATTGGAATTTTGCAGAATGGTATTGGCTATACCACCGAACTAAGTATTTTCCCAGGGATTATGTTAGCCCTACAGCTTTGGTTATAGAGGAATTACTCAATTTGTGTGAGGTTTGCAACACCTTTCTTAATAGGTTGGCTTTAAAAAGCAGGACAGGACAGCTGCTCCTTGGAAAAACAATGCAGATAGGCCATTTGCGATAAGTTTTGTTGTTAAGGTAATGACACATTCGACGACACCCACATTTGCATTGCTATTCATGCTTTTTCATTATCACTACATTTCGGATAGCACTTTGGTCCAACCTGTTTTAATCACAAGGGCCTATTGGTTGTTCCCGCATTCCAAATTATTAGCTTTTCTCACTGGACTTTTTATTCACCAATCACCACACTGTTGTGGTTCTAGTAGCCATATTAGAAATAGTCCTACACATACCATACAGCCAACAGTTGTTTAACTCTATTGAGCAAAAATATTTATGCAACATGCAACAATTTCAATGGTTTTAATGAGTTACAGTTCATATAAGGAAATCAGTCAATTGAAATAAATGCATTAGGCCAGCATTTATGGATTTCACATGACTGGGAAGGGGCACAGCCATGGGTGGGCCTGGGAGGGCATAGCCCCACCCACTTGGGAGCCAGGCCTACCCAGCCAATCAGGATGAGTTTTCCCCCACAAAAAGGCTTTATTACAGACAGAAATACTCCTCAGTTTCGACAGCTGTCCGGGTGGCTGTTCTCAGACGTTCCCGCAGGTGAAGAAGCCAGATGTGGAGGTCCTGGTCTGGAGTGGTTACAAGTGGTCTGCGGTTGTGAGGCTGGTTGGACGTACTGCTAAATTCTCTCAAACGACATTGGAGGTTGAGGTATGGTTGAGAAATGAACATTCAATTATCTGGCAACAGCCCTGGTGGAAATTGCTGCAGTCAACATGACGGTTGCACGCTCACTCAAAACTTGAGACGTCTGTATCATTGTGTTGTGTGACAAAACGGCACATTTTAGAGTGGCCTTTTATTGTCCCCAGCACAATGTGCACCTGTGTAATGATCATGCTGTTTAATCAGCTTCTTGATATGTCACACCTGTCATGTGGAGGTCTTGGCAAAGGAGAAATGCTCACTAACAGGGATATAAACAAACTTGTGCACAACATTTGAGAGAAATACATTTTTGTGCATATGGAACATTTCTGGGATCTTTTATTTCAAATAAAATAAAATCAAAATGATTTATTTAGCCCTTCTTACATCAGCTGATATATCAAAGTGCTGTACAGAAACCCAGCCTAAAACCCCAAACCGCAAGCAATGCAGGTGTAGAAGCACGGTGGCTAGGAAAAACTCCTTAGAGAGGCCAAAACCTAGGAAGAAACCTAGAGAGGAACCAGGCTATGAGGGGTGGCCAGTCCTCTTCTGGCTGTGCCAGGTGGAGATTATAACAGAACATGGCCAAGATGTTCAAATGTTCATAAATTACCAGCATGGTCAAATAATAATAATCAGAGTAGTTGTCAAGGGTGCAACAAGTCAACACCTCAGGAGTAAATGTCAGTTGGCTTTTCATAGCCGATCATTCAGAGTATCTCTACCGCTCCTGCTGTCTCTAGAGAGTTGAAAACAGCAGGTCTGGGACAGGTAGCACATCCGGTGAACAGGTCAGGGTTCCATAGCCGCAGGCAGAACAGTTGAAACTGGAGCAGCAGCACGGCCAGGTGGACTGGGGACAGCAAGGAGTCATCATGCCAGGTAGTCCTGAGGCATGGTCCTAGGGCTCAGGTCCTCCAAGAGAGAGAAATAAAGAAAGGGAGAAAGAGAGAATTAGAGAGAGCATACTTACATTCACACAGGACACTGGATAAGACAGGAGAAATACTCCAGATATAACAGACTGACCCTAGTCCCCCGACACATAAACTACTGTAACGTAAATACTGGAGGCTTTTATTTTAGCTCAAGAAACATGGGACCAACACTTTTGCATGTTGCATTCATATTTTTGTTCAGTATATATATATATATATCTCCTACAGCAGCGTTTCCCAAACGGTCCTGGGGCCACCAAGGGGTGTGCTTTTTCATTTTTGCCGTTGTTCTACACAGCTTATTCAAGTAATCAAAACTTGATGATCAGTTGATTATTTAAATCAGCTGTGTAGTGCTTGGGCAGAAACAAACGTGCACCCATGATGTTCCCAGGTTTTGGGAACCTAGTTTGGGAAACGCTGGCCTATAGTGTATTGTAAAAGAATGTAACCTTTATTTTATCAGAGAGTGAACACTGAGACAAGGGTCTAATTTCCAGGTGAGCCCTGTGCACACAACACATGATACAATATGTACTTTTAAAACTACACATCCATAAGTACATGTTAAAATATACAAAAATATGCAAAAAAAACAATCATAAACAACAGTTGCATTTCTTAGCTACTCAGTCCTCAATCAACACTTCAAACTGCCTGAGTGGCACCAGAACATCCAATTTTTATGAGATCTGCAGATTGTTCCAGCAGTGGGGGGCACTAAAACTAAAGCGGATTTACCTAATTCGGTGGAGACCCCCGAGGAACCTCAAGACTTAACCAACACTGTGTGTGTGTGTTTGCTTTGATCCATTAGCTCAGCAGAACTCCACGCTCAGTTGTTGCAGTGGGATGGTCAAATTGATTGCTCATGACAGTGGTTTCCCCCCTCAGGGCTTAGCGGGGTCAGAGGGGTCAATATGTCTGTCAGTTAATCAGCACAGGAGCCATCTTCCAGCCACTGGCTAACGTGGCTGCCACTTAAGACGCGCAGGCCTAATAGATTTAGATGGAGACATTTATTTTAATGGCTGTTGCAAATTGTCCCCTTGACGCAATACATTGTCTCCCTTGCCCGAACCTGGTTGATCCAAGAGGCTCACTGTCTCTGTGTGATGTGTAGCTATCTCTACCCTTACTCTTTCTCCCTGAGTCCAGTGACACCTGTATGGTGGTGGTGGGGGTCTGTGATGATGGTCCATCCCTGGATGCAGCTCTACCTGTCAGCGGTCCTGTGACGGCTCATCCCACATGCCAGCCTCTGAGTTCAGCGATGACTCACCAACACCTGGGGGGTGTGGGGCAATCTGTGGGTGCAGATTAGGGGTCACAACTTTGCTTTTTCACCATGGAGAAGTGGTTCCTTTCTCCTTCCCAACAGATCTCCCGAATATATTGATATCCACTTATCAGAGTACAGCAGGCCTTTAACCTACACTTGAAACCCATGTGGGTAAAATGTCATACCACCTGACCTTTAATACCCATCTCTTCAGGAGGGCCAGGACCAGCAGTGTCCTGAAACATAACATATCTTACCATACAATACTTTATTCTTCTGTGTTGATGAATCAGCATCACTCTGCTTCCCATATGGTTCCAGTCTTCTCTCAGCCTCTCAAGCATTATCAATGATTTATTAAGGTTACATCTGTATCCCCCTGCCACTCCAAAGCCCCCTAATGAGCTCCCAACAGCTTGAGCGAGACAAGGGCCATTAGCCTTAATGGTGGGCCAGATCAAAGGGGCTGTGCCGAGATGGAGGTGAACGGAGAAAACTAAGTTAGAGGGACTAAGCGTGCAGACTGCCCGTCTGCAGCACAGCGCCTTAATTTGTAACGATGCCCTCGAGGCGAGCCTCAGCCCCCCACTCCCTCTCTATCGCTCTCTCGCTCGCATCTCCTCTCCTGTGAGTCTGTGGGCCCAGCCGTGGATCAGGACAGCCCGGGAGCCAGCTAGAACGACCCCTCCAGTCACTCTGAACAGCTGTAAGAGCCCGACAAGCAAGGCTCTAATCAGACTACTCAGAATGATTCGAAATCTGTACTTTTATGTAGTGGCTGCTTTTAAAGCTGGAATTTGTACATGTGAAACTGCCATGACTGGTCACAATATTACAACAACAAAGAAGTTACTTCAAACAACCAACACTGTTATTCCGTCGGACATAATTGCACGCGCGATAGAACAGCAGAGTATGTACTACCATTTGTTTTATTGTTGCTGGATGCTCCTCCGTTTTTTTTTTTTTTTTTCAACAAAACCAAAACGACAACAAATGCACTGGGGTGAACAGGGGCACTGGTTCACCTTGTGCCGATTTCAGCTTCAACCAATGTAACTTACTGTATACTATATACAGTGGGGCAAAAAAGTATTTAGTCTTTAGTCTTCCCAGCCTGGTGCAGGTCTACAATTTTGTTTCTGGTGTCCTTTGACAGCTCTTTGGTCTTGGCCATAATGGAGTTTGGAGTGTGACTGTTTGAGGTTGTGGACAGGTGTCTTTTATACTGATAACAAGTTCAAACAGGTGTCATTAATACAGGTGTCGAGTGGAGGACAGAGGAGCCTCTTAAAGAAAAAGTTACAGGTCTGTGAGAGCCAGAAATCTTGCTTGTGAAAACCTTGTGAAGACTTACAGAAAACGTTTGACCTCTGTCATTGCCAACAAAGGGTATATAACAAAGTATTGAGATGAACTTTTGTTATTGACCAAATACTTATTTTCCACCATAATTTGCAAATTTCATTTAAAATCCTACAATGTGATTTTTCTGGATTTTTGTTTCTCATTTTGTCTGTCATAGTAGAAGTGTACCTGTGATTAAAATTACAGGCCTCTCTCATCTTTTTAAGTGGGAGAACTTGCACAATTGGTGGCTGACTAAATACTTTTTTGCCCTACTGTAGATTAGCACTTTAACCATCTTGGCAGGGCTCTCCGTCTGTAAAGCCTCTAACTACATTGACTGTTTGTAAATTGTCCCTCATCAATTATTCAGAGATGCATTAACCTCTGGATTGATTAACTGTAGTGTGTTTTCTAATCACTGCACCTAAGAGTGTTTAGTGATAATCAGAGTAGTCAGTAGTATTGATGAGCAGTCTGGAGCCAGACTAAGGCGGGGAGCTGCCTGGCTCTCTCATCATCAATCACTCCCACCATGTCACTGACACACTGCTGGTGCTCAGTCGGGGCCTGGGTGACAGACAGCACGTCACTCACTGCGTTACTGTCTTATGTCAGGCCTCCACCTCATCGCACTATTAGAAGATGTGTTTTTACCTTGGTCATCTTATGAGTCAATGTGGCCAACATTATACAGTCCTGTGTAAAGAGGTGATTGGAATGTTACATTTGAAGATAAGGTGTGTTGGCCAATGTTCCATGCAATGATGCATGCAGTTATAACATTGTCAGGTTACAGTGGGGCAAAAAAGTATTTAGTCAGCCACCAATTGTGCAAGTTCTCCCACTTAAAAAGATGAGAGAGGCCTGTAATTTTCATCATAGGTAGTGCACTTCAACTATTTTTAATGAATTTATTTGCAAATTATGGTGGAAAATAAGTATTTGGCCAATAACAAAAGTTCATCTCAATACTTTGTTATATACCCTTTGTTGGCAATGACAGAGGTCAAACGTTTTTCTGTAAGTCACAAGGTTTTCACACACTGTTGCTGGTATTTTGGCCCATTCCTCCATGCAGATCTCCTCTAGAGCAGTGATGTTTTGGGGCTGTTGCTGGGCAACACAGTCTTTCAACTCCCTCCAAAGATTTTCTATGGGGTTGAGATCTGGAGACTGGCTAGGCCACTCCAGGACCTTGAAATGCTTCTTACGAAGCCACTCCTTCGGTACCCGGGTGGTGTGTTTGGGATCATTGTCATGCTGAAAGACCTAGCCACGTTTCATCTTCAATGCCCTTGCTGATGGAAGGAGGTTTTCACTCGAAGTCTCACGATACATGGCCCCATTCATTCTTTCCTTTACACGGATCAGTCGTCCTGGTCCCTTTGCAGAAAAACAGCCCCAAAGCATGATGTTTCTACCCCCATGCTTCACATGGGTATGGTGTAGGTATGGTGTTCTTTGGATGCAACTCAGCATTCTTTGTCCTCCAAACACGCCGAGTTGAGTTTTTACCAAAAAGTGATATTTTGGTATCATCTGACCATATGACATTCTCTCAATCTTCTTCTACATCTTCCAAATGCTCTCTAGCAAACTTCAGACGGGCCTGGACATGTACTGGCTTAAGCAGGGGGACACATCTGGCACTGCAGGATTTGAGTCCCTGGCGGCGTAGTGTGTTACTGATGGTAGGCTTTGTTACTTTGGTCCCAGCTCTCTGCAGGTCATTGACTTGGTCCCCCCGTGTGGTTCTGGGATTTTTGCTCACCATTCTTATGATCATTTTGACCCCACGGGGTGAGATCTTGCGTGGAGCCCCAGATTGAGGGAGATTATCAGTGATCTTGTATGTCTTCCATTTCCTAATAATTGCTCCCACAGTTGATTTCTTCAAACCAAGCTGCTTACCTATTGCAGATTCAGTCTTCCCAGCCTGGTGCAGGTCTACAATTTTGTTTCTGGTGTCCTTTGACAGCTCTTTGGTCTTGGCCATAATGGAGTTTGGAGTGTGACTGTTTAAGGTCTTTCTAATTTTGTCTGTCATAGTTGAAGTGTACCTATGATGCAAATTTCAGGCCTCTCTCATGTTTTTAAGTGGGAGAACTTGCACAATTGGTGGCTGACTAAGTACTTTTTTGCCCCACTGTACACACTGTAGTTTACTGTCTAATCCACAGGAGGTTGGTGGCACCTTAATTGTGGAGGATGGGCTCGTGGTAAAGGCTGGAGTGGAATTGGTGCAATGGTGAAAACTCCAACACAAGGTTTCCATGTGTTTGATGCCATTTCCATTTGTGCCGTTCCAGCCATTATTATGAGCCGTCCTCCCCTCAGCAGCCTCTACTGGTCTGATCTAGTCCTTACTTTAGTGCTATTTTGGTTTGAATTTGTATTTGGTGTTTAGACATCTCTCTTTACTTTCTGCTTGAAAACAGTCTGTTTTTATATACTTCTATAGTGGTGAGTCAGGGGATATTGTGGCAATTTGTAGCCCGTTTCCATGTTCGGGCCACTTAGTTTGCACCTTGTATTAAATCAGACTGTGCGTCTGTCCTGTTCAGTGGAGATTACATCTCTCCATGTGGCGAGGGCTGTCATCACCTTGTCATGAGGACGCACTCGCTGCCAGTGCTCCAGATAAACACACACTGTACTGTAAATGCTCTTTAGTCATCTCAGCAGGCAGCACAGGCTGCCAATCTCCTCCAGGTGTGGTCACGCATGTCAGCTTTCACTATGCCGAATGAAGGCAGGCAGTGAGTCAACAGAAGATTTTAAATATGTTCCTTTCAGAGAGGTTCGTCCTTCCGTTTGGTCTGAGGACTGGAAACTGTAAAAAATAAATCTCTTGCCATAAATCTCAACATATCTACCCTCCACCTACGTTACACTCTGAAGAAAATTACCTCTAACATGGGGCTCTTTTGACAGTTTGCTGTTTAAAGTTTTTTTTTTTTGCTCATTAGAAAAAATGAAATTTCAGTCTTGGAGGTGTGTTTCCTGACTGATTCCCCATTTGGTTAATTATGTTTAGTCCCCCATGAGACACTGAAGACGTAGAAGCCTATTTCACTTTCTCACAATCCCCAGAATGAATCTCGAAATCTTTAATACCATTTTGACATTTTTTGCCAAGGATGTTTTAGTTGCGCAATTTTACATCTAACTAAGGTGTTTGGTGGAGGCAGCTGAGGGGAGGACGGCTCATAACAATGGCTGACACTGAGCGAATGGAATGGCATCGAACACATGGAAACCATGTATTTGATATCATTCCGGCTCCATTACCACAAGTTCTGTTCTCCACAATTAAGGTCCCACCAACCTCTGTGGTGCAGTATTTCTCAAGTAAAGAAAATGTGCTACTGGTCGTCTTATGTAAACATATGTTCCAAACTACGTTTCAGACGAGACGAGACTTTATGACCAGAATGATCCTATTTACACTTTGTAGTCAATTTTGACAGTAGAATAACTGTTTCTGACGCATATTGATGTCACAAAGGACGTTTTCAAAGGGATTCGTTGCCTTTTAAAGGCAGTTGCTTTTGAACTGTTTGCTGTGCTCACACATGGCTGATTGGGTAAGAGCATTTCTCCCTCCTCCAGTGGTGGAGCTTCATAACCCCAGGAACGCAGACCTCTGGTCCGAGGGTTGTAAAAAGTTGGTATGAGCTGAGTAGTTTTTTTTGTTTTTTTGCTCGGGAGAACTGAGTTATACCCCTTACGCAAACACCACCAGACCCCACACACCTTTTGCCAGTCCCTTTTAAACATTTTCATAAATGGACTGTGATGTATGCTTTGTGAAAATAAAACTGAATCCAGAATCATGAATTTCAACATGGACAGTTATGTCCTGGTAGTGACCTCACTCCCCCCCCCCCCCCCCCCCCCCCCCCCCTTTTATAACATATATTTTTGAGAGTGTGGCCATTTGCCCCTGTTAGAGATTAGAGCAGGAATAGTCTTGCTGGCTTCCCTGTAGATTTGGAGGCCGGGTCCGAGGATGTCTGTGTTGGCTCTGTCTACCTCATGGTGGACCACTGCCATTCAAATACTCAGCTCAGCCTCAGCCCTGGCAGTAGTGCCAGCACTCACAGACTTGTTGGAAGCACATTCCTAAGGCTTGGCTCTCAGCTCTGTCAAGGTGCAGGCCTGGGTTCTGTCAGGACCAAATGCCTTCTGCTGCTGTGAAAGGAGAGATTGGAGGGAGCCTAGAGAATCAGCCATTCAGGTCACCTCAGCAATGCCTTCTCCCAGGCCTCTTAGCGCCGTTCCTCAGCCCTTTGTCCCCACAGAGGCGGCGTCTTCAGAGGAGAGGACTGACCCTCTGATTGAGTGCAGTGAGCCCCCTGTCTCCTGTGTAATAGGATTACCTCACAGACGTTGGCTGCTGCTAATTCTCTTTCAAAGAGAACGACAGGATACCCGACAGGACAATATTGTCCTACCATCCGTAATAAAGGGATCTGTTTTCATCCGGAATAAGCGTCTGTGTTTTAGTGTTTTGGTGGTGCTTTTGCTGTTCTTTGCGGGGGATCCTGTTATAAGACGTTTGGGCCATAATTGCAATGTGGCCACAGATTTATCACCTGGTCAACTGAAATTGTAGATGTTTTGAGTTTAGTTACTTTTGGATCAACTTTTCAAAGTGTACCTTGGACTTTTGTTGTTGAAAAGTTGTGGTGTGATTTACCATAGGTTAATTTATTCATACACAGGCTACAGTGCCTAGTTGAGAGACGAAAACTGTAGGAGCCAACGCTACTCACTCTTATAGAGTTGCATATAGGGCATGGCACCCTGTCTCTTTAAAGCCCTTCAACAGAGAACACTTTGAGATCCCCCTGAAATCAGAACACCAGAGCTGGGAGTCAATTCATTTAAAATGGAAAAACAAAAGCTTTTACAAGAACACACTGTACCAACCACAGACCGACTGTAGTACTACAGACATTTCATTTCATCCACACCTCTCCTCCCCAGGCTTTCTGTCTTAGAGGCAGCTCTTTGGTGCACTTAAGGGTAAGTATGCCTCTCCCACACATCAGCCTGGGCTTCTTAAGTGGAGCGGTGTCTACTCTGAGCCGTTAGCCCTTAGACCGGGTGTCCATTAGGAGCAGACCGAGCCAGCTCCTCACTCCTGTCAGGGGAGGGTTTTCTCTCCCCCAGCGCACCACACTATGGCCCTCTCCTCTCCACTGGCTCCCACATGCTCTGATGAGTCTGGTCTTCCGGTAGATGCACACACACACACACACACACACACACACACACACACACACACACACACACACACACACACACACACACACACACACACACACACACACACACACACACACACACACACACACACACACACACACACACACACACACAGAGAGATGGTGCTTGTAAGCGCACGGCTGAGACAGTGATCTGATTGGTAAAGGGTGAGAAGATGGCCGAGTGCTGCTTGACATGGTGGACAGGCCTCTGTAGGTGTGAGGCTGAGTGTTTGTAGGAATGTTGTCACGAACAGAGGAGGAGAGAAGAGGCTGGGGTAACCTCGTACAGCTGCTGCAGTAGGGAAATAAAGCTATGTTCTGCAACATTGGCAAGGCAACCTATTGATGACATTTCCGTCATACAGAAATGTACTGCACAATTAATGAATCTATTGTACTGTATACTATACTGTTGATTATATTGTCGTTTGCTGTTGGATGGGTTTGTTGCTACGAGCCCAGATATTAACAGGCTCTGTCATCCTTATTAGGGCATGTTTATATTACAGAGAAACATGAAATTGTAGTGCTCACTTCTAGAGGGAATCTGCATATATGGTGAGTTGTCAAAGACCTTAGCATTGGCTATTTCCCCTTGGAGCCCTGGCCGACCTGTAGAGATGTCCTGACCTCACGCTGGAACTGCTGCTGTGGACGGCTTTGAATCACACAGCGTCTCCCTATCGCTGCTCTGCTTCCTCCAGGAAAAGATAGGATTGCAGACAACGTTCCATTGGAAAGCCCTTTGAGACCACTGGGAGTTTATTCCACTGCAAGGCACACTTTAAAATACAAGATAAAATGCTTCAAATCATGAAAGGATTCCTAGTCTGTTGCTACGGTGATTCCTCTCAGTTTATGCGTGATACGTTATCAGTCATTGATTTGCAAAATAATGTGTTTCAAACTAGTCCCACATCCTTTGCAATGTTGTATAATCACATCTGTTGTCAGTGCAGCATGTTAATCCAGGTTAATGAGGTGAGAGCAGGCCATGACAACAGTTTTACTGTAAACCCGCTTTCTCTAAACACTCGTGTCATATTGGAAATGAACCTTGTGGAGAAAGAAAGCATAGTTTTCATTCTGTGGCCTTGGTCTTAATTGGTGTTCTCTATACAGGCAGACAGGAAGTATCATAGAGGGGATATTAAGAATCTGACCAGGAGGAAACCGGCACAGATTAGCTGTGGGTCTCAGCCATTGTCGTGATTATGGTGTTACTGAAGCTAAACAAAAGGTAAGATATCTAATGCAGCTCTACTGACAAGGAATTCGATTTGAAACATTTAGCACTTCATTTGTCATATTGTTACTGTAAGAAGCTAGGTTTCCATTCAATTGGTCACAGATTTTCATGTGAATATTCTAAAAATAAGCATAAAGGAATATGCACATTTTCCCACAAGTGGTGTGTTCCCACCAAGCTGACCTGTTACCGATAAAGATCAGTGCGTGATGACGTAGTGCACATAAAATGCACTTTTTCGCTTACATTTTCATGTACAGAATACAAATCTGAAGTTGAGTGTGTTTCCATCGCATTTTCAACTCGACGGTTAGTTTTGTCACAAACTGTTGGGTTAAAAAGCAAATGTGAATACTTTGACACATGCGCTCCAGCCAATAGCTCGCAGAAAAAGTGCGGGTAGGCTGTGTGGGTAAACTAGTCTACATGATGAGATTATTATGGATAAGAGCGATAATGTTTATTTTTCAAACGGGAGTCAAACATCGATCATCATGTCACCAGAAAAAGACCATTGCTATTTATTGGAAAGGAGCATTAAGATCACCGTGCACTTTCACCACCATGTGAAGTTCATAATAATTGATTTAATATGTAGTCTAATAAACTGCATGGTTTCCGGAGGCGTAGTGGGAGGACCACACAAAATGTCATCGCGTGACTCCAAATTGACTAAGATATAATTATTATTATTTCCCGTTAAAAGCGTATCCACGGCGATAAATTTTACCCAAAACAAAAAGATCCCACATTGTCTAGCGTTTTGTCGACATTTGGAAAGTTTAGCGAAAACTTTTTTTCCCCCCATAAGGCCTGTCATGACATTTTTTTTATCCGCATAAAAAGGTTGAATGGAAACCTGGTTACAGATGCCATTTTATCATGTGAGCGTTGAAGAATATCACATTACTTAGATCAGCCTACAAATCAGCATCAATAGTAGGGCCAACTTTCAAAAGCTACTGTTGCTGGATCAAAGCATTGTTTATTTGTAAGAACCAAAGGACAGGTGAAAGGAGTAGGCAGCAACAGTGAGGTATACAGATTTACAAACAACAAGAATGTGACGGTATGGAGAGACTCAACCTCGGACAGTTGTAAGCACAATCTCCAGGGGGCGCTATTGGTCAACCTTTGGTCCATCCACAGAGTAGAGTCATGTAAAAGCCTTCTTCACAACAGAACTTTCCCTTGCCATGTGTGTACTGTATGTCCACCACTGTTGGAGTTGGCAACATTCAACTGACAAATAGAATGGGAATGCTATAAATGTTTATTTTGCATGTAGGCTAGATGCACATTGAATAAGTGTGCACTTGTACTGCGATTAGTCACTTTTTAATAGTCAAAATAAAACATTTATGTGCTCTCATATTTTCTGACTATTGCAATAATAACACTTGGGGGAAAAAACTGTGTGGTTAGGCTATATTTTCTGGCACCAACTGTATTTACAGTGGTGAGCACTTTCCATGACTTACCTTTCTCAACTGCGTTAATCTCTGTGAAAGGCCTAAAAAACAGTGGGGTAAGCTGAGTGCCGCCAACACAGATGCCCCATGGCGAGAGGTCTGCAGGCGGCTAGTTTCAGATAACAGCAGAATGCGGAGGACTTCAAACGCTCCCAGCCTCCACTGTCAGCTCTGATTAGAAATAATGAGAGATGTCTGTTATCACCTCATTTGATTCAGTGTAAATCTAAAAACCTTCCCAATAATTGTTTTTAGTTATGAAATGGTTTGGCACCAAAAGAACAAAGAAAAAGACGAAGCCAGTCACCAGTTATACCTGCGTTAGTGAGCCTAACAAGGCTGCGGAGGATGCAAATTGGCTTGCATGCCAAGCTTGCTGTGCTTTAGCCTCCCTAATTCTTAATGCTTATACTATGATCAAAAAGGTCTCGTAGGAGGAGTGGTCGGAGGGTTAGAGGAGAGGGAAAAGCCTGAATTGAATTAGCTGTAAAATCATGGGAGCCTGTGAAGGGTGGTGGTGGTGGAGGGGGGTGGCGGTGGTGTGGACAGACCCTTACTGCCCAGGAGGCTCTGACACTATAATTCTCCCCAATTACCTCTCTGATAAGAATCAAGGAATTTGCTCCTCCACAGAAGAGCAGTCAGACAGAGACTAGCTTGGTTTTGGACTGTGTTTGGCCATGGGCTCTGAAAAGAGAGACGTGCATATCATTCAACTGGTAGACTCCCATTTTCTTGTGGGCCCGATGGTAATGTTCCTTGACAATGTTTAAGGTCCAAGGCTCAGTAGCTTCTTTTATGGTGTCTCCATTAAGATTGTGTAAGTGTTGTCTTTGGCTGCCACTTTGTCACACAACACTGCATGGTTTGATGGAACAAACACACCACATCTCTCTCAGTTAAAATAACATTTCATCAAGTGAACTTCCTCACAGTGTGTTTGGTTGTTTGGAGTTGTTGTTTTTACATGAGGAGAGGACTATTTTGTCTGTGGTTGCATCCTTGGCGACAGTTTCTCTCTACAACAGGATTCGGCTCTGCCACTTGTATTTACGTCCGCGTATGTCATCAAAACAACTGAAGTACTGTGGAAACTATGGAGAGTTTCGAAGATAAAAGTTTACAATAAATCTAATCCCCGCCAAAGCCAATTAGATTGGGAACAAGAGAATGGTAAAGACTGTGAAATGTTCCCTGTGTGTTGGGCATGCTTGGGAGGATTACTTAGTTAAACGTAACACTCCGATACAAAGAGGAGTGTTACAGACTGCCTGACTGTCAGGAACTTGGCTACTCTGTTCAGATCTTTGATCTAATCTGGGATATGGAGGTTTGGTTGAGATTTTAGTGGTCTGTGGGGAAGTAAAAGGTTACACATTCTCTAAACCCTAAAGCCTTTTGAAATGGTGTTATTTTTTCCAAGAAACGAAGAAAACATTTGTGAGAATCTTAATATTTCTCTCTTTGGTTTTGGTCACATTTGGTATGGCTTTGTTCAGTTGGAAACATGGGACAACAGCGAATTGTAGATTTTACAGTGGTTAAGGTAGGCTGGTGGTTTTCAGTGTGTAGAAAGCAAATTGCCAGTGCTATTTTTCCATCCGCTCTCGCTCTCTCTCTCTCTCTCTCTCTCTCGCTGTCCTCTAAGGGACCTTGGGTGTGGTTTTCTTAAATCGCTGTAGCTGGTGTTACTGTGTTGAGGATGTATCATGGCTCTCAGTTACCACTGAACCATCCTTAACAATGCTCCACCTCCCCATGACTAGGGCCTATGTGGCATGCTGTGGCCCCGACTCGTCACAGTGAGAGCTCTGGGGTGTTGTGTGCTCCACCTCCCCATGACTAGGGCCTATGTGGCATGCTGTGGCCCCGACTCGTCACAGTGAGAGCTCTGGGGTGTTGTGTGCTCCACCTCCCCATGACTAGGGCCTATGTGGCATGCTGTGGCCTCCCCAGTGAGAGCTCTGGGGTGTTGTGTGCTCCACCTCCCCATGACTAGGGCCTATGTGGCATGCTGTGGCCCCGACTCGTCACAGTGAGAGCTCTGGGGTGTTGTGTGCTCCACCCTGCTGGATCATCCATACTGCCAGTGCTGGAAAAAGTACTCAATTGTCATACTTGATTCAAAGTAAAGTTACCTTAATAGAAAATGACTCAAGTACAAGTCATCCAGTGAAATACTATTTGAGTAAAATTATCTGGTTTAAAATGTACTTAAGTACAGTGGTGGAAAAAGTACTCAATTGCCATACTTCAGTAAAAGTACAAAGTAAAAGTAAATTCTACACATCAAATTCCTTATTTTAAGCAACGGTTTTCTTGTTTCTTTAATTTATGGACAGACTGGGACACTCTCCAACACTCAGACATAGTTTACAAGTGCAGTATTTGTGTGTAGTAATTCCGACAGATCAGAGGCAGTAGGGTTGATACGTTATATTGATAGGTGCGTGAATTGGACCATATTCCTGTCCTGCTTGAGCATTCTAAATGTAACAAATACTTTTCGGTGTCAGGGAAAAAGTATGGGAGTAAAAAGTTCATATTTTCTTTAGGAATGTAGTGGAGTAAAAGTAAAAGTTGGCAAATAGTAAAGTACAGATACCCCAAAAACGACTTAAGTAGTACTTTAAATAACTTTTCTTAAGTACTTTACACCACTGCATACTGGTTCTCACTCATGATGGTTCCCACCACTGGGATTCATTTAGGCTCCAGCCACCCAAAGTAGTGCAGGTCCAGTCATCATCACTGTTTTACTGTGTTCTCTGTGAGTCACCGTGGAGTCACTGAGAAGGACCAGGAGTTTGGGCATATGTCAATTAATGGGTGGAAACTATTTGTTAAGACTAACACATAAACAAAGAGCAAAATAGCATGCAACCCCTTGTTTAGGAAATTAATTGAAGTGAAGAAACTGTGAGTCAGGTTTGTCTGTAAACCATTAACAACTAACTGACCGTGCTGTATGATGACTCTGTCTGCGATTCCAGACTAGGGTGGCCAAGGGGAAAGATGGCTTGTGATAAGGCGTGGGTGAGTCAGTAACTCAGTATCAACACTCTCTTGTTTCCTGCATGGTCTCTCCCGATCTTTAGCTACCTTCTTGGTCTTTGCATCTCCACATCGTGTGTTTTCTGCACACTCCACACTGTGATTTATAGCCTCGACTAGAGACAGTTGGCCTGAATGCCAAAACTTGGTGAATCCAGCAAATGTGCTCCGACCGCTGAGAGACTTCTTCTTTTTCTTCAAGACTACTTTTTCCTCTTCAAAATGTCTGTCAACAGTCAACACTTGAATATAAAATGCTGTTACTGCTGCCTATAAGACATAGGTTACTGTTTCAGCTGCTGTTTCCAATCTGTTTAGTCCAGCAAAGCGAGAGAGAGGCTGTGGCAACTCACTTCTGTATATGAAACATCCTGCAACTATTTATTGGATTCTGCAAATGTTTTGCATTGAGAATATTGGAAACATGTGACGAAGGGACTACAACAAATCATAATACTGAATATTGCTTCTCACCCCAAGACTTCACTCTTGGAAATGTACTACAATAATGGGTCACATGCGCACAGATGCTGATATGTTGACTTCCTGTAGTCTGCATGGTAGCTCCATCTTATGAATACACAATGTCAGTAACAAGTCAGGCTATTTAAGCAGTTGATTTTCCAAAACACCACTCTAATCTTAAAGTCACTTTGGGTGACCAACCATGACATGGAATCCTAATTGCATTACCAAAGTACGACAGCTTTTTCAGTGGAGGTCATTCCCATCGCGCATTCTTTCATTTCTCTGAAATAGAAACAGAAACGGAGTAATATATTTGTGATGAATCGGTCTGTAATGTCGGAGGTACAGAAGATCTTGGAGCCATGTTAAGAAACCCTACTCTCAGGTTTTGTAACAGTGCATGGCTCTTCTCTGTGTGTAATGTCGGAGTTACAGAAGATCTTGGAGCCATGTTAAGAAACCCTACTCTCAGGTTTTGTAACAGTGCATGGCTCTTCTCTGTGTGTAATGTCGGAGGTACAGAAGATCTTGGAGCCATGTTAAGAAACCCTACTCTCAGGTTTTGTAACAGTGCATGGCCCCTCTCTGTGTGTTTAGGTTCCGGCAGGGCCACCCAGCAGTGCAGTGTTTACTGCGGCTCTGTGTCTCAACGATAACTGGAAATCACCATTCACCCAATGCCTTTAATCCTCCCCTGTAACTCCCCGTGTTATCTAAATACTGTCAAGAGATGTGACTCCCAGACACACTTGAGAATCACTGTATCTGTACTAAAGCAGAATAAACCTCAAACAGACACACACAGACACAAACACACACATACACATAACACACATATACACGTATACAGACATACATACAGGCTCCTTTCCCAGATGACGGGGGTGTTGTTTAACAGACTCTCTCTGGACTGCCATGAAGATATCCGTAGAGAAGAAAAAAAATCTTCTTTTTCTCAAATGAAAGAGTTGGATTGATTTGTGGGAGTCATTATTTAGACCAAGAGACTGCTTTTTAAATACAAGACCTTTGTGCGACAAAATGTCTTGCAGCTGTGGAATTGCAGCATCGTTCCGAATCAAGTCATTGCCATCCAAAGCAACATATTTCAAAGCCAAAACAATTAGTGTGATGACTAGAAAGTGGTAATAAGTGGCTGATTATGTGTTCATACAGCTGAGTTTTCCCTCTCTCCGTCGATAGTGCTTTCAGAGCTTCAACAAGGGAAATCTAATATTGTGAAGTTGGTGGTTAAACTACTAATAAATCAAATTGGAAGTTCAAACTTAGCTGCCTTTGGAAAATAATGACAACCGTTGTCTCTTCAATTGTATAGGTCTGTATTTCCTCTTAGATAGATCTAACCATTTTTTTGTGGGGGTTACATATCTAGCTTCAGTGCTTCAGGAAGCTTTCTAGTCTGTGCATTTACTGTCAAACTCTCACTGTCCCATAGTGTCTGAGCGAGTCCAGTATTTTGGTTTATTCCTGAGTCTCTCCTTGGGACATACTCAGGCCACCGTCAGTGCTGACCAGGTAAAGTGTCTAGGGACACTGATGTGTCATCTGCCATGGTCCCATCGAAACGGAATAAAGCATATTTAATATCTCTGGCCTTGAAAACAAAACGTTGTTTACAGTGGGAGTAAATAGCTGACTGTCTCTCTGTAGGAAGTACATGGTAAACAGGAAGTACTTGGTAAATAGGAGGTCTCGGTTATTGTCCTAGGAACAATTGGCCTGAAAAATGTTTGCTTGGTGAGACAATCTTCGAGACTACGTTTAAATGTAGGTGTAAAGAGTTGACAAGGCCACTAGAGAGGCTATTCTGAAACAAGTATCTGTGTCTCATTGTTATGTTGTAGAAATGTAAAGACGAGTTGTGGCCTCAAAATGACGCTCTCTGTAACCTGTTTTTGTGACCTCACTAACCTGTGAGGTTCTGTTTGACTCAGCAGAACTAATATTTACTCCCAAAGGGTCGTGGTATACACACACACGTACATGCACTCATGCTCACGCATGAAAACAAGCACTGTGGCCAGCACAGTCAGATGTTCCGGTAGAGTCCCTTCTCTATACCGTTTATCGACTTAATGAGCATTCTTTACTAGTATGACACCTGAGAGGTGACTGAGTTGGAAGATGGTGCACTTGCCCCGACCAGAGGTGTTTTGTGCGAGACCCAGAGAGTGAGTTAGAGTTTGTGGGTGGGCTGTCCACATAGCTGCAGGCCAATGCCACAAAGCTTGCGCCTCTGCTGGTGGCAGCGACTTTACGACCCTCCTGTAGTTTACAACCTAGTGTAGTGTGGGCTGTCATTAGGCAAGAGTAATTGCTGTGTAAAACACCTCGAGGCTCCGTCAGGGAGCCGGACTGCTCGTGTACAAAGCCATGGGAGAGGAGAGAATGGCAGGGGCCGGCAATGGGAGGGCAGGCCTCAGTCCATATGAGTGCTGGTTAATTTGTCAAAGACTGAACAGCAGAGGATTGCAGGCTGCTCATGCGTCAGGCTTTGATCCCGGTCCCAGTAAACAGTAGAAACACAGAGAAGAGAGAAAGCGTCCTGAAAGCGGCGTTATCTCTCACAGAGTAAACTGAAAATGGTGACCGGCGGACGGCTGGGACCTTGCCTTATCTTTCTGGCAGCCTGATTCTGCTTGTTCTTTCTCTGAGAGGGCTCTCAGGACTGACCCCAGTGGGTGTTGCTGCTGCTGGTGGTGGAGGGAAATGGGCCCTGCTGACGACCAGGGGAGGGGCGTACTGTGGGGCCAGGGGGGCCAGGGCAGTAACTCAGTGTCAACCAGTTTAGAATGCAGTACACTTACTTACCAAGTGGGTCAAGCCAGTGGTCTCCATTATATACCCTCTGTCCTAGACCCTGGAATGACTTTATGTCCTTGAGTTGGGATCGGCCCAGACCTTTGAAGATAAGGCTTGGAAGATGCTGGAGTCAATGAACTGAATTATATTACCTTTAGTATGGCTTTGGCTGTATGTATATCAAACTTAGCCAATTATATGGAACACCATCCCTTAATACTCACACAGTAATTGTACATGTACAGTATCATGTATCACTCTGCATCAACTCCATGATGGGGACTATTGGGGAGAAACAAGGGGCCACACTATTGAGACTGTTCAGCGTAGCGCTGGTTAGCGTTGGTTGGCATGAGGCCTTTGCTTTGACCTTACATTCCAAAACCATCGCAGGCCAGAGCTTTAATCAAAGCTGTTCAATGTAGCAGCTACCTTAAAAGGGAGAAAGCCAATCCTCCAGGAATGCGATTGTAGAGGGTGATGGGCAGGGATATAGCCATTATCTGTCACTGCCCAGGCAATTATTCCCTCAGTGTCTGAGGCCGGCCCACATGAAAAGCACAGGTACACATGTGACTTTGTCTGGCCGGGGCCAGGGATTGGCAGAGACTACTGAAGCCACCCATTTCACGGATCAAAAATGTGACAAAGACATCCCTATTTGACCCTGTGCTGTCTGAGATGGTCTCACTGGTTACCCCCACCCTTTCTCGCCTTTGTCTCTGCTGCATGTCTGGAATATTTGAAGAGATTTTATCTGGTGCGTTTTGTTAGTGGAGGAATCCCGGTAGATAGTCTGAAGGCTGTTGAGTGGCAGCCTCGCCAGACATTACAAACAATGGATTATGGAGATCAATGCAATACTATGTTAATGCTGTAAGGTTATTTTATAAGATTCTTCTCCTCTTAACACTAGTGTTTTTTGGAGAAACTTACTGTAAAAGAGAGACTTATTTGATACAATGACGGCATTTTATTGTGGTGGATGTTAGTGTTGTTGATCTGCTGGCTCTAGTGTTGCCTCTACATCGTGCTTTATTTTCAATGTCTGTCCTCTACTTCTCATAACCTGAAGCACACCATTGTTCCTGCAGGCAAACCTAGACCTAAAGTATATTTGCTAGATCTTTAAACCATATTTATATTGTTAGAGGATATGGGATTAATATGGAGCCCACTGTCATTATTGCAACAGCACCATAGCATTTTGAGACTGGGGTACCCAAACAGGCAGAGGTTAAGAGTTATACACTGAATTGACAAAACATTAGAACACGTTTCTAATATACCCAGTCTCAATTTATGGGGGCATCGACTCTACAAGGTGGCGAAAGCGTTCCACAGGGATGCTGGCCCATGTTGATTCCAATGCTTCCCACAGTTGTGTCACGTTGGCTGGTTGTCCTTTGGGTGGTGGACCATTCTTGATACATGGGAAACTGTTGAGAATGAAAAACCGGGCTGAGTTGCAGTTCTTGACTCAAACCGGTGTGCCTGTCACCTACTACCATATCCTGTTCAAAGGGACTTACATATTTTGTCTTGCCCATTCACCCTCTGACTGGCACACATACACAATCCATGTCTCAATATTTTAAAATCCTTCTTTAACCTGTCTCCTCCCCTTCATCTACACTGACTGAATTGGATTTAACAAGTGACATGAATACGGGATCATAGCTCTCACCTGGATTCTCCTGGTCAGTCTGTCATGGAAAGGGCATGTTCCTAATGTTTTGTACACTCAGTGGACACAGAGCAGATGAACAGCAGACAGATAAATATCCCCATTATTTACCAGCAACAGCAACTCCTATCTCTCCTCTGATTTCCCCAGCTAAATGACTGACCAGTGGGGACGTAACATGTGGAATGGGCCAGAGTGACATCATGGCAGGGAAACGCTGTGCGTCTCCGAGCAGCAGTCTGTGTGTGTTATAAATCAGCCTCCATTTCGAAGAGATGTTGGAAGGTTCACCTGTCTATAATTGGAATATGGAGTAGCCTCTGTGTTGACACTCACTTCTCGTCTGTCACACTAAAACAGAGTGGAGGAAGGCTTTGTAAACCGTAAAAAAAATTATCAATATAATTTCAAATAATATTGTGAGCTTTGACTCAAATTCACCATCATTATGTTTGATAGAACATGTATTTACATATAATTATAACTAAATAAAAACGTAGTCATAACTTAATAAATGAGTTATAACTTCATTCTCAAAGTGTTTATTTGATAGGTCATTATAGGCGTTCTCTTCTAAAAGGTGTCATTTAATGCGTATCCGGTAAGGAATAATTCACGCAACACATTTAAAACAGAAGTGCTGGCAATACATGTGAAAGTGGCATTTGTGCTGCATGCATTTATATAACCACCACATGAATAGAAGTATATTATTAGGTTTGAAAAATACTTCCCTATCCACCAGGCGCTAGGAGAGGATGTCATGGTTAGATAATTCAAACATTGTGTCCACTTTATTTATTCACTACTTTCCAAAATAAAACTTGACACTTCTCACAAATCATCAGCCAAAATGTGAGGTTTGCGTGAGCGTCAGTTCTGATGCTAGAAAGGACCAAATAAGAGAGGATGGTATAAGTTTCATGTGAGGGACACACAATCTGTGCTCCAGTTCTGGAGTAAAAGCTGTAGGTTCACCAAGTCACTAAACATTCACAGTTTTTACATGGTCACAAACCCCAGAAAACAACCTCAGGATTTACTTCACTGCTCTCTCTCTCTGTATTCTGAGTGTTGTTTTGTGGGTGTAGATTGGGTGGCAGAATGGAAATGGCTTGTGTGAGGAGCAGAATAGTTGTGGCTTTCACTCAGAGTTTGGTCCAAATGCAACATATTGTTTTAGCTTTGTCCACACTAAAAACTATTAGAAGGAAATAAAATCCTGTAAAAAGTTGCCTTTTACTACCAGTATGATTAAATGATTAAATAGTTATGAAGTCACATGCTTATGAAGCTTGTAATATCTATTGCATTATACAGGACATATGACTAAATATGTCAACTGAATATTATACATATAAAACGATTACTAAGTGAGTTGTCGTTAATAAGTCCATTGGATATGCTCAATAAATAGTTTTTGTAAAAGCACATTAGTGACAGCACAGTTTTACACCACTCTACGTGTAGTACTTTTTGCATGCTTTGGACTATCAAATCAAATCAAAATCAAATCAAACTTTACATGTGTGCCGAAAACAACAGGTGTAGACTTTATCGTGAAATGCTTACTTACAAGCCCTTACGGTAAAGTCTATACTTGTTGTATTCGGCTCATGTGACAAAGTTTGATTTGATTTTGATTTGACAATCCAAAGCGATCTGTGCTTATACATGCTAAAGTCTAATTCTTAAGAAATATCTAGTTAATGCTGACCACTTCTCAAAGCATATATTTATCTAAGTTTCCGTAAAGAATCTTTTTTTTTTTGTCATGAAGGTTTCTATTTCCTAGCTGTCTACCTGCTCAGACCTGCACTTTGGAGACTATCGACACAGACACAAGGACACACATACACACATACACGCACTCACGCACTCACGCACTCACGCACTCACGCACTCACGCACTCACGCACTCACGCACTCACGCACTCACGCACTCACGCACTCACGCACTCACTCACTCACTCACTCACTCACTCACTCACTCACTCACTCACTCACTCACTCACTCACTCACTCACTCACTCACTCACTCAATGCTGCTGCTCTAGTATATACTATTTATTAAACTGTGTGACCAAGCCACTACCCATTTTTATATTTGTAAATACAATCATACTTGACAGAGAACATGCATACTCTATACTGTATATCCTATTGTGTACATATCAGGCTATTAGTAGTCCCTTTTCTATTACTGCTGCTTTTTTAAAATACATTTTCTATTTGACTTCTTATTATTGATTATTGTACTTTAATGTTGAGGGAGCTAGCACACAAGCTTTTCGCTGCACCTTGTATACCTGCTGTAAACTGTGTACGTGACAAATTAGATTTTTTTTTGTTTGGAGTTCCCTAATCTTTGTACAAACTGGTGGTCTAATTGGTTTGAGCTCCATTCATCAATTTCAACATTTTGAAATACACATCGTTCTCTTAAATATATACTAGTATATACGAAAAGTATATGGGCACCCCTTCAAATTAGTGGGTTTGGCTATTTCAGCCACACCCGTTGCTGAAAGGTATATAAAATTGAGCACACATACATGCAATCTCCATAGACAAACATTGGCAGTAGAATGGCCTTACTGAAGAGCTCAGTGACTTTCAACATTGCACCATCATAGCATGCCACCTTTCCAACAAGTCAGTTCATAATAATTCTGCGCTGCTAGAGTTGCCCCGGTCAACTGTAAATGGTGTTATTGTAAAGTGGAAAGTGGTAGGCCACACAAGCTCACAGTGCTGAAGCGCCGAGTGCTGAAGTGCGTAAAAAATAATCTGTCATGGTTGCAACACTCACTACTGAGTTTCCAAACTGCCTCTGGAGGCAATGTCAGCACAAGAACTTTTTGTCGAGAGCTTCGTGAAATGGGTTTCCATGGCCAAGCAGCCACATACAAGCCTAAGATCGCCATTGGACTCTGGAGAAGTGGAACGCGTTCTCTGTAATGATGAATCACGCTTCACCATCTGGCAATCTGATGGACAAATTGGGGTTTGGCGGATGCCAGGAAACGCTGCCTGCCCCAATGCATAATGTCAACTGTAAAGTTTGGTGGAGGAGGAATAATGTTCTGGGGCTGTTTTTCATGGTTCGGGCTAGGGCCCTTAGTTCCAGTGAAGGGAAATCTTAACGCTACAACATACTATGATATTCTAGATGATTCTGTGCTTCCAACTTTGTGGCAACAGTTTTGGGTAGGCCCTTTCCGGTTTCAGCATGACAATGCCCCCATGCACAAATTGAGGTCCATACAGAAATGGTTTGTCAAGATCGGTGTGGAAGAGCTTGACAGGCCTGCACAGAGCCCTGACCTCAACCCCATCAAACACCTTTTGGGATGAATTGAAACGCTGACTGCAAGCCAAGCCTAATCGCCCTAGATTAGTGCCCGACCTCACTAATGCTCTTGTGGCTGAATGGAATCAAGTCCCCGCAATGTTCCAACATCTAGTGGAAAGCCTTCCCAGAAGAGTGGATGGGGGCTGTTATAACAGTAATGGGGGTACCAACTCCATATTAATGCCCATGATTTTGAATGAGATGTTGTGTCTATTGGAGTCTACATACTTTTGGCCATGTGGTGTATATTACTAATAGAATGAATAGGTCAGCTCATTCCCTGCATAACAGGATTTCAGATGCACAGTGTTTCTGATAAAAACAACTTGAGCCTCTTTATGGCATTACTTGTGAAGTCCTCTGTGGGGCGCTGTAGATTTACCTAGCAGAGAGAGGGAGGGATGTGGCTGCCAGCTATGTCTGGTTCTTCCTTCACCTTGTTTGAAGGTGGCAGAAAAGGTTTGTGAGGTGGTGCCGTTAAGTTTCACTTGATACAAGTGCAATTCAGCAACTGCAATAACCTTCACTACAATTCAAAATTGATGTTTATAAATTGTCAAGCCTAAATTATTATGTGGTTTTTAGATTAGATGCACACTTTCATGGACTTTTAATTATATTAAAATGATGATATTGTATCACACATATTTGGAATTCAAGGGTCAGAATTTAGCCCAGAATTGTTGGCATGTCAAGATATGGGAACCAAGGCAATTGTAATAATTTACTATATATATTTTTTTTATATACTGTATATCGAATAGCCTTTAGTTTTTTTCCTCTTTAAATATGAATTCCCCTATCATTACAAATATTCTACATGTATAAACATTAAATCATATGTACAGAAATTGTTATTCTTAGTTAACTATTCAGATATTATTCAAATATGTTGCATAATAAAAATAGTTTTTGTTCCCTCTTTAGTTCATATAAAGTGTGTGTGTGTGTGAAAGAGAGAGAGAGAGAGAGTGTGTGGGTTGTATAATAACATTGTCCTTTCCCATGGCAAGGAAATGTATTTCTGAGGCTTCTCATGACCTGAGTCACCAACATCTCACCATGGTTACATCAAGACCGAGGCTCTCAGCGTTCTCACTTAAGTATCTGGAGTATAACACATTTGGATATCGAAACTATAGCTTTTGGTGTGCAGAGTAAGGACTAATGAATGACTGTGTGGATACTGTAGAAGTGTACTTTATTTCCATTAGAAACCCTTTACTAAGGGCTTTTTAAAAATGGAGTCGGTTTCTTCCATGAAATAAAGGGCCAAATTTATGGGTTTTAGAAACATTTTTCTTCTTCTTCTCCTCACTGATACAAATGTAAGTAAATGTGGCCTGTCAAGCACTTTACTAGACCAGTTGTGGTTAAGTGAAGTAGTCCTCGCTATCAGCAGACTCTCATTAGATAAAACTAGAGGATGTGGAAATGGCTTCCTTTTATTGCTCTCCATTAATGGGGTCCATGTCTTCTGAGTGGAGAAACATTATCCTGTGGGTTATGTAAATACTGTCTGCTCATTCTGGCTGTTTGAAGTCTGCTTTGTATAAATTGTAGCCAATTTCAGTATCGTGGAACTGTTTAAACAGCTGCTTGTCTTTGTAAGGGATGACCTGGAGTTTTCCTCTGTTTTTTTTCTCCTCTTGGAATACCTTTCCAGGAATCATTAATGGAGATTACAGTTCTGTGTTGGACCCACAGTCAGTAGCTCACTGTGTGCATGGGTCCAGTATTATTTGTTTCCTTTCATTTGCCATTACTAAGATGTCATAAATGGGTCGTTTGACCAACAGAGATTGTTTGAACCCAGTCAGCTGGTTATTTCTGTCCAGTTGTCTATTGATTGTCTGTAGGAATGATTGTTACCGGTTGTGTTGACTTTGCGCTTCGTCTGGTTTTGGCACATGGCGTGTGTTCATGTATGTTCATGATATTGTCTTTATGACTGTATTATTAACATGTCTGTGCTCTCTCTGAGGGACAGGTCCTCTATCTCTCCGTGTTGGTCATCTGCGTGCTTGTGCTGATCCGTCAGCAGGACCCAGTGGCCTTCTCCTCAGGCCAACGCTGTGGGACTACAGTGCAACCACAGGAGGATGGCCCCGAATGGAGTAGCAGTTCACTGTAGACAGCCTTCCTAATTACAATCCCTTTGATCATTGAGTCTTGCATGCGGAGAAATGTACTCTGGTCCCTTTTTTCATGTTGTTTTGGGGGGAAGTTGAAATGCTTCATGACATTAGTAATCAGTATGGTTACCACATTTGCCTAAGTAAGTTGACATGATCAGATTACTGTCTGTTGATCAGAGCCACATGGTGAGCCCATTGATTATGTCTCTGCATGCTTTTATGGCTCTGGGGGTGCTCAGTAGAGACCTAACTGGATCCCTGGTCTGTGGGGGGATGTTACTAATGTACTAGGCCTGTACCCTCATCTCACTCGCCTGCCAATATCACTTTGAAACATGCATTCAATTTCACTTGTTTTTTTTATTTATTAACAATGTATATTTTTCTGTGTATGGTGTCTGTGTATGACATACTTGTAATATTGTTTCCTACCTGGGTACATGCATAGGCTACAATTGATGATAACTCACTGCACAATAAGTGCCATCTAATATTATCTAGCCTATATAAAACTGATTCTATAAAACAAGGAATATTGCTGTGGTGCCTGTCTGTATCAATCCCTTGTGATTACAAGACTGGCTGCTTGCCACTTTCACATAATATGGACTGACCCCAGTTAGAGTTTGAAAAGGAAAGAGAACTGACACAAAACAAAAGCTGTGACCGAGCAAAGCAGTGGCCTGGTATTACCTGTCTCTGTAATGTCTTTAGCACAGATATAGCTTAGGTCTTCAGAAACACAGTAAATCTTGTGAAGCTTATTTTCTTTGCTGCATCTGCGTTTTATAATGGCCCTTTTCATTTGTTTTCACTGCGTCTGAGGGGATCGGCCATTTTCTTCCCAGCGCGCTGTTGCCCCCTTTTTAACTGTGGAACTGAGTCATTTTGTAATGATGATTGTTGGAATTCACACGGGTCAGCATGACACGATAGTGATTTCCCCATGGCAACACAGAGCTCCAACTGCTCTTCCTCCCCCTCATATTGAGAGCCCCTCCTCTCAAACATAAACTCCACCCACTGGATTATGTTTCTCCATTCTGTGCTATTTGGATAAGAACATTTATGCCGAGTTTGTAATCGCTGTCGAACAACTTGAGTGAAAACCTATGCTTATGCTTGCACAAGTCTTCATCCACTGCAGAAACAAAATAGTTTGTGTTGTATGTTTCTACAGTGCATGTTAACCAATATTTAACTGATGGGAACTGGAAAAAGAGTCTGAGGAGTGGAGTATTAGAGGAGTAAAGTGGTCTGTACACACACAGTGGTGGCAGTGCAGATAATGCCAAAGAGGGTGGGCATGGTCTGGTGGGGCCCCGGCTGGACGATCAGGTGACAATAGTGTGACCTACCTTCCAGTCGTCCTGGTGACAGAGCCGGCTACCAAACGTATGTCCCTCACAGGGCATTTATTACAATATCTGCCCGCCCTAGAAGTTATCTTCTTGGTTTGAGACCCTCTTCACCGCTGACTTGAGTTTCTCTGTCATGATTTGTTTCTCTTGGCTTACACATCTTTATTCTGCTGTGCAATTCCCCAACTAATCCTGTGAGTTACAGCTATTGAAAGTGTTTTATAAAGGGCAAAAAAGCCTGTTATTTCAGTTGGCATGACATAGAGCTGTTGGTGTTTCATTCCGAGATTGAGGTGATTGGGACAGAGGAAGTGAGCGTTACAGAACTGTGTTGTGGAGGCGGCAGACAGTGGTATGTACCGGCCTGGGTGACAGAGGGTTAAGGCCTTTCACTGAAAGGAGGAGGGTGAAGTGTCTTTTCAGAGGGGATGCTATATTCATTAAGATTTTTCTTTCCTCCACTCTTACATTCTGTCCATCTGAGGCACCATTATGGCTTTTCAGTCTGCTTCCTGCTTGAATTCCTCTCTCTGTTCCTCTTCCATACAAAAGGTGGCTCCGCTGAGGAATGGCTGGGCTGGGATGGAGGGCTATTTTGAAGTAAAGGACCGTCTGAGGCTACGGCCACTGTGTGTGTGTGTGTGTGTGTGTGTGTGTGTGTGTGTGTGTGTGTGTACCTGCGCCTTCAAAAAGTCCTCTTTAGTTTTTGAAGGCTAGGGGTTCTTAATGGGCGCTCTCTGACTAGTGACAAGCTGGCATTTCACTGTAATAATGGAGGCCAGTGCAGTGTGCTAGCGATCTAAACCCCCTCCAAACGGCCAGGGCCTGTGAGCACTCACTGCTTTCATTGCCACGTAAACAGAGCACTCACTTTTATTATTCGTTTCTTTCTTGTTTGTTGTTTCTTTGTCTCTCTCCATTTTCCTCTCTTCAGTTTGTGTCCCTCATAATCTTTCCCAGCAACAAAGGAGAACAAAATGTGTCCTCCTACCAGTAATTGTGTCTGTTGCTAGGTTTCCATTCAATTGCGACATATTTTCATGCAAATATTCAAAAGTCTGCATAAAAACAATATGCGCATTTTCCCAACAGAGATGTTTCCATCAAATTGACTTGTTTCAGATAAAAGGCTGTGCGTGATGACATAGTACTCCTAAAAATAACTTTTCCAGTAAAATTCCCATATAGGGAATAAAAAATACAAGTTTAATGGGTTTCCATCGCAATTTCAACTATACTGATGATTTTGCAAAGTTTTGCGTTATATTGCTAATCCCCCACTCAGGTCTTGGTATGTGCTCTCTAGCCAACAGCTGGCAGATACAGTGCGGGTAGGCTAGCCTACACGATGACATTTTTATGGACAAAATATATCAATTTGTTTTTTTTTGTTTTTTGGGGGGGGGGGTCAAACTGCAGCCAGGCATCGATTATCATGTCCCCAGAATAAGACCCTCTGTATTTATTGGAAAGGAGCATCAAGATCATCACCGTGCACTTTTACCACCCTGTGAAGTTCATCACAACTTATTTGTAGTCAAATAAACTGCATGCTTTTCTGAGTAGTAGTGGGAGGAGTCAGTCCCCACAACATGTCATCCATCGCGTGACTCCAAGTTTACTTCCATATCATATCAAATCAAATGTATTTATCTAGCCCTTCGTACATCGGCTGATATCTCAAAGTGCTGTACAGGAACCCAGCCTAAAACCCCAAACAGCAAGCAATGCAGGTGTTGAAGCACGTTGGCTCGGAAAAACTCCCTAGAGAGGCCAAAACCTAGGAAGAAACCTGGAGAGGAACCAGGCTAAGAGGGGTGGCCAGTCCTCTTCTGGCTGTGCCGGGTGGAGATTATAACAGAACATGGCCAAGATATGATGGTTATTATATCAATGTTTACACTTAAAGGTGTTTCCACTGCCATTTCCCACATAATACATTTTACAGACACAAAGATCCCACCTTGTCTAGAGTATGTACCCTTTCCATCAGGCCTTTGGTGAAATGTTTTATCCAACATGTACTTTACTAGCATATAAAGGTTGGAAATCTGGTTAGTGTGGTGGATATTTTGTCCATTATGTTCTGATGTTACATGAAATGTGTGAGTGGTATTGATTTGTCTGTCATAGTTAATAGACCATCTTGTTGAGTAGATCTGTCTGTTTGTTTGTCTCCTAGGCTCAGTACCGCCTCAACAACAGACACCTATTCCCTTCTAGTCCTCATATTATGCACCTCAGGATGTTTTCCATGGTAATTGGCCTTGACAGGCCTCTCCCAGAGAATTATTTGAATGGTTTAAGTAAGAGCACAAAGATATGGAGGGTAGGAGCACAAAGGGCCTCGTTGTCAGGCCGTGTAGCGGATCATCAGTGGAGCCTTTCCCATGATGCTCCTACCCTATCATCTCTCTGCTATGAGACACTGTTTGCATGCGATGCTGTTGCCTTCCCTCCATTCACGTCAATTAGGTCCTGTCTGGGCGCCAGCAACGTCCAGATGCACCCAGGTGTCCACACAAACACTGTCTGTTTTCTTGCCAGACATGTTGTGCTGCTCAGCATGGCCTGTAAATTGTATAATGGGAATGGGAATATCAGTTTGTCAACATTTGCTCTTTATATTCCTCTCTCCCATCCTGTGGAATGGAGGCTATAGTCTGTATAAAGGGTGCCTTCTTTTTAGCAGTGCTATGATTTTACCCTCAGCTGTTTGCAGCTGTGGTCTCTTGCTAAGCTTTTAGTATTGTGAGAGCGAGAGCCCCAGGTTGGGGGCTGTTAAATGATACTTTTCTTTTTTCTAGTTTTCCCTCCAGTTAACAGTAACAGCCAGGGGTCTGGCTTCTCCAAACCACAGATGAAACCTGAACTTTATTTCTTTACTCCTTGGCGTAGTTTAGTGCCATGGCCGGTAAATAGGCACATATCCACTATCCCCAAGCCAAATACCTGGAACAGGGTGGGCACAAACACACACACACACACACACACACACACACACACACACACACACACACACACACACACACACACACACACACACACACACACACACACACACACACAAGCCCTAATATAACAGAGCTGTCCAAAACAAGGGTGAAATCTAGACTGATATATATTGAATAATGCTCATTTCTAACTTTCTGGAGAAACCCTCCATCCAATGTGAGTGTCCGGCTTTTTCCTGCATTCTCATGATCTATATGGCGTAGTGCGGAACAGGCCGTTTGTGAACACTCCCTGACTCTGCTCAACACACATTGTCATTCTGCTTTCACCATTCTTTTTACCTTGCACTATCAGTCTGACAGTGGTAGTGCATCAGCTGCAGGTCCTGTTGTCCTGTTGTCATGCATTTCCATCCAGCTGCCATGTCCTCTATAGAACCATCCAGGTCCTCTGTGGCTCCACGTTGTTCTAGTCTGTCGAGACACTGCTTTCTTCTCCTACTCTGCTCTGCACTCCTATTCTGTGCTCTTTTCTGGAGGAAGCCGTTCGGATGTTTAATAGTCAGGGTTGTGACATGTTATACTTCCTGCTCACACATCAGGGCCTACCTGTATGTAACACTTCTAGAAGTCTTCCCCTGGCGGCCCGAGAAGAACCAGAGCTGATGGAATGTGTACACCCCACTCCCTCTAGACCAACCCCAGCCCCGTAGCCCCCCAGCCGCGCTCTGGCTCATCCCAAGGTTAAAGCATCTCACTCTTCCTCCCCCACACTCCCTCCTCTACTGCAGGGCTGAGTCCAGCACATCTGGAGCCGAGCTCTGGACACGGCTGTGCTGAGCTGTGCAGGGTAGACCAGGGCGGAGAGGAGAGGTGCGGCTGTGTTAAGCCATCTGCTCCTCTGGATGTGTCTGTCTCAGCTCATCTCATCAGCAGCATACTGACGGTATGCTCACAGCACTCAGAGTAGAGCAGCGCTGCACTGTGTGTTTACTCCAGTACCACAGATCCCAGAACTGTGAAAGATGCAAGTCTGGAGGCGGACGGTGTCAAAGCAGACGTCCAGCATACTGACTGGCTGCCTCAGTTCATCTGCCCAGTGAGAGAGATGGCGGTGTTGGGCAGCATTAGCTCTCAGTGCATGATATCATGTGGGTTTTCACTATAGGCTGTCTTTGACTGAGTGTGGGGTGCCATCTGTGTGGTGTGTGGTGTGTGTGTGTGTGTGTGTGTGTGTGGTGCGGGGGGTTAATGTGTGTGCAAGCAACTGGAGCAGACGTGCTGGGCGCTAGACACATAGGCAACTGTTTCTACCTGTTTATGCAGATTCAGGCAGGAGAGCAGCTGTCACACACTCATTAGCCTGTTTATGTGTGTGGGTGTATGTGTGTGTTTGCATTCACGCTGCCAACGTCCAACAGAATAAAACACTGCACTTTTCCGATAAATTACATTTTAAAATGAGCATTAAAAAGAGCGAATCAGTCCAAAGGCATATTTAGAACACATGTGAGATCTGCAGAACAGAGCAGGGCAATCCTTCGGCCCTACAGATGTGCCCAGATTATTATAGTACAGGAAGCAATCAGCTTTTAAGCCATGGCCATTGTATCATAATAGGATAATAAGTGGTTTTAAAACCCAGTGCAGTAAGAGGGAGAGGGGATAGGGCTTGTATGTGTAGTGTATATGTTTGTTTGTTTGTGTGTGAGTGTATCTGTGCCTGGACATTGTCAAAGCCTAATGGCTTCATAAAAGCAAGTGCATCCAAGCTATCTGCAGAATTGGATCGTCTGAGAAATGACAGTATCTCATAATCACTGTACAATGACAGCAACACTTATTAATGGAAGTGTTCAAATGTGCAATTAATGGAAGTGTTGTATGTTGTACGTATTGCCCTAACCCTAGGGTCCCCCGTTGAGGCCCTAAAAAAGTCATGCCTTATTGAAAATGAATCATGGAGGACTGATCCCTACCTAAGGGATCCTCTTTCATGACTTACGTTGGCCACGCAGCCTTTGGAAATGGATGGATATGGCTTATAGATGTAATGCCACAGTGACTGTATCACTTATGTATAAATGATAGATTGTCTCTGTCTGTCAGATGAACTTTTCCTCCGTCTCACATTGCCACATTAAAAAAAGAATCACACGTGGTCCCAGTTGAGGGAGGAAATCCGAGTCTCCAGTCTCTTTTGGATGAAGTATCGAAGCTCTCTTTTTGACAGTGCGGTGGCCTTAGTAGCTCAGTAATTAAGTCTGAGAAAAAGGGTCATTTATGCTATTGCTTGGTCACGAAGAACGTCTCCTGACTTTTGTCTACGCTGATTTGAAGGATATTGTTCTGTTGTATGAAGTACAGTGTATGAGGGGGGGTGTGTGGCTAGCCACGGTAGCTGAGGGTAGAGATCCCAGAGAGGACCATATTGAGATAAGGCATATGATGTCAGAGCTGAGTCTAATGCGAAGTGCTGAGATGAGGCTGGCTGGCTGGGTCTGCTCTAAGCTTCAAGGCAGTCCTTTCTCATAGTGTTTTAATAAGTCTTGTTATACTCTAAGTGCTTGGGGATACTAGTTTGTAGTTAGACTTACTTTATATATTCCATAAGATATAACATTTAAACCATGTTATTTGGGGATTTATTTCTTAGAGAGCTCACCCCAAAAACAACAAAGGACTTGGACGAAAACATATTTTTACACCGCTGGGATTGCTGCCTAGTGTGCTGGGTTCCATGTCACTTGAGACATTATTGAGACTAATGCTGACCCATTCTGCTATAATAATTTTTCCCTGTTATTGAAAACAGCCCATCACAAGCTTTTGTGGGTAAATATCATAAAGCTGGTTTCCATCAGTAATTTAAAGATTTAATCAAACCCCTGAAAATGCCCCCCATTTGACCCACCCTGAGTAGAGCTGGTAATCTCATTCAATTTCCACGAAGCCTCAGCCTTACACAGGGAGCAGAGCAGAGGGACATTTTATAGTCCATCTTGAATCTCGAGACTTTCTCTTTTTATATCCTGCGGGCTGATGGGGGAGTTTATTATTCAAAGAGTGATTTCCCCCACATCAAGGATACTCGAGACTCCCTATCTGCTCTATGTCTACAGCGCTTTGATATGAGAATGTCATTGTAGGAAATCTGAAGAGAGGAGGAAATGGCATGCTGCACTTTGTGAACCCTCCACGTCTTGTCATAGGGCCAAGTGTTTGATTGATATCTCCAGCTGGAGGAGAGGCTGGAAGCAGCTAACAAACAGCTAGTGCGAAAGGCTAACAGTGGCCATTCTATGACTGACCTCAGTCTCCACCCTCACCTCACTCGTCATCGTCACAGCGTGACTGAGATGCAGCCAGTCAGTTCTCTTTCACTCCAATTGTAATAAATGCACTGGCCTCTAATTTTGCTTTCTGGCTTTTCACTTAAGCCAGTCTGGCTGAGGGAGCGTGTGTCAGAGGTAATTTGTGACTTGCTGACAGGTTAAAGGCACATGGCAGAGTGAGTGTTCAGAGCAGTGACAGGTCAGACAGAATGTGTAGAAAGCTCAGATGCTCGACTGCTTGCTCGTACTTCACCATGGCTAATAATTGGTTGAATCATGTGTGGATCAGGCCATATGTAACATTGTCTTAGTCTCAAAGTTTGGCCATTGGTCAAAACATGCGACTTCCTCTCAGGAGAGGATTAAAGTCATACCACATTTGGAAGCGTAACCTTCATGGCAGTAATGCAATGTTTTTGTTGTTGTTGTGTCTAACATGAACACCATACCGCTACTGTTCTCTGAACAGTTCCATATGGAGGCCTATCACAGCACAGAATCATTCCCATATCTGGTTTTACAAGGAAGGATTCTGGCATTCATAATAACACGACATCATGTAGTCCATTTCTAGGAACATAAAAACAGCAGTACATGAGGGACCAGCTTTTTGGCCATCAGGGAACTTTTTGGATTTACACGTTTTTTCAATATTTTTTATGAACAAGCCCTTTTTTATTAACAAAATGAACAAAATGAACATGTTCTTTCTACAGCTTATCAGCGTGCATTTAAGATGTGCCCTTTGTTGATGATGCTTATTATACGTTACAGTTGAACCTTACATGAAACAAAGATGAAATGAAAACAATTAAAAATGTACAGTACCAGTCAAAAGTTTGGACACACCAACTCATTCAAGGGTTTTTCTTTATTAAAAAAAAAAACTATTTTCTACATTGTAGAATAATAGTGAAGACATCAAAACTATGAAATAACACACATGGAATCATGTACTAACCAAAAATATAAATATATTTTGCATTCTTCAAAGTAGCCACCCTTTGCCTTGAATGATAGATTTGCACACTCTTGGCATTCTCTCAACCAGCTTCACCTGGACGGATTTTCCAACAGTCTTGAAGGAGTTCCCACATATGCTGAGCACTTGTTGGGTGCCTTTCCTTCACACTGCGGTCCAACTCATCCCAAACCATCTCAAATGGGTCTGGTGATTGTGGAGGTCAGGTCATCTGATGCAGTGCTCCATCACTCTCCTTCTTGGTCAAATAGCCCTTACACAGCTCGGAGGTGTTTTGGCTCATTGTCCTGTTGAAAAACAAATGATAGTCGCACTAAGTGCAAACCAGATGGGATGGCGTATCACTGCAGAATGCTGTGGTAGCCATGCTGGTGAAGTGTGCCTTGAATTCTAAATAAATCACAGACAGTGTCACCAGCAAAGCACCATCACACCTCCTCCGTGCTTCACGGTGGGAACCACACATGTGGAGATAATCTGTTCACCTACTCTGCGTCTCACAAAGACATGGCGGTTGGAACCAAATATCTCACATTTGGACTCATCAGATCTACGGACAGATTTCCACCGGTCTAATGTGTTTCTTGCCCCAAGCAAGTCGTCTCTTCTTTTTATTTGTGTCCTTTTGCAGCAATTCGACCGTGAAGGCATGATTCACACAGTCTTCTCTGAACAGCTGATCTTGATATGTGTCTGTTACTTGAACTCTGTGAAGCACTTATTTGGGCTGCAATTACTGAGGCTGATAACTCGACTTAACTTATCCTCTGCTGCAGAGGTAACTCAGGGTCTTCCTTTCCTGTGGTGGTCCTCACGAGAGCCAGTTTAATCATAGCGCTTGATGGTTTTTGCGAATGCACTTGAAGAAACTTCAAAAGTTCTTGAAATGTTCCATATTGACTGACCTTCATGTCTTAAAGTAATGATGGACTGTCATTTCTCTTTGCTTATTTGAGCTGTTCTTGCCATAATGTGGATTTGGTCTTTTACCAAATAGGGCTATCTTCTGTATACCAACCCTAGCTTGTCACAACACAACTGATTGGATCAAACACATTAGGAAGGAAAGAAATTCCACAAATTAAATTTTAACAATCCACACCTGTTAACTGAAATGCATTCCAGGTGACGACCACATGAAGCTGTTTGAGATCATTCCAAGAGCATGCAAAGCTGTCATGAAGGCAAAGGGTGACTACTTTGAAGAATCTCAAAAAATATATATATTTTGATTTGTTTAACACTTTTTTGGTTACTACATGATTCCATATGTGTTATTTCATTATTTTTATGTCTTCACTATTATTCTACAATGTAAATATTAGTAAAAATTAAGAAAAACCCTTGAATGAGTTGGCGTGTCTAAACTTTTGACTGGTACTGTATATGAGATTAAATTAAATAGTAATAGCATCAACATACATTATTATGTACAATATCTAATTATGTTGCAATATGATAACAATAGACTAATATATTCAACATGCTGTAAACTATTGTCTTTTAACAGTTTCACTCAATTCATTTTAATCAACCTAATATTTATGACACACCCCTCACAACTGTCATTGGTTGCACTAATTCCACTTTTTAATTGCCCATAACCTGGTTCAAGCATTCATGTTATTACAGTGTATTCTGAAAGTATTCAGACCCCTTGACTTTTCCCACATTTTGTTTCAGACTTTTCCCACAAGTTGTTTTTTTTCCCCATAATCAATCAACACACAATACCCCATGACAAAGCAAAAACATGTATGTATGTATGTATGTATGTATGTATGTATGTATGTATGTATGTATGTATGTATGTATGTATGTATGTATGTATGTATGTATGTATGTATGTATGTATGTATGTATGTATGTATGTATGTATGTATGTATGTATGTATGTATGTATGTATGTGTTATGCAGGTGAAGGAGGACCCAAACGCGACTTAACAGAAACAGAGTTTATTAATGCTCAAAACCGAATAACTGAAATCCTCTAGATAGTAGAGGGGAAAACAACTGGAGAAGCGGCCACAGACTGCAGGTCGCTTCGGGTAGGCGCAGGCCGTAGTCAACTGAGACACCTGCTCACACGCAGCGTCTGAAGAAGGCACAAAACACGACAGGACAGGGTGATACACAATCACGGCAAAAAACACGACAGGACAGGGCGAAACGCAATTACAGCATGGAATACAAAACAAGGAACCGACGGAACAGGAACGGATCACAAAGGAATAAATAGGGAGTCTAATCAGGGGAAAGGATCGGGAACAGGTGTGGAAAGACTAAATGGTGATTAGGGGAATAGGAACAGCTGGGAGCAGGAACGGAACGACAGAGAGAAGAGAGAGCGAGAGAGTGAGAGAGGGAGGGGGAGAGAGAAGGATAGAACCAAACAAGACCAGCAGAGGGAAACGAATAGCATGGGGAGCACAGGGACAAGACATGACAATGAATGACAAACATGACAGTACCCCCCCACTCACCGAGCGCCTCCTGGCGCACTCGAGGAGGAATCCTGGCGGCAACGGAGGAAATCATCGATGAGCGAACGGTCCAGCACGTCCCGAGACGGAACCCAACTCCTCTCCTCAGGACCGTAACCCTCCCAATCCACTAGGTATTGGTGACCCCGTCCCCGAGAACGCATGTCCATAATTTTATGTACCTTGTAAATAGGTGCGCTCGACAAGGACGGGAGGGGGGAGGGAAGACGAACGGGGGTGCGAAGAAAGGGCTTAACACAGGAGACATGGAAGACAGGATGGACGCGACGAAGATGTCGCGGAAGAAGCAGTCGCACAGCGACAGGATTGACGACCTGGGAGACACGGAACGGACCAATGAACCGCGGAGTCAACTTACGAGAAGCTGTCGTAAGAGGAAGGTTGCGAGTGGAAAGCCACACTCTCTGGCCGCAACAATACCTTGGACTCTTAATCCTGCGTTTATTGGCGGCTCTCACCGTCTGTGCCCTGTAACGGCAAAGTGCAGACCTCACCCTCCTCCAGGTGCGCTCACAACGTTGGACAAACGCTTGAGCGGAGGGAACGCTGGACTCGGCAAGCTGGGATGAGAACAGAGGAGGCTGGTAACCCAGACTACTCTGAAACGGAGATAACCCGGTAGCAGACGAAGGAAGCGAATTGTGAGCGTATTCTGCCCAGGGGAGCTGTTCTGCCCAAGACGCAGGGTTCCTGAAAGAAAGGCTGCGTAGTATGCGACCAATCGTCTGATTGGCCCTCTCTGCTTGACCGTTAGACTGGGGATGAAACCCGGAAGAGAGACTGACGGACGCACCAATCAAACGACAGAACTCCCTCCAAAACTGTGACGTGAATTGCGGACCTCTGTCTGAAACGGCGTCTAACGGGAGGCCATGAATTCTGAATACATTCTCAATAATGATTTGTGCCGTCTCCTTAGCGGAAGGAAGTTTAGCGAGGGGAATGAAATGTGCCGCCTTAGAGAACCTATCGACAACCGTCAGAATCACAGTCTTCCCCGCAGACAAAGGCAGACCGGTAATGAAGTCTAAGGCAATGTGAGACCATGGTCGAGAAGGAATGGGGAGCGGTCTGAGACGACCGGCAGGAGGAGAGTTACCCGACTTAGTCTGCGCGCAGTCCGAACAGGCAGCCACGAAACGGCGCGTGTCACGCTCCTGAGTCGGCCACCAAAAGCGCTGGCGAATAGACGCAAGAGTGCCTCGAACACCGGGATGACCCGCTAACTTGGCAGAGTGAGCCCACTGAAGAACAGCCAGACGAGTGGAAACAGGAACGAAAAGGAGGTTACTAGGACAAGCGCGCGGCGACGCAGTGTGCGTGAGTGCTTGCTTAACCTGTCTTTCAATTCCCCAGACTGTTAACCCGACAACACGCCCATAAGGAAGAATCCCCTCGGGATCAGTAGAAGCCACAGAAGAACTAAACAGACGGGATAAGGCATCAGGCTTGGTGTTCTTGCTACCCGGACGGTAAGAAATCACAAACTCGAAACGAGCGAAAAACAACGCCCAACGAGCTTGACGGGCATTAAGTCGTTTGGCAGAACGGATGTACTCAAGGTTCTTATGGTCTGTCCAAACGACAAAAGGAACGGTCGCCCCCTCCAACCACTGTCGCCATTCGCCTAGGGCTAAGCGGATGGCGAGCAGTTCACGGTTACCCACATCATAGTTGCGCTCAGATGGCGACAGGCGATGAGAAAATAAGCGCAAGGATGAACCTTATCGTCAGACTGGGAGCGCTGGGATAGAATGGCTCCCACGCCTACCTCTGAAGCGTCAACCTCGACAATGAATTGTCTAGTGACGTCAGGAGTAACGAGGATAGGAGCGGACGTAAAACGTTCTTTTAGAAGATCAAAAGCTCCCTGGGCGGAACCGGACCACTTAAAACACGTCTTGACAGAAGTAAGAGCTGTGAGAGGGGCAGCAACTTGACCGAAATTACGAATGAAACGCCGATAGAAATTAGCGAAACCTAAGAAGCGCTGCAACTCGACACGTGACCTTGGAACGGGCCAATCACTGACAGCTTGGACCTTAGCGGAATCCATCTGAATGCCTTCAGCGGAAATAACGGAACCGAGAAAAGTAACGGAGGAGACATGAAAAGAGCACTTCTCAGCCTTTACGTAGAGACAATTCTCTAAAAGGCGCTGTAGAACACGTCGAACGTGCTGAACATGAATCTCGAGTGACGGAGAAAAAATCAGGATATCGTCAAGATAGACAAAAACAAAAATGTTCAGCATGTCTCTCAGAACATCATTAACTAATGCCTGAAAAACAGCTGGCGCATTGGCGAGACCGAACGGCAGAACCCGGTACTCAAAATGCCCTAACGGAGTATTAAACGCCGTTTTCCACTCGTCCCCCTCTCTGATGCGCACGAGATGGTAAGCGTTACGAAGGTCCAACTTAGTAAAGCACCTGGCTCCCTGCAGAATCTCGAAGGCTGATGACATAAGGGGAAGCGGATAACGATTCTTAACCGTTATGTCATTCAGCCCTCGATAATCCACGCAGGGGCGCAGAGTACCGTCCTTCTTCTTAACAAAAAGAACCCCGCCCCGGCCGGAGAGGAAGAAGGCACTATGGTACCGGCGTCAAGAGACACAGACAAATAATCCTCGAGAGCCTTACGTTCGGGAGCCGACAGAGAGTATAGTCTACCTCGAGGAGGAGTGGTCCCCGGAAGGAGATCAATACTACAATCATACGACCGGTGAGGAGGAAGGGAGTTGGCTCGGGACCGACTGAAGACCGTGCGCAGATCATGATATTCCTCCGGCACTCCTGTCAAATCGCCAGGTTCCTCCTGAGAAGTAGGGACAGAAGAAATGGGAGGGATGGCAGACATTAAACACTTCACATGACAAGAAACGTTCCAGGATAGGATAGAATTACTAGACCAATTAATAGAAGGATTATGACATACAAGCCAGGGGTGACCCAAAACAACAGGTGTAAACGGTGAACGGAAAATCAAAAAAGACATAGTCTCACTGTGGTTACCAGATACTGTGAGAGTTAAAGGTAGTGTCTCAAATTTGATACTGGGAAGATGACTACCATCTAAGGCAAACATGGGCGTAGGCCTGTCTAACGGTCTGAAAGGAATGTTATGTTTCCGAGCCCATGCTTCGTCCATGAAACAACCCTCAGCCCCAGAGTCAATCAAAGCACTGCATGTAGCACCCGAACCGGTCCAGCGTAGATGGACCGACATAGTAGTACAAGATCTAGATGAAGGGACCTGAGTAGTAGCGCTCACCAGTAGCCCTCCGCTTACTGATGGGCTCTGGCCTCTTACTGGACATGAAATAACAAAATGTCCAGCAACTCCGCAATAGAGGCACAGGCGGTTGGTGATCCTCTGTTCCCTCTCCTTATTCGAGATGCGAATCCCTCCCAGCTGCATGGGCTCAGTCTCAAAGCCAGAGGGAGATGGTTGCGATGCGGAGCAGGGAAACACCGTTGATGCGAGCTCTCTTCCACGAGCCCGGTGACGAAGATCTACCCGTCGTTCTATGCGGATGGCGAGAGCAATCAAGGAGTCCACATCTGAAGGAACCTCCCGGGAGAGAATCTCATCCTTAACCACTGCGTGGAGTCCCTCCAGAAAACGAGCGAGCAGCGCCGGCTCGTTCCACTCACTAGAGGCAGCAAGAGTGCGAAACTCAATGGAATAATCCGTTATGGACCGTTCACCTTGGCATAAGGAAGCCAGGGCCCTAGAAGCCTCCTTACCAAAAACTGAACGGTCAAAAACCCGAATCATCTCCTCTTTAAAGTTCTGGAATCTGTTAGAGCAATCAGCCCTTGCCTCCCAGATAGCTGTGCCCCATTCTCGAGCCCGGCCAGTAAGGAGTGAAATGACGAAAGCAACCCGAGCTCTCTCTCTAGAGTATGTGTGGGGTTGGAGAGAGAACACAATCTCACACTGCGTGAGAAAGGAGCGGCACTCAGTGGGCTGCCCGGAGTAGCAAGGTGGGTTATTAACCCTGGGTTCAGGAGGCTCGGCAGGCCAGGGAGTAACAGGTGGCACGAGACGTAGACTCTGGAACTGTCCAGAGAGGTCGGAAACCTGAGCGGCCAGGTTATCCACGGCATGGCGAGCAGCAGACAATTCCTGCTCGTGTCTGCCGAGCATGGCTCCTTGGATCTCGACGGCAGTGTAACGAGCGTCTGAAGTCGCTGGGTCCATTCTTTGGTCGGTTCCTTCTGTTATGCAGGTGAAGGAGGACCCAAACGCGACTTAACAGAAACAGAGTTTATTAATGCTCAAAACCGAATAACTGAAATCCTCTAGATAGTAGAGGGGAAAACAACTGGAGAAGCGGCCACAGACTGCAGGTCGCTTCGGGTAGGCGCAGGCCGTAGTCAACTGAGACACCTGCTCACACGCAGCGTCTGAAGAAGGCACAAAACACGACAGGACAGGGTGATACACAATCACGGCAAAAAACACGACAGGACAGGGCGAAACGCAATTACAGCATGGAATACAAAACAAGGAACCGACGGAACAGGAACGGATCACAAAGGAATAAATAGGGAGTCTAATCAGGGGAAAGGATCGGGAACAGGTGTGGAAAGACTAAATGGTGATTAGGGGAATAGGAACAGCTGGGAGCAGGAACGGAACGACAGAGAGAAGAGAGAGCGAGAGAGTGAGAGAGGGAGGGGGAGAGAGAAGGATAGAACCAAACAAGACCAGCAGAGGGAAACGAATAGCATGGGGAGCACAGGGACAAGACATGACAATGAATGACAAACATGACAGTATGTATGTATGTATGTATGTATGTATGTATGTATGTATGTATGTATGTATGTATGTATGTATGTATTTTTTAATGACGCTACAAGCTTGGCACACCTGCATTTGGGGAGGTCCTCCCATTCTTCTCTTCAGATCCTCTCAAGAGCTCTCAGGTTGAATGGGGAGCATCACTGCACAACTATTTGTTCGATTGGGTTCAAGTCCGGGCTCTGGCTGGGCCACACAAGGACATTCAGAGACTTGTCCCAAAGCCAAGCCTGCACTGTCTTTATTGTGTGCTTAGGGTTGATGTCCTATTGGAAGATGAACCTTCGCACCAGTCTGAGGTCCTGATCTCTCTGGAGCAGGTTTTCATCAAGGATCTCTTTGTACTTTGCTTTGTTCATCTTTCCCTCGATCCTGACTAGTCTCCCAATCCTTGCTCCTGAAAAACATCCTCACATTATGATGCTGCCTCCACCATACTTCACCGTAGGGATGGTGCCCGGTTTCCTGCAGAGTTGACACTTGGCTTCAGGCCTAAATGTTCAATCTTATTTTCATCAGACCAGAGAATCTTGTTTCTCATGGTCTAAGAGTCCTTTAGGTGCCTATAGGACTCTATAGGTACTCCAAATGGGCTGCCATGTGCCTTTTACTGAGGAGTGGCTTCCGTCTGGCCACTCTAACATAAAGCCCTGATTGGTAGAGTGCTGCAGAGATGGTTGTCCTTCTGGAAAGTTCTCCCATCTCCACAGAGTAACTCTGAAGCTCTGTCAGAGTGAACTTCGGATTCTTGGTCACCTCCCTGACCAAGGCCCTTCTCCCCCAATTGCTCAGTTTGGCTGGGGGGCCAACTCTAGGAAGAGTCTTGGAGGTTCCAAACTTCTTCCATTTAAGAATGATGGAGGACATTGAGTTCTTGGGGACCTTGAATGTTGCAGAAATGTTTTGGTACCCTTCCCCAGATCTGTGCCTCGACACAATCCTGTCTCGGAGCAGGATTGCTTCGACCTCACTGCTTGGTTTTTGCTCTGACATGCACTGTCAACTGTGCGATCTTGTATAGACAGGTGTGTGCCAATCAAATGAATTTACCACAGGTGGACTCCAATGAAGTTGTAGAAACATCTCAAGGATGATCAATGGAAACAGGATGCACCTGAGCTCAATTTTTGAGTCTCATAGCAAAGAGTCTGAATACTTATGTAAATAAGGTTTTTCAGTTTTTTCTAAACACCTGTTTTTGCTTTGTAATTATAGGGTTTTGTGTGTAGATTGATTAGTTTCTTTTATTTAATACATTGTAGAACAAGGCTGTAACATAACAAAATGTGGAAAAAACTGAAGGGGTCTGAATACTTTCCAAAATGCGCTGTTCCCTGAAGAGGGCACAGTGATGCCGAAACGTTGGTGGTTTACCAAATAAATGACTGGGAGCTTGTAATTAGAGGGTGCGACCCTCTTTATTTTTATAGCATACAGTTTACACGCTGTTACACAGCACCTTTACCAACTGCTTTGGGGTGTGCGCCAGCTCATGCTTTTCATTATATTGATAAAAGATAACACTGCCACCAGAAAGCCTAACTAGTTTGGACAATTTAAATTGCGAGAAATGCATGCTCCAAGCTCTGGCTTTGAAAATGTCATTTTTGGACTACGCAGCAGCGGGATGAATTTAAGTGCATCTTATGCCAGACAAATGGTCAAGGCTGGCGGTATAATTCTGGTCTTATTAACTAACTGTTTATGCTGCTTGTTCGTTTTTTTCTGTTAGCTTTCACCTTCTCTCCTTCTGCTTTCTTCTATGTTTACTGATGTGTTAATCTAATTCCTTTCCTTAAAAACAGGCCCGCGATAAGGTCCTTATCCACTTCATGACACTGTGACTCTGAAATACCTCGGCTTTCAATTTAAGCTCATTAGCGTGGCTTTGCCATGGTGCAATGCAAAGAAAGGAGAGGACTGGGGTACACTGAGGTGGACAGCTGAATGGGTTAGGGCACGGCAGGCCAGTGGGCACATGGGTGCTCTGATCTCTACAGTCTTCAGTAAGTGATGTGCACTACTGCATATCGGCCTCCAACTGCAAGGCACTACAGAGGGTAATACGTACGGCCCAGTACATCACTGGGGCAGAGCTCCCTGCCATCCGGGACCTCTATACCAGGCGGTGTCAGAGGAAGGCCCTAAAAATTGTCAAAGACTCCAGCCACCCTAGTCATAGACTGTTCTCTCTGCTACCGCACGGCAAGCGGTACCGGAGCGCCAAGTCTAGGACAAAAAGGCTACCAGCTTCTATCCTCAAGCCATAAGACTCCTGAACAGCTAACCAAATGGCTACCCGGACTGTTTGCATTGACCCCCCCCCCCTGTTTACGCTGCTGCTACTCTCTGTTTATTATCTGTGCATAGTCACTTTACCTCTACCTACATGTACATATCGCCTCAATTACCTCAACTAACCGGTGCCCCTGCACATTGACTCTGTACCAGTACCCCCTGTATATAGCCTCATTACTGTTGTTTTTATTGTTGCTCTAAATATTTATTTTCTATTTATTGTTTACTTCAGTTTATTTAGTAAATACTTTCTTACCACTTATTTTTTCTTAAAACTGCATTGTTGGTCAATGGCTTATAAGTAAGCATTTCACTGTAGGGTCTACACCTGTTGTATTCGGTGACAAATACAATTTGATTTGACTTGATTTGAAACATGGCTTGCGTAATAACTGCTCCAGCCCCTGCAGGCTACACAGTGGGTTCCTCCTTCTCTGCCAGGCCTCAGCTGCTGAGGGCCTAACGGGTTGGAGACTCCACTGAATTATCCATAATGGCCTTGTATGTGTCCAATCTGTGAAGTATCTCCCTGTGATGCGAGGCAGCTGTACGCACACAGAGTACACATTTTAATAAGGCCAATCCCATCAGCACGCCGACCAGCCACATTTGGGATCAATAAGGACCCGTGATGCATCGTCATCAGTGTGGTGTGTTTTTGGATGTCTGTTAGTGCTGCCGCGGCACCAACATGGAGTGGGAATAGCAGGCACGGTCAAAAAGCTGTAGTCCTGCTGTTCACGCAGGTATGTCGATGTTACAGTGGCTGTGCCTCAGACAGACTGGAACTACACCAATGATTTAAATGGAACAACATGTCTTAACGCTTCACTCTACTGTTTTGTATTCCAGACGGAGAAGACAGGAGAGGAGGATCTTCCAGGCAAAGCCAGCAGACGTCATTAGACGATTCTCTGGATATGATGGGGCCATCAGGTTATGGAACAGCCTTTAACACAAATGATCTGCAAGGCCACTGACTATCAACTCACTTCAATTATTTATCATCACTATTATATTGTACACATACAAGGTCAGGGGGCATGACTGATAACAGGATGAACTCCGCTCCGCCATATTAGAAAACACATGAGAAACCAAAGTGTCTCCTCAATCCCCCCTGGCATTACAGTTCACCTAATCACAGCTCGTGCTTTGTTTTTATATTGGAATATGGATGAGTACTGGACATGTTGCCATGACTACACAAGGTAAAGCTTGACCATGCACATGGTAGCCTTTTGACTTGGTCTGCTGTGAGGATGGGACTGGATTGATATTATACAATGGCTGGCTGTTAGTCTTGTAAACCCGACCCTAGGCAGTCCATTATTGAAACCAGACACTGTTGCCTAGGCTCTGGTTTTCGAGACTAGCTTGGGATAGTGAATTGTAAAAAATGACAGAGGAATAATACCAATGGGAAATAGGATTTCCATGGTCTTGTGAAAATTATTATTATTTTTGTGGGTTTTCGTTTAGTTATTTTATTACAATCTATTTCCAGAGATTTGGTTGTTTTCCAGTGGGTGCCCTGGTTCACCTGGTGTGTGGAGGTGGGGGGGGGGTCCCCTGCTGGAATCATCCCCGGAAATAGAGTGTTGTTACCCGGGTGGTGAGTAAGGGCCTACAAGCCTGGAGGTCCATAGCTCCAGGGGGTAAGCTCTACTCTCATCCCCATTTGGTTGTGACACTACCCAGGAATCCTTACTGGCTTTAGTCTCTTATGAAAGCATAGGTGATAAATATTTTCTGATAATAGCATGAATATGTGGCATCACCAACAAAACCTCAAGAACTCAATTTGAATATAATCTATATTGGACATCACATGTTTTATGAAAACTAAGGGGATGAGGACTTATTATGAAAAGTGCCATCCTAGTGTGGCCCACATAAAGAGCCCTCAATGACATCATGTGCAGTGTACTGTAAGCAGTCAGCATAGCGCAATATGTCAGGGCACCAAAGGATGGAACAACGGAGGGGACCGACAGGCAACCAACATCTGGCCCCAAAGCCACAGTGACAAAACTGCAGCGACATCTGTTTATCTGCAGGGCAATGTGACACTGATGGTGTTAACTGCAAAAAAATACAGAGAAAAATCCCTCTCTCTCTCGTCCTTTCTCTCTCTCTCTCTCTCTCTCTCTCTCTCTCTCTCTCTCTCTCTCTCTCTCTCTCTCTCTCTCTCTCTCTCTCTCTCGTCCTTTCTCTCTCTCTCGTCCTTTCTCTCTCTCTGGCCTAATTTGCACATCTGCTGAGGACACATCATACAAATACAAAGTCAGAAATCTGTAAGCTGCCGTCCTGGTTTCTGATCTAATCGCTGCAGAGACATAAAAGCCTGTGGAGAAGAAAGAAATAAACAAGCCAAAGCGATTATTATTTTATACTCCTTTTTTTGCTGGCGGTCTGCAATGCATGCAGTCAAGAGAGTGAGCTTGAGTATGTGTGCATGTAGGTGTGTGTGTGTGTGTGTGTTAATGCACTCGTTTCCCATTATGACAGTGTTAGTAGAATACCCAAGGCCTGGTGTATCCTCTGTGTTTCCTTCCAGCACAGATCCCTACCATCAAAGGGCCCTGGAGATCACTGTAGATCTCTTGTATATCTTTTAACAGCACAAATGTGATCACATCCACACTTCTGCCTGTTTATTGTGACATTTAGATGATGTTGGCAGTTTGCTCTTCCTCGTGTCTTTTGCTCATGTCGATTTGTACTATGATCTCTTCTTACAAGAGATTTTTCAAATGGTATAATCTCTGATAAAATCAAATAACTTTTGTGCGTTTTTTCCCACCCCCATCCTTAAATTAGACTTGCAGGACAGCGTTGTAATCTCTGGTAGTTGGACAGGATATTCTCCATTCATGTATGGCCATGGCCAACCCCCAGTCTGTGTGTGAGTTAACAGCAGAACTCCTAGTCTGTGTGTGAGTTTACAGCACAACCCCTAGTCTGTGTGTGAGTTTACAGCACAACCCCTAGTCTGTGTGTGAGTTTACAGCACAACTCCTAGTCTGTGTGTGAGTTTACAGCACAACCCCTAGTCTGTGTGTGAGTTTACAGCACAACCCCTAGTCTGTGTGTGAGTTTACAGCACAACCCCTAGTCTGTGTGTGAGTTTACAGCACAACCCCTAGTCTGTGTGTGAGTTTACAGCACAACCCCTAGTCTGTGTGTGAGTTTACAGCACAACCCCTAGTCTGTGTGTGAGTTTACAGCACAACCCCTAGTCTGTGTGTGAGTTTACAGCAGAACTCCTAGTCTGTGTGTGAGTTTACAGCACAACCCCTAGTCTGTGTGTGAGTTTACAGCACAACCCCTAGTCTGTGTGTGAGTTTACAGCACAACCCCAACCCCTAGTCTGTGTGTGAGTTTACAGCACAACCCCTAGTCTGTGTGTGAGTTTACAGCACAACCCCTAGTCTGTGTGTGAGTTTAAGCCAACCTAGTCTGTGTGTGAGTTTACAGCACAACCCCTAGTCTGTGTGTGAGTTTACAGCACAACCCCTAGTCTGTGTGTGAGTTTACAGCACAACCCCTAGTCTGTGTGTGGGTTTACAGCACAACCCCTAGTCTGTGTGTGAGTTTACAGCACAACCCCTAGTCTGTGTGTGAGTTTACAGCACAACCCCTAGTCTGTGTGTGAGTTTACAGCACATCAGCAGTACAACACAAGCCCTAGTCTGTGTGTGAATGTGTGAGGAAATGCATGTGTGCCATGCATGATTCTTCACGGCGAATGGAGTGAGTCAAAGCGTCCCTAAGGTTTATGATCGAGATGTGAATGGCGTTAGCAATGGGATCTCGTCTGTTTCCTGGCTACGGCCACGGACAGATGCCCTGCAACACATAGGCATCAGGTCTGTTTCCTGGCTACGGCCACGGACAGATGCCCTGCAACACATAGGCATCAGGTCTGTTTCCTGGCTACGGCCACGGACAGATGCCCTGCAACACATAGGCATCAGGTCTGTTTCCTGGCTACGGCCACGGACAGATGCCCTGCAACACATAGGCATCAGGTCTGTTTCCTGGCTACGGCCACGGACAGATGCCCTGCAACACATAGGCATCAGGTCTGTTTCCTGGCTACGGCCACGGACAGATGCCCTGCAACACATAGGCATCAGGTCTGTTTCCTGGCTACGGCCACGGACAGATGCCCTGCAACACATAGGCATCAGGTCTGTTTCCTGGCTACGGCCACGGACAGATGCCCTGCAACACATAGGCATCAGGTCTGTTTCCTGGCTACGGCCACGGACAGATGCCCTGCAACACATAGGCATCAGGTCTGTTTCCTGGCTACGGCCACGGACAGATGCCCTGCAACACATAGGCATCAGGTCTGTTTCCTGGCTGCCCTGCAACACACGGACAGATGCCCTGCAACACATAGGCATCAGGTCTGTTTCCTGGCTACGGCCACGGACAGATGCCCTGCAACACTTAGGCATCAGGTCTGTTTCCTGGCTACGGCCACGGACAGATGCCCTGCAACACATAGGCATCAGGTCTGTTTCCTGGCTACGGCCACGGACAGATGCCCTGCAACACATAGGCATCAGGTCTGTTTCCTGGCTACGGCCACGGACAGATGCCCTGCAACACATAGGCATCAGGTCTGTTTCCTGGCTACGGCCACGGACAGATGCCCTGCAACACATAGGCATCAGGTCTGTTTTGCTAAAGCAGGCTGCAAACATTTATTACCTGTCTTTAAACCGGGACCCCCTCCCCTGCAGGCCTCCTATCCCATTCCTGGCATATTAGGAGCAGCCCCAATGGATCATCTGCTGCCTTTTTACGGCTCTTATCAGTCTGGGTGTGATTAGTCATCGGCTCAGAGCTCCAACCAGCGTGGCGCCGCCTCTTATCACACAGCATCACAGCAGCAGTAGCAGCCGTGTCTTCCTTACCTCCAGATTGATGGGGCACACGCACATGTTTGTGCCTGCTGCCTGGGGATCGGAATGGTGGCTCCCCTTCTCTCTCTCTCTCTCTCTCTCTGTCGGCCCTCACCCGTGCATTCTACAGCCCCCACTTCCTGTTTAGAGCCAGCTGTCTGGTTTCATGACCACTGCTGCCTCTGCCTCCCTCCCTCCGCCGCCACTGAGGAAAAAAAGCAGACAAGTTGAGATTACAGATCTACCCTGATCTCATTGTCTAAAGTGAAGTCACAATGCTCCGGTTTGATTAGGTTTTGTTTCCAGCTATAGGGGAGCCTTACAGTATTGTCTGCCGTATACAGATAGCAATAGAATAATATCTCTGCACAGTACAGAACAGCATGCTATGATCTGTCTGAAGGAAACCTTGTCTCTATGCGGGCCTTATGGAATCAGATATTCCCAGAGTTCAGGTGCCAGGCTGGAGTCAGGACAGGGATGATCTTGTAGTTGACACCACAGTACGTTGTGGGTGGACGGATGCTGTACTGCTCAGGCCCGTTGATGACTCTGTTTCAGCCAATCAATTCAGATGTCGCAGTAACGGTGTAATGAACACTCTGCGTGCATTTTCCATAGTTTGAAATCTACTTTTTTTTAGCGGACTTATACACCTTGTCATCAAATGAGTCGATTTGATGTTTTCTACTCAAGCATAATCAGTGTCCTTTCGGGAAGTTCGGTCAGCCTGCACTTCAAATGTAATAGTGCCAAATTATTATTTGTAATTCCCTAAGAAATCCCCATGGAAGTGACCAATACAATGGCCCATTCATGTTATATAAGCAAGTGTTTGTGTCCCTCACATACCAGGGATAAATATTAGCCAACGGGCATGACCATCGTCGTGGATTGTCTTGCCCCTCAATGCAGAGGCGGTCAGCTAGTGATCAAATCGGGAGCATGGTTCAGATGACCATATGAGCAGGCTCTGTGAAGGAGCGGGGGAGACAAAGCAGCCAGTGTCTGTGAGTGGTGAGGTGTAAAGGTGTGTGTGTGGCTCCTTCAGTTGCCTCAATGTGGGCCTGTCAGGTAACGATGCCTCAGGGCAGCCTAGGACTGGACTTCCTTTTCCCAGCAGTGCTCCCTGGCCTCTCCTCTCCACATGGCTGAGTGCAGGCAGGGCTGGGGGTGGCTGGGCTGGGTGGCTGGGTGCTGGCAGAGGCAGCAGTAATGTATACGCTCGGAGCAGCCTGACCTGCGGCCTGTAATTACCTTGCCCTCCATGCATAAAGGTGACTTGTTGTTGCAGATAGTGGTCACATTCAGGCCCACAGGACCCCCATTCACAAGAAAGGGATTTTTATCAACACTGATATGAGCCTAATCCTGTGACCCCTGCACCTCTCTCTATCCTACTGAACAGACACAGTTCCACCTGGCCTACCTCCCCTGCCCCTCTCGCCCACACTGTCTCTTTCTTCTCCCGGTGGCCTGGGGGCTCCGATCGGCTGAAATGAAAAGGTGCGATTCAGGTGCTCATTTTAAGATTATTTTTGTGCTTTCCGCTCCCCTGCATCCTCGCTGATACTGCCTGCCATGAAAGCCACCATTCTTTGCGTGGCGGCTGGGCTGGAACTGATGGTCCCAGCGGTGGTGCACAACGCTGGCTTTTCCAGCTCCCGCGGACCGTCTCCAGGGGCCTCTGCCTTTAGATGACCGTCAGTGGGTTCAGCACGTCTTGGCAGCCGTCTAGATTTATTGTTTCTCTCTGGTCTTTGTGTTTTCACAGCGCCTCTGGGAGGAAGACACTAAATCGCTTCAACACATGTAATGATTCATAGAGACCATGGCACGCATGAAATCAGTCCAAATGGTTGCAGATGATCAGACAGGATGTACAGTGACTTTTTACTGGACAACCACATTATTTGATGTCATGTTTCTCTAGGCTTAGCCAGTATTCAGATTTTCATATTGTCATACCGTCCTTCTCTTATCCCGGGATTTACAGTATTACCAGCATAGCACACAAGGGGGTGGTAAAAACGCAAGAAAAGCCCATTGGGCCTCTATTACCAGAATGCTAACACAATTAGCACAAACTAATAGCGGAATCACATAGATGCTGTTACCTAAAAATGCTAACGACCGAAAATGAACAAACCAATTACAAAGACACGCAAATCCAGCTCATAAAGGTATACATAGCTAGTAACTACTGAATGTTTTGGACATTTACAAGCAAAAGTGAACTAGAGAAATTGTGCAAATGGACAAAGTTTTGATGCATGCTTTTCAGGAAGGAAGAGCAGCATGTGTACATGGAGCAGAGGGGAGAAGAACAGATGAGAATAAAAACGCTAGTAGGAAGCACAGGGGGAAAACTGGCAGCTGTACAGACACCTCATCCAGCCCTCTTTGACTTCTGGCAGAAAGGCATTATAAGATATCTAATGGCAATTGCATAAACATGTCACTACCCACAGACAGCAAGGTGATCTGATCGTTAATGATCAGGTGATTCATTTTGAGTGGAGATGAACCATGTTTGACATTCAGCAAACAGTGTCACAGTGTACATACTATCACAGTATCTCCATCCATGGATATTATTAAGGCGAGCCATCAATGACACCCCTCTTTCCGTGATTCTCCCAGATGTGAGAGAAACAGTGCAGATATTCCGGACCCCCACCCCTGGCCTATCACACAGCAGGTTGAAGGGCCTGGCAGGTCATTTCCTGTGTGCGTTTATTTGTGCAGATGGGTTTCGGGTTGGGAAGACGATATCGGCTCACCTGGTTGTGAGAGGGACAGAGCGGCTCTTTGTTTATTCATTCAACAGGCGGATTGACCTGGACCAACGGGCCCCGGTAGGACCCGGCAGGCACCCAGCAGGCCAAGATGACAAAGTGGAGGTGAGGAGAGGGGACGTTCAGGGCTTGGGAGCCCCCCTGTTCTCTCCTCTCACTCGGAGATGTCCGTCTGCACTGAAACTGGGAATCCTTCCAGGAAGGTGGGATAATACGATTCCGATCCTCTTTCCCTCCTTGGTGGGTCTGGCTAGATTCATATTGTATTCATGTATTGTTACAAAATAATGTGACAAAACTTTGTGATCCGTTACATCAGTGAAATAAAGCAGAGTTTGACCATACTAGAAGGGAAGCCAAATAAATGGCCTCATCTCACTGATAAATATTGATTAGATTACTGATTAGATGGTTATCATCAGTATTAAATAGAACAACACCACATCCAAAACCAAATGGTATGATATGTTCATAAGACAATTATGGACAGTCGTTATGACTCAATATGTGAAACATTTTCCTGTTGCTGTCCTCCTCCTCCTCATCCTCTGCTCCAGCTCTCCTGTAAACTGATGCGGAGGCTGAATTTCTCCCCAGGCAAAGGGGCTGACAGCCAATCGCAACAGAGCTCTGAAATCGCTGTGTATATAACCCGAAACAAGCAAGGCCGGTAAATGTGTTTATAATAAACTAACAGGATGCACGCATGTAGGAATGCTGAAAGACTAATGCCTTGCTGATAGAAGCTCAGATCCTAACACAATTTCATGTTTATCGTTCTTTAACAAAAATCCTCTCTCAGTGTGTGCTATGCTATGACTCGGCTGCCAGTGAGCGCTCTGTTCCTCTTTCACTGCTGTCCACAAAGGGAAGTGGCACTTGGAGTGAAGGGGGGGACATGTGTTTTTGATAAAGCATGTACAGTATATGTCAGGGCAGCAGCCCACTATTGCAGCTAATTCATTCAGCTGAGCGTGTAGTCATGTTATTGTTTCTACATGTACTGTTAGTAAGGGAATGGGAGCAGGGGGAAGGATGTGGGAGGGGGCTACTGTAGTAGGGAGGGTTGAACTGTGCCAGTTATATGTTTTGCTTTCTAAAGGAAAAGGGTGGTTAACATCCATCAACAGAGGACCATTCCCAGTGAGGCAACACCTGATCTGGGGAGAACCGTTAGAGAAAGACTGAGACATACAGGGCTGATGGGAGCTCCTGAGCTGAATTTTAAAAAACGGGATTACTTCACTGTGTTCAGAAGCAATAAGCATTGTTACGGTTTTCTTCCGTCGAAGGAGAGTCGGACCAAAATGCAGCGTGGTTAGTTCGATACATCTTTAATGAAGAAAAAACACGAACAATACAAAAACAACAAACGGAACGAGAAAACCTATACAGCCTATCTGGTGACAACTAACACAGAGACAGGAACAATCACCCACGAAACACTCAAAGAATATGGCTGCCTAAATATGGTTCCCAATCAGAGACAACGATAATCACCTGACTCTGATTGAGAACCGCCTCAGGCAGCCATAGACTATATGCTAGACACCCCACAAAACCCCACGACAAAAACGCACCACAAAAACCCATGTCACAACCTGGCCTGACCAAATAAATGAAGACAAACATACTATACTTCGACCAGGGCGTGACAAGCATGCAGCGACTCATTTACTTCACTGTGTTCAGAAGCAATAAGCATGCAGCGACTCATTTACTTCACTGTGTTCAGAAGCAATAAGCATGCAGCGACTCATTTACTTCACAGTGTTCAGAAGCAATAAGCATGCAGCGACTCATTTACTTCACTGTGTTCAGAAGCAATAAGCATGCAGCGACTCATTTACTTCACTGTGTTCAGAAGCAATAAGCATGCAGCGACTCATTTACTTCACTGTGTTCAGAAGCAATAAGCATGCAGCGACTCATTTACTTCACAGTGTTCAGAAGCAATAAGCATGCAGCGACTCATTTACTTCACTGTGTTCAGAAGCAATAAGCATGCAGCGACTCATTTACTTCACTGTGTTCAGAAGCAATAAGCATGCAGCGACTCATTTACTTCTATGTAAAGGGGGAACAAACACTGGAGTTATTCTGCAGCAGTACTGGCAAACATTTGAGGAAACAGCTAATCTACTGAGTGTCATTAATGCTCAGTGATGCTTGATGCTGAGGGCTTGGCATTTACAGTACATGACATTTGTACAGGACAGTATGTGGTGTCTTCCCTCCCATGCCTTACAGCACTTCCCAGTCTAGCCTCTAATTGGCTACCCTGTAATTAAGATCTGAGTCTGAGTGCAGGGATACTGGGGGAAAGATGACAAGCAGCGATATAACAAACACCAGCCCCCCTAAGGAGTCCCCGAGGACCCCCCCCCCCACACACACACACACAACGCCTCTGTCGCCCCAAACCAGGCCGGACGCCCCATCAGTCACACCGGTCAGCAGGACATAATCCACTAAATTAGCGACAAACACAAACAAGGGCTACAACCCAAATAACCATGCCTCCAACCCACCCTCCATACACCCCCCAACAGCCTCCAACCCACCCCATACACCCCCCAACAGCCTCCAACCCACCCCATACACCCCCCAACAGCCTCCAACCCACCCCATACACCCCCCCCCCCAACAGCCTCCAACCCACCCCATACACCCCCCCACCCCAACAGCCTCCAACCCACCCCATACACCCCCCAACAGCCTCCAACCCACCCCATACACCCCCCAACAGCCTCCAACCCACCCCATACACCCCCCAACAGCCTCCAACCCACCCCATACACCCCCAACAGACTCCATCCCACCCCATACACCCCTCCAACAGCCTCCAACCCACCCCATACACCCCTCCAACAGCCTCCAACCCACCCCATACACCCCCAACAGCCTCCATCCCACCCCATACACCCCCAACAGCCTCCAACCCACCCCATACACACCCCCAACAGCCTCCAACCCACCACATACACCCCTGACAGCCTCCAACCCACCCCATACACCCCCCAACAGCCTCCAACCCACCCCATACACCCCTGACAGCCTCCAACCCATCCCATACACCCCTCCAACAGCCTCCAACAGCCTCCAACCCACCCCATACACCCCCAACAGCCTCCAACCCACCCCATACACCCCTCCAACAGCCTCCAACCCACCCCATACACCCCTCCAACAGCCTCCAACCCACCCCATACACCCCTCCAACAGCCTCCAACCCACCCCATACACCCTGACAGCCTCCAACCCACCCCATACACCCCCCCCACAGCCTCCGACCCACCCCATACACCCCCAACAGCCTCCAACCCACCCCATACACCCCTGACAGCCTCCAACCCACCCCATACACCCCTGACAGCCTCCAACCCACCCCATACACCCCTGACAGCCTCCAACCCACCCCATACACCCCCGACAGCCTCCAACCCATCCCATACACCCCCCAACAGCCTCCAACCCACCCCATACACCCCTCCAACAGCCTCCAACCCACCCCATACACACCCAACAGCCTCCAACCCACCCCATACACCCCCAACAGCCTCCAACCCACCCCATACATCCCCCCCCAACAGCCTCCAACCCACCCCATACACCCCCGACAGCCTCCAACCCACCCCATACACCCCCGACAGCCTCCAACCCACCCCATACACCCCCGACAGCCTCCAACCCACCCCATACACCCCGACAGCCTCCAACCCACCCCATACACCCCCGACAGCCTCCAACCCACCCCATACACCCCCGACAGCCTCCAACCCACCCCATACACCCCTGACAGCCTCCAACCCACCCCATACACCCCCCCTCCAACAGCCTCCAACCCACCCCATACACCCCCAACAGCCTCCAACCCACCCCATACACCCCTGACAGCCTCCAACCCACCCCTGACAGCCTCCAACCCACCCCATACACCCCCCGACAGCCTCCAACCCACCCCATACACCCCCCGACAGCCTCCAACCCACCCCATACACCCCCAACAGCCTCCAACCTTCCCCACACACCCCTGACAGCAGTCTCTGGTTTAAATAAATCTTTGACAGTTTCCCTTTGTGCTCATCCTTCGTTTGCAATATCCGGTTTTAATTCCAGGGCGTCCCCCAAGAGTGGTAGTCGAAACCAGAGTTGTCCATTTAATTGATGATTATTAACACGTACATTTTCAATTTAGACCATGTATTAATTGATGTTATCTAATTTTCATAAACGAAGCACAGAGTATTTAGAGACATGTTGGCAGCTTGCCGTTGTGTTTCAGACACAACAGTTTCATTCATGGGGAATCTAATAAACGGATGAAATGTCCTGGAGACTGAAAGGCCAATTAGTATCATTGTGATAGATCAGAAACATCGGTTTCTCTCCTCCCTAGCGTTCAGTCTGCGCTGTAAATAAAACAGAGCCATTTCACTACATGACACTAGCCGCTCGGCCGCCACTCCTGTTTTTTTCGGTCTCTCTTTAAATCTTCTCCCTTCCACTGTTCTGTGCTCTGAAACATTGTTCTTAAGCCTGGGTGTGCAAGGCCACACAGGGATTAGGTCTACCCTCTTAAAGATGTGTTTACATAGTCATCGGGTGAAAGATTGCAGAGTGCTTACCACCAGTTTTGAAAATGAAGCCAGACCAGGAAAATCAGGATACAATTTGGCACTTACAGAGGCTAAATGATTTCCTCCTAGCTGCTGATTTCTACTGGGAAATCTACCCTTGGACTGAAAATTGCATCCGGAAAAATGTTTATCTTGTGTTCCCCCCCCTCTCTCTCTTTCTCTTGAATGAATGATTATTCTCCTGACCTCTTAACACACGCACAACACAATTTGTTTTTTTATTTCCCTCATTATGCCCCCATTTACTCTGCTGGTTAGTACTGTACTATGTTTTGTTGTAAGGCTGTGGATGACTTTTGAAAGGAGCTTAGCCTGCTTTCGAAGCACCATCGACCATCACGTCTCAAAAGCTTTTGAGTAATTATTAGTGTTTGATTCTATTGTTTTTCACAATCAATGACACATTTGTGGCTTTGGACTTGTATGAGAATGTAATTCAAATATGTAATAAATGAGATTACAATAACAAACGATAATGTCTCATTTCTATTTATCCGGTCGGGTATTTTTTATATACAGTATTAATAATACATGAGCAAGTGTTCTATATGCACTACAGATGCATTTCCTGTTAAACCTTTGCCCCAACCAGGGTGTCAAAAATGTACATTTTCGAACACTTTCGGGACTTTGCCAAGCAACTCGTTAACGAGCAAACAACAAAAGAAATGTGATATGGAGAAATGAAAAAGAATCTCTTTTGTATACTAGTGGTGAGAGGATAAAGTGAAACCGTTGACTCAGTAGTGCAAATTTGACACAGAGTTAGATGTATGTACCCTGAACAGATATATGGAGCCACCCCAGAGTTAGCCCCTGGGGGCTTTGCAGCCTCTATAAAAATGAACTCAAACATGTTAATACATATTTAGCTTCCATTCGATGTATAAATATCAAGTTGTGAGTAACATATTTCAGATGCAATTGGAACTGAGTTTATAGCCGATAGCGTTCCAAAGTTATGGCTAAAAGTGTGATGGCACTGGTGCCCATGTCGTACCGATATGTCAGATTATCTCGCCAATTTCTCAGCCTCTTAATATCACAGAAACACAACACTTTGAATGAATACATAAAAAATAATTAATGACAAGTTGCTATGGATGAAATGTATCAAATTCATGTTCAGAACATGAAAAATTGATATATTTGAAAACATTAAATTTGACTATAAATGGAAGAATTTTTAAAAATATATGATACTTTTTGGGGAATTAAAATAATTTACTTGTGTTACAAATTGTTAATAAAATAAAGAGTTGTACTGCTTGACAACCATAAATGTCCCCAGTTGGTGCTTTTAGGGTTATAAATATGTTGGCGAATTTTCGGGTTAACAGCATATCAATGAAAAAGCATAGTATTTGCTGTTACCCATCCGATTTTTGACAATTCTGTGAGCTTGACAATGAGTTGTCTATAAGCAAGATGGTGTTAGAGCTTCACAGCTGTACGGGTAAGCAAGAGGGTGTTAGAGCTTCACAGCTGTACGGGTAAGTAAGATGGTGTTAGAGCTTCACAGCTGTACAGGTAAGCAAGATGGTGTTAGAGCTTCACAGCTGTACGGGTAAGCAAGAGGGTGTTAGAGCTTCACAGCTGTACAGGTAAGCAAGAGGGTGTTAGAGCTTCACAGGTTTAGTGCTTCACAGCTGTACACGTAAGCAAGAGGGTGTTAGAGCTTCACAGGTTTAGTGCTTCACAGCTGTACAGGTAAGCAAGAGGGTGTTAGAGTTTTGCAGCTGTACCGGTAAGCAAGAGGGTGTTAGAGCTTCACAGCTGTACCGGTAAGTAAGAGGGTGTTAGAGCTTCACAGCTGTACCGGTAAGTAAGAGGGTGTTAGAGCTTCACAGCTGTACAGGTAAGTAAGAGGGTGTTAGAGCTTCACAGCTGTACAGGTAAGTAATAGGGTGTTAGAGCTTCACAGCTGTACCGGTAAGTTAGAGGGTGTTAGAGCTTCACAGCTGTACAGGTAAGCAAGAGGGTGTTAGAGCTTCACAGGTTTAGTGCTTCACAGCTGTACAGGTAAGTAAGAGGGTGTTAGAGCTTCACAGCTGTACAGGTAAGTAAGAGGGTGTTAGAGCTTCACAGGTTTAGTGCTTCACAGCTGTACGGGTAAGTAAGAGGGTGTTAGAGCTTCACAGCTGTACGGGTAAGTAAGAGGGTGTTAGAGCTTCACAGGTAAGTAAGAGCTGGAGATGAGTAACTACCCTTCAATGATTACACTTTTTCCAGACAAGATTAATTTATCACTATTTTCCCTGTGTTCCCTGTTTTTGTCCAGTTCCAGTGCTCTTCATTCTAAAAGTCCGTGCTTTGGACTTGATTCAATTTTCCATGTCTCTCACTGCAGCAAGATGAATGGTCTCTGGATTGATGAAAGACCCAATTTTGTCTGCCACTGTGGTTATTGAGGTGTAATTTTCTCAGACTTGTGATCTCTCACATTTGTGATTCACTGGTTATAAATAATAATTTCACAAGACACTCAGGCATGGAGTCAGCAAAAGGACTGACGAAAGATGCCCTCGGGGAAAAGCCAGGAGACTGTTTAAGTCTTACTCCACTTTGTTTTCCTTTCACATCTTATTCACACATTGACGCTTGAGTCACAGACATAAGAAATGTGTTATTTTCCTTTTTCCATCTACTCATCCTTTTTGTATAGGTCAACTTGCGCACATGGTGTGTGTGCATGTGATGTACAATCCCCCCCCCCCCATTTAGCTCTGACTCTACTGATAGCTACGTTATTGAGGAAAAATGTACTTTCTATGCCTGTGATATAGTGATATATGGTTGTCCAACCTAGCTATCCTAAGATGAAAGCACTAACTGTAAGTCGCTCTGGATAAGAGCATCTGCTAAATGACTCAAATGCAAAAGGTGCACGTGGTGTGTGCGCGCACTTGTGTTTGTGTATGCATGTATGAATGACTCGGCATACTGGATAAATGTGGCCGTTTGCGTAGTTTCTTCTTTTCATACCGCAGAAACTTGTGTAATCCTCTGTGGAGTCTATCGACGGCTGAATTTCAGCATCGTCTCATCAGACATCTGGAAACGGGCATGTTTGCAGTCCCTCCTCAGCAGTCTTATGCTTTCACTTGATTATATTATCTGGTTAAAGTTCTCTTTCTCCTGCGAGGGGGTATGAGACCCAAGGTCTGTCAAGGGGTCAAGTGGTGATTGCTCATGTTGTCTCCTCTAAACATATGGTTAGTCCCAGAAAGTGCAAACAGTTTCCAAAAGTTTGGTACCCATTAAGGGACTTCCTAAGTCAGTTCCGGAGTCGGGTCTCTGTGGACGGGTTAAGGGGGGCAAGGAGGAGGTTTGGCCAGGGGGGTGATAGAAGAAGGGGGTAGGGAGGATTGGCATTTTGGGAGTGGTGTGTGCATGTGTGTGGATTGCGTCAAGTTGCTTGTTGCTTCTTTTCACAAAGGGGAAGTGAGTCTGGAGGGAGATCCAGCCAAAGGGCATCTCACGCAAGGCCGTCCCAGACAGGAAGCACTTGGCCTGGCCGAGCTGTGTTATGATACAGGATCTGCAGATTGGAGGACGAGCTGTGAACTTCACATGCGATCCAGGCCACGGGGCCCAGTGCCCGCCGCAGGCCTGAGCAGTCTTGGAGGAAATGAAAGGATCATTTAGTTTGGGGAAGATGGGCCGGAGGAGAGTGAAGGAAGAGGGCACGCCACAGACATCCACTCCAGCCATGCACTAAGACAAACAAACAGGAGACAAAAGAAGAGAAAAAAATGCATATCAACGCCTCGGGCAGCCGCAAGCTTACTTTCAGGCAGCTTTCAAGAGTCTGGTCTATTTAAGGGTTTAAGGGTTTTCTCTGCGTTGGTCATAAAGCGAGTGCAGAACGCAAGCCCCATTGTCTGTTCTCCTGTCCCTCAGCCTGAGCTTGGATTCTCCTCTGCTGGGACTGCTGTCTGGACCGAGGCTGTGAAATAGATTTGTGAGAGGGCGAGTGATTTCTACCGTCAGGGTTGAGAGGGGGTAGGTGTCTGAATGTTACGCTCTGATCTGGCTGCTCAGAAGGTGGCTGACCCTTGACCACACAGCAATGAATCATTTGCGCCGTAATTTACCAGAACACCCCCCCCCCATCCCGCAACGCCCCAGTGACGGCCCTTCTCACTCCTTCTGATCCTTCATTAACCCTGCATCATCCTCCGATTTCCAACAACTACAACCAAAACACAGCCATCCATCCTGACTGAGACTCTGTCTCCTGTGAAAGCAGCAGGAGCATGGAGGTGTGAGGGCTGAGGGCCAGGGAGGCCAGTGTGTGTCTGGAGACTCACTGAGGTGCTGCTTGCACAGGGGTTGGTTCCATTGGGCCTGGGGTGGAGGAACACTGGTGCGGTTCCGTTGATCTCCTCAGAGCGAGCTGGATGGTCTGGCTGCTTTCCCGTCTACCCCCGCTGTGACGCTTGGCTTACCCCAATTAGAGACGCTCTGTCTCTGATTAGAAAGGGCTGGGAGCGAACCATGGTGGAGGGGGGGCGTAGAATGAATGCTGTGATTGTGCAGCGAGGTCTGCAGGTTTTCCTGTGAAGACTTCCACCAGACACCACTCTGCAGACACAGATGCCTCCTGCCCCCCAGGACAGAACGCATGGCGCTGACAGTGCCTCTGCCGAGCGTGAGGAGGCTGTGGAGGCCCATCCTCTACCTCCCCTTACCCCTAATCCTCCAGGCCAGTACAGGCAGGGCTGTCCTCTGCTCATTAAAGCCACATGTACCTCGCTGGCAGCTGTGGAGGCTGCTGACCTGGCATGTCCCTGACCCATCCATCTGGTTCTGGCTGGGCTCCAGCACATCCATGCCCAGTAAGTTCCACAAACAAACAGAGACACAGGGTTGGACCCTGGCACATCCCCCTCTGCATGCTGTAATTCATTTAGTCAAATACACAACTCAATATGTTCCATCCTTTCCCTCATTTAACCTAGTAACTTCTTCTTGTTTTCCTCCAGGATAGGATATGTGACAGCTAAATGTGCCTGACAGGAATCAGTCTCAAACAGGACCATGTTAATGCCTGCTGCTCAGCTCAACATCGGTGACCTCTGGAGATTCAGATGTGAAGTGTTGGCCTCACACATTGGGCAGGGTCAGTGTTGGTGTAGTGTAGTAGTCTGGAGGCCTCCCAAGCTCCAGCAGGCCCCCATACCAGGGCTCCGTAGAGTGGTATGACAGAGACATCAGACGGAGAAGAACGTGGCATCAGCTGTGGAACAGAGGGGGTCGTCCACAATCTGGGAGAGGGACAGGACAACCCCCCCCCCGCACCCACCCACCCACTCACCCAATCACCCACCCTTCACCTGATGCTGTGTTCCAGGCCATTTACACACTTTGTAAAAACAAGTGTGTAGGATGTATCTCCCTTCACTAGTTGTTGATAGAGCCCTCTCACCTGTATGTTGTCTGCTCCTCCATGCGGGGGGGGGGGGGGGGTAGTTGCTCACCTGTATAAACAGCTGATACTACTGTACAGGTGGGGATTGATTTGGAGAGGCGTAGATGTTTTCCTTTTGTTTTGGTTCTGAAGCTGTGAAACCGCTGGCCCTTGTTAGGAGCTGCTCACAAGTTATCCGAGAAAGACTGGAAAAAAGCAGTAGGTCTAAACAGATCTGGTGTGTCAGATATGACATGCTGTTGAACAACGTTCTCTTGCCACTCACTGAGCAGCTCATGTGGCTCAACAAGCTGTCTGTCCATTTTACGGTCACACATCCAGACATGCTCAACAGAGCCAGATGCCTCGATAGCCTGTCAAATGACTCTTGGAAGCAAGCATGCCATTCTTTACATCCCAACGCAAAGACACGAGCAGAGACCCCCGTCCAGATTGTGACTCAACTTTTGAATGGTGTGGAATTGACACATTCAATAACTAAGGCATCCAAGAGGGAAAAATGTAGCTTGTGTAAAAGCTGGTTTAAGATTTTTATAGTGGGTGTATAGTGTGTTTGAAGCAAAGCCAGGGGGTACCGTGTTCAGACACGGGAGATTGTCTGCACACCTCCACAGGCTGATAATAGTGTCTGTGGACAGCCCAGAGGGTCCTGAGAGCTCCTGGTCTGAGCTGGCCTTTTAGTGTCTCTTGTCCTGCCTCCCCTCTCTCCTTCTCTTGCCCCAGCTTCAGGGGGTGAGTTGGAGGGTAGAGCAGTAGAGAGAGAGATTTATGACTGTAGGTCCCCCAGGGCTGATGGTGTGATGGTGGGGAACGTAGGAGGTGACGTGCCACAAAGAGGCGGAGGGATAAACCCGTATTGATGGAACATTGTGATCTCAGATAAAACCGAGTGTTCTGAACAGTAATGAAGATTGATGTGTGGATTGGCTTGTACTCTAGACTAGAGAAAGGGAGCCTGTCTTGTTATTGTGGCTGTTTCGCTCTCTCTCTCCCAGGGAGCACAGGAAGTGGTCTCAGTGAACTCTGCTCCTCTGGCTGGCCTAGTCCTTTAGGCACAGGTGGATGGTTGCCAACTGAAATATTCCGCTGCCCCGCCCGCACCTCTGGCCTGCCTCTTGGCCTGCCCGGCCTGTCGTCAGGGTACTGCAGGATTACCCGGCCCTTCTCTGGGTGTTCCAACATCTCTCATCAATTGGAAATGGGTAGCAATGGGAGTCTCTCTGCCACCCCCCCTTCCCCATAGAGAGTTGAGGAGAACTCCAGGCAGGCAGGGTGAGAGGAGAGTGAGAAAGGAAGCAGTGTGGCGTTTTTAGGGGGATGTTCAGTACAATGAGTATAAAATAACAGAGGTCTGGTTAGAGGCTGGCTGGCAGTAGCAGCATCAGTCAGACCACATCACCATCAGCCCCTCTCTAATGATCAGCAGCGTCGGCTTAGCCGCATTAGGTAAATGTCACTACACCACAGTCGACACAGAGACAGAGCAGGAGAGGCTCTGCTTCCAGTCTAGCCTGTTGGCACTGTCACTTCACCACTGCTTCTAAGGATCTAACTAACTACATCTCCACCTGTTGTCAGGCCTCAGTGTTGACTGTAGGAACGATCAGGGTAGATTTACATTTAGAAACAGATACAAGTGATGGACTAATAGTTATTATTTCATTGATATCCAATCATATTTAGAAGGATGTTCATTTTGATGAGATTTCCCATGTAGTGACATGAATTTCAGTGCAGTATCTCTTTTTGTCACATTGTCACATTGCCAGTGAGCTAGCCTGGCCTTTGGCTGAGTGGAGTGTGAGGGGTTTGTCACTGTAGGTGAGGGCCTGCTCTGTCATGGTGAGTGAGGTGACAGCTGAGCTGATGTGACACTGTGTGCTGCGTGGGTCAGGCTAGCCCCCAGCCGTTAGCGACTCTACTACCCCCCCCCCTCATGCTGCTAAGCAGTGACACATTCAAACGACCCGTGTTTTGGGCCTGTCAGCTCAGAGGAGAGGGGACAGTACTGTGTTTTCAGCATCAGTCTAAAGCCAGAGACCCAGACAAACATTGATCTGTGCAGCACGAGATGGATGTACAACAGAGGTGCCGGTTGGGCAAACACTGTGTGTGAGCACAGTCGTGTGTGTGTGTGTCATTAGTTATTCTAAGGCAATTTAAAGGTGATAGATGAAAACACAAAAATCCTAATGTTTTTATTTGGTTACCTTTGAAACGAAAGAGAAAACAAAGCTGTGTATGGATCCTCAGGGAGAAGCCTGTGACGGACACAGGTTCGGTGAGGAGATGTGGCCTGAAGTTTGCAGTGTTTTCACTCAGCAGACTGGATCCCAGTCAAAATGTGGGAACCTCTCAGATCACTATCTGTTCTGAGCACAGCTCTAATGAAACATCTCAGCTCCTGTCCGTGTGCCTGTCTAACCTACATTTGACATCTCTCCTGAGCCCACAGCTTTACCCACACTCCTCTCTTCCTTACCAAGGAGCTCTGCCGAGGATGTAGTGTGTAATTGGATACAGATGTTGCCATGGCAGCTCGCTGCTAGACTGTTGTTTTAGCCTAGGCAAAGTGCTTTCCTACATACCAGTCTGACCTCCCTTTTGAAAGTGTCCAAAAACGACAAGCCTTTGTAGCGTTTTATGGGATCCTCTGATGTGCAGGGACGTGAAGTCCCTTGTATTATGTCTGGCCTCTCTCCCATGTCCCCTCCTTGTTTTAGAATAATTGACCGGTTAATGCAGCTAATACAGTTATTATTGGGGCTGTGTTGTTACTTTGGGTGAGCAGGGTCACATATCCTGTTCTGGAGGAGGGTGTCTGAGTGTCTGTGATGCACACAAGGGATGGGGTGACCTACTGTACAGGGCATCAGGTCAAATGTTTTACACAGGGGCTTTTACACTTTAGAAATCGGTCGGGAGTGTGTAACTAAGCTATAGTTGTGCACTTCTACAGTGTGTTACGTTATGTGTTGTTTTGATCCTATTATGTGTGTTAAACATTGATGGAGTTAATAGTCAATCCAAAGAGTGTAAGCGTCCCTCCATCTGCTTGTACTAGTGAAAGTACAGTAGTGTCGTTTCCTTGAATCAAACTGACTTGAAAGTCGAGTCTCAATAATTTCTCTTTGTCAAGATACTAGGACTTCAGTGTTGAGGACATGCCTGGGTGAGGACATGCCTGGGTTCTAGGAATGATCACTTTTCAGGGGCCATAGACTGACAGCGCTGTTGCCCTTAATAACATTGCGTCCTGCTGTAGTGCCCGAGTCTCCTGGTAAAGTCGTATTACCTCACCGTGACTCGTTCCTGCGGCCTCCCAGGCTGATGTCACCCCACAGCAGACAGCCACACACTTGTCACACTGCATAGTATCACCATACTGGACCAAGGGAGCAGGACTTTCTCATAACGCGTGACCAGAGGAAAGAGGGTCTATACTGTAACTATTCTTTAGATGTGGCAACAAGCGTCGTGGTCACTTATAGCAGAGAGAGAATGATCTGATTGGATTACCGAAGCACCCACACATGCAACTCCCTTCCCCTTTTCCCCTTGGTTTATAATGATCTGTTTACCAGCAGCACACAGCGTAGTAATAAGGGTCAGGCTGTCAATGGCTCTCGGGTTTCCTCATCCCCCCCAGGTACCCTGATACTGTACTGTACTGTGTGTACCCAGTACTACCATTATTCTGGCTGGATCCCCCAACTGGAAATCAGCTGCTCATGTTTGTGTGGTGACTATATTGAATTGAGTTGTGTGGTTAAGTTCTATAGGGTGTTTCATGAAATGGCTCGCATGTCCATTAGTTTAATAACGGCGTTTTGTAGACAAAGTAAGTTCAGACTGGAAACATCATACTGAAATGAAATGGGGGTTTGAGTAAAGATGTGGGGGACAGCTCCTCAAGGCAAGCTGGTTCGTACATAGAGTTCAGAAGGTCAAAGAAAAACTGAGAGAACAGGTCAATGTGTCAAATCACTTGTAATTCATCTCCAGAACAATCACACTGATGGGATTGAACAGTGTGGACTTTATGATAGCTAAGTGTGTGACATTATTCATGATGCATAGGTACTTGATGTCATATGGTGGTTAAGAACCAAATATGCACTTAATTTAGCCCCAATAGCTGGGCTGCTGTCAAAATGTTTGATTTTTAAAAATGTACCTAAGCAAGTCAGTTAAGAACAAATTCTTATTTTCAATGACAGCCTAGGAACAGTGGGTTAACTGCCTTGTTCAGGTGCAGAACAATAGATATTTACCTTGTCTGCTCAGGGAGTTGATCTTTTAACCTTCTGGTTACTAGTCCACCCTGAGACTGATTGTTGTCCTTTTAGGTTGTGATGTTGCTAAGTACCTACCGTACCGTAACTCTACTGGACCCGCTGGTTAGTGTTTATGGATGGGCTTTGGTAACACATTATTTGGATAGTCCATCTGTAGATGTAGATGGATCTGCTAGGCCTCTCTTTATGTAGTGTTGTGGTGTCTCTCTTGTCATGATGTGTGTTTTGTCCTGTATCTTTTTTATTTTGAATCCCAGCCCCCGTTCCAACAGGAGGATTTTTTCCCCTTTGGTAGGCCGTCATTGTAAAATAAGAATTTGTTCTTAACTGACTTGCCTAGTTAAATAAATGTTAAATTATAGAAAATGTTTAAAAAAAGAACAGATGCTCTACAGACTATCAGTAGCATTTAATATAACTATCTACTAACCTTAACCCTTACCCTAACCTTAACCCTTATCCTAACACTTATACTAACCCTAAGCAAGCGGTTGCTTTTAAACAGATACTTTGTTGATAGAATAACTGGACTATCCGGACCATCCAACTAAAGTGTAACCTGTGTTTTTTATGGTGCTGTACTAACAGCAGTAAACACAAGATCTACACAAAGCAAACGTTTGACTTCATAATTGTCAGCTAGCTATATGTGAATGATAATAATCTAGCTGTCCAGCTCATTTAACAGGCAAAAATGACCTAAAACAAATGTTATGCAAGGTAGATGACTAGCTGTCATTTCTACATGGGTAGCTAGCTACCATTTCTTTGTGGCTAGCTAGCTAGCCAGTTAGCCCGATTGACTTACCATGGGCTTGAGATCTACGCACACTACAGTGGGTATTGTAGGCAGGTAACTAAACATGCCAAAATTAACGCAGTATGTATTTATTAACGTAATATTGTAGTCAGACAACATATGAGATGTGAATGAGCAACAGTTCTTTCCGATGTCAGTTTAAAATAATGTCCGCCAATGATTTCAATGAATCTTCCATTGTTTTTTAAAAAGTGGTTGCATTATATTTCTGTGCATTTTTTTCTCGTTGAAGCGTGCATCAATGCATTATTCTAAATATGTACAAACAGAGTGCGCATCCAAGAAGTTCCTTCCGTGATCACTTTCTCCGAATTTGATTTGGACTCAGACTCCAACCCTCCCAGGCTTCAATTTGCATGTTAGGAGCACGGTAGTATACATATTGAGAAACACCCAGAGAGTTGTAGGTCATCAGGTCAAACTTAGCCTATAGATTGTTTAGGGGAAACATATGATAGTAGGCATATGGCACTGGTCTGGAGTCAGCTGTCTGCCACAGCTGATAGTGTGAGCTTGGCATATGGTGCTGGTCTGGAGACAGTTGTTTGATGCGGTGCACTGACCTCCATTCTGGAACATTTCCCCCCCAGTGCCAATGGCAGACTTCTGCTCCTAGTGTGGCATGTCACATAGTGTTAAAATCTCTGTGCAATAAAGGGAAAACCAGACGCTGCACTCAAATCTGTTCTGATATTTTCTAATTATCTTCAAAAAATGACTACCTGTGTAACAGCGTTGGCTATAGTTGATACGGCTAGCTTGTACTAATCTATATATTTTACATGTGTGTCATTTAGCAGACGCTCTCATCCAGCGGGACTTACAGGAGCAGTTAGGGTTAAGTGCCTTGCTCAAGGACACGTCGACAGATTTTTCATCTAGTCGGCTTGGGGATTTGAACCACCGACCGTTCCTGGCCCAATGCTCTTAACCACTAGGCTACCTGCCGCCTATAGAGAAGAAAGTATTCAATGTTATGAAAGTATGATTACAAAGCGGTCCTAATGTATCAAACTGTGATATTGATATTTGAAAGTTGGCACCTGGCAATGCTTCGCTGGCGTGATGTAAGGTTACCAGTACTTCTCCCCTGTGGAGAGCTGAGCCCTCTCCCTCTGCAGCTAGCTGCCTCTCCCCCCTCCTAACGCTCCTGCTCCGGGAGGGTGCAGCCAGCCACAGCTTTGCCCTGATATCAAACACATGGGACTGTTTATTAAAGCAAGTTTAAAATGAAACTTAGGGATCAAGTGTTTTTACTCTTAAGACCGTGCCTTTATTTTCTCACAGAAGGGGTCGGGAATAGCGGAAGGTGAAGAGCTCACCAGACTGTCAGAGGCTGTGTGTAATATCAAAAGAGGCAGTGGTTTCATCCTAGGTTTTAACATAGACAAAACTCAGCTCTCAAAATGGATGACAAGCTCTGTGTCAGTTAAGCTCATACAGAAATGACAACTTCAGAAGCCTTTTTAAACCTCAAATGCACTACAAGTAAAACATGTCCTGCATTGCAGGAAAGTTCTCCTGCGACACGGTGATCAAATTAAGATCCTACATCTGCTGGTTCTAATATACACAAGACTCAGCTTTCAAAATGGATGGCATGCTCTGTCAGTTAAATGCATGAAATGTGCTATACAAATATAGTTTGGTTTGATTTTATATGTCACGGACTCTAATATGATGCTGTGAGAGGTGGCCACACCAGAGCAGACATCAGGACTTGGGTTTTAGTAATCTGTGACTAATGCCAAGTGGTATGCACAGTATGTAGTGTTGCTAATGTAGATTCATATTGTGGTCTCCCCCTTGTCTCTCCTCTCGTCTGCACCTTCCCTGTTGGAGTCCATCACAGCTATATGAGCTGACAGTTCATCTCCTGAGGGAGGAGAGTGAAGACAAAGCAGACCATCAAAACCTTCCAAACCTTATGCTTTCAAATGGGCCCCTCTTCCTCCTCCCCATTTTTACACAAATCCACTTGCTCTATTTCCCACTTGCTGCTGCAAGGGTTAGGGGGCCACTCTCAGCTTACAGTATCGCCCAAGATACACTTTGCACTGACTGATACCGAAATGGCACGTAACCTGGCACCCCAAAAAACGCCAATGAAGCGGCATGAAGTTCAGTGATGTGGGCATTCGGATGGTATCAGAGGAACAGCCAGACCCCCCCAGCAGACTGACAGCCTCTTAGCCCTGTGCTCTGGAGGGGACAAGAGCGTCACTAACGAACAGGCCCACGGTGCTAATCTGGGCTGCTGATTTTTACTGTAGCAGAGGCTGGACTGGAGGCTAGTTAATGTCTGATTAGGAATAGTAGTCCAATAGAACACAAGACATTGTAACTAGCATTATTTATACTGTAGGATCATATGTGAGGGGAGCTGCGTTCAGCGAGTGGAGGCAAAACTGTAACAGAGGGTGTAAGCCCTGGGGGATGTGTGGGCTGGTCAGATGGCTACAGATGTGTTTCTGTGGCTGACTAGCCAGGAGGGAGCACAGAGACAGACAGTCTGACGACATCCATGGAGTCTTTGTTGGCTTGGTAATGTGCTTCAGGGGACCCATGGAACAGATGGACCAGTGCATGAAATGTTTACAGTAACAGTTTGTTCTACTCTCCATCAGATTGAGGAAGCTCGTTTGGAGTGTCACAGTTATTATATGATTTGTTTCATTGTGAGAAACTCCTTGTTTTTCAGAGATGTGCCGGTGTGAGATTTTCTCTGCTCCCCTTTTCACTGTGTACTCTTATTTGGCTTTGCACTTTCTGGGTTAAACATTAGCACACAGCAGAATCTTCTGCTCTCGCTGACTAGTGCTGGAGCTGAAACAGCACTTTGAGCTTGCCCCAGTTTGTGTATTTGCTTGTATGCTGTCATGTAGTCCGTTTGCTGTCTGGATTTAACATTGCTGTACAGCAGAACACACCGCGTCGCTACCTTCCTTGTGCAGCATCATCCTCATCCCACCAGCAGAGGTACTGTGGAACTGAGTGACACCTCCTGCTGACATGGAACTGATGAAATCTTTAAATATCCACATGGTTTATGGATGCTCAACTCACCAATGGACAATCCCAACACATGTCGCATGTACAAATCTCCCCACCGGAGTCTCACTCTTCCCTCATGGTGTGTATCTCTCCCTCAGTGTCCCTCTCTTCCCTCATGGTGTGCATCTCTCCCTCAGTGTCCCTCTCTTCCCTCATGGTGTGCATCTCTCGCTCAGTCTCCCTCTCTTCCCTCATGGTGTGCATCTCTCCCTCAGTGTCCCTCTCTTCCCTCATGGTGTGCATCTCTCCCTCAGTGTCCCCCTCTTCCCTCATGGTGTGCATCTCTCCCTCAGTGTCCCTCTCGTCCCTCATGGTGTGCATCTCTCCCTCAGTGTCCCCCTTTTCCCTCATGGTGTACATCTCTCCCTCAGACTCCCTCTCTTCCCTCATGGTGTGCATCTCTCCCTCAGACTCCCTCTCTTCCCTCATGGTGTGCATCTGTCCCTCAGTGTCCCTCTCTTCCCTCATGGTGTGCATCTCTCCCTCAGTGTCCCCCTCTTCCCTCATGGTGTGTATCTCTCCCTCAGTGTCCCCCTCTTCCCTCATGGTGTGCATCTCTCCCTCAGTGTCCCCCTCTTCCCTCATGGTGTGCATCTCTCCCTCAGTCTCCCTCTCTTCCCTCATGGTGTGCATCTCTTCCTCAGTGTCCCTCTCTTCCCTCATGGTGTGTATCTCTCCCTCAGTGTCCCTCTCTTCCCTCATGGTGTGCATCTCTCCCTCAGTGTCCCTCTCTTCCCTCATGGTGTGCATCTCTCCCTCAGTGCTCCCTCAGTCTCCCCCTCTCTTCCCTCATGGTGTGCATCTCTCCCTCAGTGTCCCTCTCTTCCCTCATGGTGTGCATCTCTCCCTCAGTGTCCCCCTCTTCCCTCATGGTGTGCATCTCTCCCTCAGTGTCCCTCTCTTCCCTCATGGTGTGCATCTCTCCCTCAGTGTCCCCCTTTTCCCTCATGGTGTACATCTCTCCCTCAGACTCCCTCTCTTCCCTCATGGTGTGCATCTCTCCCTCAGACTCCCTCTCTTCCCTCATGGTGTGCATCTGTCCCTCAGACTCAGTGTCCCTCAGTGTCCCTCTCTTCTCATGGTGTGCTCTCCCTCATGTCCCCCTCTCCCTCATGGTGTCCCCCTCAGTTCCCTCATGGTGTGCATCTCTCCCTCAGTGTCCCCCTCTTCCCTCATGGTGTGCATCTCTCCCAGTCTCCCTCTCTTCCCTCATGTGTCCCCCTCAGTGTCCCTCCCTTCCTCATGGTGTGCATCTCTCCCTCAGTCTCCCTCTCTTCCCTCATGGTGTGCATCTCTTCCTCAGTGTCCCTCTCTTCCCTCATGGTGTGCATCGCTCCCTGTCCCTCTTTCCCTCATGGTGTCTGTCTCTTCCCTCATGGTGTGCATCTCTCCCTCAGTGTCCCTCTCTTCCCTCATGGTGTGTATCTCTCCCTCAGCGTCCGTCTCTTCCCTCATGGTGTGCATCTCTCCCTCAGTGTCCCTCTCTTCCCTCATGGTGTGTATCTCTCCCTCAGTGTCCCTCTCTTCCCTCATGGTGTGTATCTCTCCCTCAGCGTCCGTCTCTTCCCTCATGGTGTGTATCTCTCCCTCAGCGTCCGTCTCTTCCCTCATGGTGTGTATCTCTCCCTCAGCGTCCGTCTCTTCCCTCATGGTGTGCATCTCTCTCCACTGTATTCCTCTGGGGCTGTTGTTTATGGACAATTATAATTTATAACTGAGCAGAGGATTTAATTTCAGTGCGGATGCTCGCCAGCAGGGCGCCATGCTGCAATCAAGAGAATCAGCTATCTGTGAGCCCAGTTGAATGGAAAGTATTATCACTGGCCACAAACGGACACTGTTTCCCCTCAAACTATTCCCGGATGCTCCCAGGCCCCGCGTCTCTTCTTTCATTCATTTGCTCTGGTTTTCCTCCCCTCCTCCTCTCCTCTCTTCCACTACTGGGGCTTCCTCACTTTGCCCCTCAGCCCCTCCACCTCCTCTCTCTTTGCTCCTCCTCTGGCTCCTCTGGTCTGCTCTGTGATCAATGTGTCACTCCTGTTACTGTTGTTGTGTACCGAGATGTGTGCATGGAGCTGATCAGTGGGTGTTTATACCACTGATTGGTGAACACAGTACAGTTTGTTCACAACCAGTTAGCTTTTTACAGATAATTATTTTTGTCTGTAGTTTATCTTCCTGACTGTATTCTGCCTCTCCATCCTCACTGGTCTTGTGCTCTTCCTGTATAGCATGTTTGACTAGCATAATATCAAAGGTCTGATGGTGATTAGATCAGTGCAGCCATCTGTGTTCACAGCTGAGCTGCAGACTCACTGTGATGCACTGGAAAGATCCTGCACCGTCACATGGCTGTAGAAACACACAGTAACAGACTATGCACCTACTGTAACGACACTTTACTGTAACGACACTTTACTGTAACGACACTTTACTGTAACGACACTTTACTGTAACGACACTTTACTGTAACGACATTCTACTGTAACGACATTCTACTGTAACGACATTCTACTGTAACAACATTATACTGTAACGACATTCTACTGTAACGACACTTTACTGTAACAACATTCTACTGTAACATTCTACTGTAACAACATTCTACTGTAACGACACTTTACTGTAACAACATTCTACTGTAACGACATTCTACTGTAACAACATTCTACTGTAACAACATTCTACTGTAACAACATTCTACTGTAACAACATTCTACTGTAACGACACTTTACTGTAACGACATTCTACTGTAACGACATTCTACTGTAACAACATTCTACTGTAACAACATTCTACTGTAACGACATTCTACTGTAACGACATTCTACTGTAACGACATTCTACTGTAACGACACTTTACTGTAACGACACTTTACTGTAACGACACTTTACTGTAACGACATTCTACTGTAACAACATTCTACTGTAACGACATTCTACTGTAACGACACTTTACTGTAACAACATTTACTGTAACAACATTCTACTGTAACACCATTCTACTGTAACACCATTCTACTGTAACAACATTCTACTGTAACGACACTTTACTGTAACAACATTCTACTGTAACAACATTCTACTGTAACAACATTCTACTGTAACAACACTTTACTGTAACAAGATTCTACTGTAACAACATTCTACTGTAACAACATTCTACTGTAACGACACTTTACTGTAACAACTTTCTACTGTAACAACATTCTACTGTAACGACATTCTACTGTAACGACACTTTACTGTAACGACATTCTACTGTAACGACACTTTACTGTAACAACACTTTACTGTAACAACATTCTACTGTAACGACATTCTACTGTAACAACATTCTACTGTAACGACATTCTACTGTAACGACACTTTACTGTAACAACATTCTACTGTAACAACATTCTACTGTAACGACATTCTACTGTAACGACATTCTACTGTAACGACACTTTACTGTAACGACATTCTACTGTAACGACACTTTACTGTAACAACACTTTACTGTAACAACATTCTACTGTAACGACATTCTACTGTAACAACATTCTACTGTAACAACATTCTACTGTAACGACACTTTACTGTAACAACATTCTACTGTAACAACATTCTACTGTAACGACATTCTACTGTAACGACATTCTACTGTAACGACACTTTACTGTAACGACATTCTACTGTAACGACATTCTACTGTAACGACACTTTACTGTAACGACACTTTACTGTAACGACATTCTACTGTAACGACATTCTACTGTAACGACATTCTACTGTAACGACACTTTACTGTAACAACATTCTACTGTAACACCATTCTACTGTAACACCATTCTACTGTAACACCATTCTACTGTAACAACATTCTACTGTAACGACACTTTACTGTAACAACATTCTACTGTAACAACATTCTACTGTAACAACATTCTACTGTAACAACACTTTACTGTAACAAGATTCTACTGTAACAACATTCTACTGTAACAACATTCTACTGTAACGACACTTTACTGTAACAACATTCTACTGTAACGACATTCTACTGTAACGACATTCTACTGTAACGACACTTTACTGTAACAACATTCTACTGTAACAACATTCTACTGTAACGACACTTTACTGTAACAACACTTTACTGTAACAACATTCTACTGTAACGACATTCTACTGTAACAACATTCTACTGTAACAACATTTTACTGTAACGACACTTTACTGTAACAACATTCTACTGTAACAACATTCTACTGTAACAACATTCTACTGTAACGACATTCTACTGTAACGACACTTTACTGTAACGACATTCTACTGTAACGACATTCTACTGTAACGACATTCTACTGTAACGACACTTTACTGTAACGACACTTTACTGTAATGACACTTTACTGTAACGACACTTTACTGTAACAACATTCTACTGTAACAACACTTTACTGTAACGACACGTTACTGTAACGACACGTTACTGTAACGACACGTTACTGTCACGACACGTTACTGTAACGACACTTTACTGCATCACTTCAATTTTGTTTTGCGTGGTAGTGAAAAAATGATTCACTAACAATGCAAGATATGGTATAGGCTTGGACAACCTTTGCATAAACATCAGCCTGTTACCATGGTTACCCCATGGCTATTCAGTCTGAAAGAAGTTGCCTTAAAAAAAGATACAAGAGTCTCTACAAGCCATAATTGTTGAGTAAAATATTTACACTTACTTGCTGTTGGTCCTTTTGGCGGTAGGAAGTGGAGATAAAATATCCACAGGAAAGTGTTGCTTACCCGATGTTTTGCAGCAGCAGTAGGTTTTGTCCCCTGTATTTTCAATCTCCTGATACATTGCACGTGATGAACAATATGTAAATAATAGCCGAATGTAACCGAATGTTGTCTACCGAAGCACTTCCCTTGCAATCAGCTGGAAGTGCATGAGAAATCTTCCAGCTGATTGCGTGGGACAACGTTCGGTCTGTGGTTTGGTTAAGCTCGGGCCATTTTTTACATATTGTGCAAGTGTTTGTCACTGCGAATTGCCTCAGTGTTGAAGATCTCAAACCGGAAATACAAACAGATACACAGACCAGCGTACTGAAAGTCGGGTTAATAACACTCGTGGATATTTAGTCTCCGATTACCAGCGACATAAGGACAAAATCAGCGGACAACAGGGAAAGTAAGTTCAAATTAAGTTTATTCAATGTTGGAGATGAGAGTGTAAGTATTTCACTCGCGGGTTTACAGAAAAAGTCCAGGACAACCAGTCCAAAAGTGCAAAAGTAATCCATGCATCACAAGCTTATTTGAATGTAAGAGGATCATAAATGTGGGTTGACAGTGTTGCTTACCATCAGTTATTTTTCTTTGGTCATTGACCTTGTTGTCTTTATTACTGGAGCGTGGAAAGAAATGAATAGCTCCACCTTCATTCACCTGGTTCTGGCTCGGCTCCTCTCCACCCATCTGTCCTTCCATCCCATCTTTCCTCAGGCCTTGAGCTGTGTGTAACCAGGCTCTGATCATACATCTACATTTTGGCCTGTGTCTGTCTTCCTGGTCGGTCCTCCTGTGTTGTGTTGTCATTGTTTAAAAGTACCTCAGTGGATGATTGAGAGGTCTTGGTGGCAGGTACTGTAGAGCGGCCCGCTTTCTGGCTCCCAAAGAGTAATGATATTTAAACACCGGGCCATTAGTGGGGCCTGCCTGCCCTTGGAGGAGAGGAAGGAGAGTTTAAAATATACAGCTTAATGAATCAGGTGGCTTTACTTTAAGCTCTTTTAAACTGTCAGGGTTATGGCTACCACTGCTCACTTTTAAGAAATATTATGTCAGAGCCTTACAGTAATTGCCCAGTGTGTGGTGAGGCTTCATTCAGTCACCTTTCAAGTTTAGGGAGAGGTAGCCTTCACAACGTTTGAACGGTTCAGCCTGATCACATACAAATCGATAGACTGTAGAGTTCCTAGACACTAGATAGGCCTAAACCTCATGGCTTTTCTCAAACGCAAGTATTGTATTACATAGCTGCTTCAGAAGATCCTCTCAACGAGGGCAACCTGTATTTTAAATATTGAACGGTCATACATTAACCAAGGTCATTCAGGTTAGATACTATATCGGATCTTACTTCTTGTCTTGAGGATGGGCTTGAACAGGACTGATGCAGAGATAATGTAGATACCTATGTACTACATACTGTACACTATACTTTTGTGTTGCACCAGTAACCCAGTACACATACCAGGTGAAGCCATATTGGATGGATTCATACTGTACATATGTGGTCTGACCTGGTCCAGGTTATGGTCTGGGCCCTGTGCAGCTGACACACTGATGCCCTCTGGCCAGAGGAGAAACCAGCTGTCTGCCACAGACACATGAATGTGCCTCCCTGTGACCATTCCATGGACCCAGACATACAGCTCCACTTCACTTCGCCAGCACTGACTAATGCCTTGCAGTGCCACAGATGTAGACGGAGCCCCCCCCCCCCCAACACACACAATTTACGGACTGTTAAAAATAACACTCACACACCCACAATAAAGCAAAAGACTTCAAAAGGCCACAAGTTGATCACAGATTTTTCTTGGATGTTTATATATACAGTTAAAAGAAATATGTATTTTCTTTTTAACACATGAAGGCACTGTAGTTTTTAGGAAGACGTTCAGCTGACAATAGGAAGTGAAATGGTTTGTCTGGCTCTGTGAGGGAATTGTGGTCTTCTCTGGCTTGTCCTGTAGTAAGACACAAATTCATCCTCATTGGGAGGAGCTTTTAGAAAGCAGTTTAAAGCCCCAGTCTCACAGCCTGTCAGATTTGTCAACCAGAGACTCATTGCACAAACCCATATGAAAGAAGATTTCTTTTCAATAAACTATATAGAAAAAGATCTTTCATCATATTGTGGGCGGACATATTGAAGCAACTGTATTGGGAAATAATCCAGTAATCTGGAGTGTCCAATCCTGTTTGTCTCTCTGGTAACCTGAGTAGTAGGGGATCAGGCTGCAAGAGAGAAAATCACTTTGAAAAGTCCAACTAATGACCTCGTTTCCCCCAGCACGGCCAGATTTGGGAAGCGTAGGGTACACGGAGCTCTCTCTCAGGCCAGACCGCCAGGGCCAACTAGCTCCATCTAGCTCCATCTAGCTCCACAGCATTTTATTTATAGTTTGCACAGTCACACTTAAGCCAATGTTATGAAGTGTGAAGGATAAGCGAGAGGGGAAAAAAAGAGCTGATTTTTCTCAAGGGCAAAAGGTTTGTTCTTTGTTTGTTTTCATTATATGCTGTAAGTAGCTAATTACTGCAATTTCCATATGAGTTGCAGTTAACATTTATTTCAGATGTAGGATCTAATGCGCTGTCTCTCATGTTAACTCACCGTGCACAGGCTTAGGGCGTGTCTTTCCATGCAATATGGTTTACATGAAAGGAGAGAATCCAAATTCAATTTTTTTGAATGTTCATAAACTGTAAAAATATGCTGCATTTAGACAATAATTGTGGAAGCTAGAGTGTCTATCCTATTTAGATTATAAATGGACATCCAGCATCTGCTTAAAAAGGGGAACAGTACCGTTAGGCTTAGTTCGCAGTAAGCTCGTACATTTGTACTGGTAATATGTAAAACTCTCACCAGATAAACACCATTCAAAGAGTTGCTGTTTAACAGTACTGTACTGTCTGTCCAATCAAACCTGTTGCCTGGGTTTAAGTCAAGGTCCAGGGTTGACCCTATATGACACAAAGTTGATTTCCATAGGGTTACTATAATCCTTATGATGGAAGGCGCTGGTTGCAGCGCTGGTTTGCGGCCTGTGAGTGTGTTGTGTTTATGCTCTGTGAGTGTCTCTGTGCTGTGCTGTGCCGTTGTGGCTCTGCAAGGACCTAACCCGATTGGGAAAGCATACGCGATTCGCCTCAGAGATCAAAAGGACTTTGTGATGAATGAAAGGGCGGAGGAGGGAGCTCCCTGCTTTGAATCATTGATCAAGGTCATTCTCAGTTCATTAATTTCTACTGAGAGGCTGGCCCTTACACACACACACACACACACACACACACACACACACACACACACACACACACACACACACACACACACACACACACACACACACACACACACACACACACACACACACACACACACACACACACACACACACACACACACACACACACACACACACACACACACACACACACACACACACACACACACACACACAGTGTAGTTTAGTGTACTCCCATCACTTTCTCATCTCTTTATAAGATAAAGCCTGTGTGTGACACCGAAGGCTGCTCTGTATGCTCTTGTCTGATTATTGCTCTTGTCTGACGGTTGCTCTTGTGTGAATACAGTAAATGTTGACCTGTCTGTTAAGTGGAGAATGGGCTAGGAGGACTGTATAAGTCCCGCTATGTAGCAGGGTGTCACGGCAGCTCCTCTCAGTCACGGTCACCACCAGGCTAGGGATCGGTTCAGACAGAGACAGCCCTGTAGTCCAGCATCCTCTCACACACACAGAACAGAACCACTTCCCTTGTTCACATGATGTGGCACACCTTTTAGGCCCATCTGTCTCTGGCTCAGATGCGAAGAGGAAAAGCTGGCTGTCATGCAAGGTTAATATCGGAAGGGTGCAATTGGGCAAGTGCAAGGCATCTGGCTAAGGCCCGGGGGGGGTTTGAGGGGCAGAGTGTAAAGACCTTGTCATCCTCCGCATGGACAAGACGGGATCAGTGAGCTGTATGTGATCTCAGGCACGCTGCTTGTGCTGAGCTAATGCTTTGCCAAGTGCAGTAAATACTGTAGCTGTACTCCAACAGGTCACTGCAGTGGAGACCTCATTCCCCTTCGCCTGGCTCCTCACAATGCTGGCGATTCTTTTTTAATTAACCTTTATTTAACTAGGCAAGTCAGTTAAGAACAAATTCTTATTTACAATGAAGGCCTACCAAAAGACAAAAGGCCTCCTGCGGGGGCTGGGATTAAAAATACAATATAAATATAGGACAAAACACACATCACGACAAGAGAGACAACACAACACTACATAAAGAGAGACCTAAGACAACAACATAGCAAGGCAGCAACACAAGACAACAACATGGTAGCAACACAACATGGAAGCAGCACAAATCATGGTACAAACATTATTGGGCACAGACAACAACACAAAGAGCAAGAAGGTAGAGACAACAATAAATCACGCAAAGCAGGACAACTGTCAGTAAGAGTGTCCATGATTGAGTCTTTGAATGAAGAGATTGAGATTAAACTGTCCAGTGTTTGTTGCAGCTCGTTCCAGTCGCTAGCTGCAGTGAACTGAAAAGACGAGCGACCCTTGGATATGTGTGCTTTGGGGACCTTTAACAGAATGTGACTGGCTGAACAGGTGTTGTACTCAGATAGGGGGGATTGAGGCTTAAGAGGGTTTTTCAAATAAGCATCAACCAGTGGGTCTTGCGACAGGTGTACAGAGATGACCAGTTTACAGAGGAGTATAGAGTGCAGTGATGTGTCCTATAAGGAGCATTGGTGTCAAATCTGATGGCCGAATGGTAAAGAACATCTAGCCTCTCGAGAGCAACCTTACCTGCCCATCTGTAAATGATGTCTCCGTAATCTAGCATGGGTAGGATGGTCATCTGAATCAGGGTTAGTTTGGCAGCTGGGGTGAAAGAGGAGCGATTACAATAGAGGAATCCAAGTCTAGATTTAACTTTAGCCAGCAGCTTTGATATGTGCTGAGAGAAGGACGTCTCAGATGTGGGCTAGACTGTACCTGGGTTGGGCTCAATTCGAATTGAAGGCAGTTCATTCAAGAAGTTTAAAAATAAAGTCTTGAATTTTTTAGTGTTGGCCAGTGATTTCCTGACCCCTGACCCCTGTCACTTTATCTAGTTGAATGAATGAGAGCAGTCTCTGTGATTTTCGCCGGGTAATCTGATCATAGGCGTACAATTAAACATTTACTGTGTGTTGTTGTTTTTGTGGCATCATGTCAGTGAATGCACCGGAGTTAATGCTTTTTCATACATTTCTACAACCCATTAACCATACCCTTAGAGTGCATAGCCACATGGAAGCAATTTAATGGCATAAAACGCATATTACCAGCCTGGTCACATAGACTAGACAAAACATAGTCAATGTAAACCTCAAATGAGTGTGATATGTTATATTTGGTATGGTTACATAAGACAGATGGTTACTTAAGGCAAATAGGATGGTTGGTTGAAATAGGATGGTCGGTCAGGGTGAATGGCTGGACATATAACATAAACGTCTAGCAACTCAAAGGTTGCTAGTTCGAATAACAGTACGGACAACTTTTGCATTTTAGCTAATTAGCTACTTTTAAATTACTTGCTACTTCCCATCTACTTCGCATGTTAGCTAACCCTTCCCCTAACCTTAACCCTTTAACCTAACTCCTGAACTTAACCTTAACCCCTAACCCTAACCCCTTGCCTAGTTAACGTTAGCCACCTAGCTAGAATTCATAACATATCATATGTTTTGCAAATTTGTAACGTTGTACGTTTTGCAAATTTGTAACATATTGTACAAATTGTTATTCGTAACGTACCATATGATATGAATAATATGAAATGCTCTGAGACAAGGTTGATATTACAGTAGGTTGATTGCCTATAGGTTCCTCTGTTGCTGCAGATATTTATTACCGTAGAAATGACCCAGAAAATGGGGATATATTTTTGTCACTGTCAATATCATTTCAATGTGGTGACAGATGCTCTTCATGGGACAGGCTGTCCATCAGGGATTGATTTCTTATTCATTCTGTGAAAAGCTATAAAACAAGGCTTTGAACTGAAAAACTCGTCCAGCACCAGCAGCAGCATAGGAGTGTGGAGATTATGACTTGGTGCAAGCTGTCACGTTATAAATCACGTTAATTACTGCAAACGGTGAAAACCTGACCACCGGCTGGTCTGGGGTGGGGTAGGATGGACTGGGGTAAGATGAGATCGGGGTTAGGGCACACCAGTTAGAGGAAAGCGCTAGGAATTGTTTCGTGGTTATTGTACACATTTTCACTGAAGCACAAATGTTTTCCAGCTCATTCAAACCGGTTTAATTTTGACCTCTGGTACTTACAGCACGATGAAATCATTCACATGTGTTGTGGCCTAGCTAGAAATGAATGTTTTCATGTTTAAAATTCATATCTCTGAACACCTCTAAAACCGTTGTTTGGTTCTCCATTAAATATGTAGTGGGAGTATTTGTTTTATGGTCTGAGAGAGAGACTGTGTAATGACATGGTCAGGGCCCCTCTCACACATGGCTCTGCCTCGGCTCAGCGACCTCAGGCTCATGTTTTATTTAGCCCGCTGCTACACTGCTTCCTGGATTAGGGACAACAAATCAGCCCCAGAGAGAGGCACAACAGTCCCATGTAAACAATGGATAGAGAGAGTTGAGGGTGCAAGGCTGAGACTGTGTCCCCCCCACTCTATTCCTACCCCAGCCCCGTGCTCTTCTGTGCTGTGGCCCCTACCGAATAGGTTTCTATGTGACATTTTTGCATACTGTTCACATAAGGCTTGATGCCGGTCCCTAACACATTGTGTTTTTGATTTTGCACTCAGTGGTGTGGCAGATGAATAAGAGGGGGCAGGGAGGCAGAAAAGGCTAAGGTTACAGGCCAGGCATACAACATCTCGTGTCTAGTTTTTCCATTTTGGCACAGCTACATGGTGACGCACTGGGCTTGTAGCTCATTAAAGGAGAGGCCTGGTGCTTGTCTCTGTAATCATAAGAGCTGCCTGCTTGTCTGCTGGCCTCCCTCTCTTCTCTTCTCTGCTGTGTCTGGAGAGGCCAGCTCTGCCCTGCCCGGCCACCTCCACAGTCACAGTCGATGTTCTCAATAAAACCACGTGACTGAATTCCTCCCCCCACCGTACCAAAGGAGCCTGCAGCTACACGGCAGGAAGGAGGCCTGAGAAACATGACTGGGAAAGATTTCATAAAGACAGAAAATATTTTTTCATCTGCCTGCCCGGGTTTTATGTAGCCTGAGCACAGCATTTAGCTTAGAATTCCAACGCATTAAAAAACGCACTCCACATTGTTCTTGTTATAGTGGAGTGTCTGCCGGGGCTGCGCCTCTCCTGCTAGGAGTCATGGCGCTACCCTTCCCTGCCCTGATCTGCCAGTTTCTTGCAGTGGCACTCATACATATGTTATTGTGTGCTCAGGAGAATTACACAGAGAGAAAGACAATCCAAGCGAGCAAAATGCATCACTCCTAAAATCATAATGGAATAAATGAAGGGATCTTTGTTCCTGGGGATAGTGGCCAGCCCCTGTCTATCGTATAGCTCTTCACACATCAACCATGTCACCTCTCTTTACATTTATTAACCAGGCTAACCCCCCTGAAGTTATTTTGCACATCTACATCGACCACAATACTATCACAATCAACTGGCTGTCTCGAACACGATACATTTTAGAGCAGCATTATTCTACGGTACTTCGGATGTTAATGAGTTCTTAGAGTACATAAAACATGTCACACTGGTCCCAGGTTCAGTTCCCTTCTTTGTGTACGTAATCTGATTTTTACACCAGATTGAAATCAGTCCTCATTGTTCCTCTATACAAGTGTGTGTTTGTACTTCTCTCATTCCTTGTCACTAGTTTGAATGTCACACAACTGACATCAGCTCTCAGCCTTTGTATTGAGAGCAGGCTAAACGGTAGAGAATAGGGGCCCGAGTGTAAACAGAGTCTCAATGTTTTGTGTGAGTATTATGTAAATGAGGTGATGTCCACAATAAGGCTCCTTAGCACCTGTCTCAGTAAATTAGCGGCAAATTCTCTGCCGTAAACAGCTGTCACGTTTTAATCAGACGTCTGCTGAGCTATGTTTTCTATGTGGGTTAAACTGAGATGCTCTCCTTACTGACCTGACCCTGTTTATTCCCCCACGGCTTAACCTCTTGGTGTTTTGGAGATTCATTTAGCATTTTTTTATGGGGTGAGTGTGGGGCCAAGTAGAGAGGGGAGGGGTCAACGTCTTTTGTCACCTCAACACACTCTGTACAGCAGGGTTGGGATCAATTCCAGTCAATTCAGGAAGTACACAGCGATTCCAATTCTGTTCATTGCTTTTCAATGAGGAAAATGTGGAATTGGTATTTGGTTTACTTTCTGAATTGACTGGAATCGAAATGGAATTGACCCCAACCCTGCTGTACAGTATCATGGAGTGTCTTGTAACTCTTAAGGATGCAGCAGACTTCACTTAGGTCTGAGTTAGTGTTTTGTAGAGTGGCTGCCTGCCTCTCTCCGCTCAACCACTGATCAAATATAATCTATGGCATACAGTATATTGGTGATCTGTGTGTGTGTGTGTGTGTGTGTATTTGCATCCGGAGCAGACACCTCGCCCTAAGGGGTTAATGAGAACCCTGAGCCGTGCTAATCTCACAGCTTTAGCGGCCCTTAATCTATGAGCTTGATTACCCCTCAGTGCGGGCAGAGCATCACCCCCCCCCCCCCCCAATCCACACGCGCCCCCAAACACCATCTAGCCACAACTGCGCTTTGGCAGCATTAGTGGCGTGGCGCCCGGGCCAGCTTTACAGAACAGAACTCACTGGGCTCCCGAGTGGCGCAGCGGTCTAAGACACTGCATCTCAGTGCAAGAGGCGTCACTATAGTCCCTGGTTTGAATCCAGCCTGAATCACATCCGGACGTTATTGGGAGGCCCATTGGGCGGTGCACAATTGGCCCACCGTTGTCCGGGCTTGGCCAGGGTAGGCTGTCATTGTAAATAAGAATGTGTTCCTAACTGACGTGCCTAGTTAAATCAAGGTTAAATAAATAAGGGAAAAGAGAGGCTGGGACCTGGAGACTGATAGACTGATATGTGATCAACATGACAGGGGTTTCTTGTATCTAAACCAAAGTAGATGATTGTAAGATTGTTCTATACATCAGTTGGGGGTCTCTATAAGCTTCAATATGAAGGTGCATCCTTGTAGCTGTGTGGGCTTATATGGTCAAAATGTTTGCCAATGGTTAAACCAATGGCAAGTTGAGCAATTTGAAGTGTTTTCTTCCCAGGTGTAATGCAAGGCATTATTGCTGGGAAATGAGGTACCAACAGTGCCTATGTTAAACAGAAAGTACAACATGTTTGTTAGGTGTTAACCTGGTGTTAAAAAGTAGCTTTATGATTCAAAGACAAAAAGCGTTTGTGATTGTGTTGAATTGTGTTTGGGAAATAAAGATTAACATGGTTTTTAAAAGGTAGTGGTAATATTTCATTCAGTACAGAAATGTGTAGACGGCTTACCTTACCCTGTGCCGCGGCTCAACTCACCCCATACCCATAGTAAGTTGTGCCAAGAGTTTTTTGGGACAAGCTATGTTTTCAAAACAAATGTTCACATTAATTCAGATTATTTCCAGGGATACATAACATTACACATATGTAAATATGTTTATTAGAAGGTACTATATTTCCCTTCATTGAGTGATGCTGAATGTAAAAATTGTCTCAACTTACCCCCACTCTCCCCTACTGCATGCCTGTGTTGGTTTGTGTCAGATTATTCTCAGTGGCTCTTTTCTCCCAGTCACATCCCCAGCAGACTCAATGCAACACAATGGGAGCCAGTGTGGCTGGGCAGAGAAAGGGTGAAGAGGTTTACTGTGTGTCCCCCACCACACACACCCCTAACTGGAATAGTGCTGTGTTTACACACACTCTGTTCCTATGGCGCCCCGAGAGGCCTCAGGCTCCAGACAAGAACACAAAGAACTCAACAGAAGTCCTCTTATTGATCAAATACAGAACATTACATCATCTGCATACTCAGTTGCGCTTACAGTGCCTTCAGAAAGTATTCACACCCCTTGACTTTTTCCACATTTTGTTGTGTTACAGCCTGAATTTAAAATGGATTACATTTAGATTTTGTGTCACTGGCAGAAGCACAATACCCCATAATGTCAAAGTGGAATGATGTTTTTAGACATTTTTACAAATTTAAAAATGAAAGCTCAAATGTCTTGAGTCTCTAAGTATTAAACCCCTTTATTATGGAAAGCCTAAATAAGTTCAGGAGTCACAATTTGCTTAACAAGTCAGATAATAGGTTTCATGGACTATCTCTGTGTGCAATAATAGTGTTTAACATGTTTTTTGATTGACTACCTCATCGCTGTACCCTACACATACAATTATCTCTATGGTCCCTAAGTCAGTCGAGTAGTGAATTTCTAGCACAGATTCAAAGGCAAAGACCAGGGAGGTTTTCCAATGCATCTCAAAGAAATGCCCCTATTGGTAGATTGGGGACAAAAAGCAGTTGTTGAATACCCCTTTGAGCATGGTGAAGTTATTAATTACACTTTGGATGGTGTAACAATACATCCAGTCACTACAACGATACATGCGTCCTTCCTAACTCAGTTGCCGGAGGGGAAGGAAACCACACCATGAGGACAGTGGTGACTTTAAAACAGTTAGAGAGTTTAATGGCTGTGACAAAAAACCGAGGATGGATCAGACATACTGTAGATACTACACAATAATTGTTCTGTGAAGAATACGAATATTCCAAAACATTAATCAGTTTGCAAAAAGGCACTAAAGTAATACTGCAAAGAAAATCCAGCAAAGAAATTACATTTTTGTCCAGAATACAAAGCATTACATTTGGGGGAAATCCAACACAACACGTTGCTGAATACCACTCTTCAAAATGTCATGCATGGTGGTGGCTGCTTCATGTGGATGCTTGTCATTGGCAAGGACTAGGGATGTTTTTTTTCCCAATATTAAATGTTCCTGAGTTGCCTAGTTACAGTTTTGACTTGGAAAACTATGGCAACACTTGAAAATAGCTGTGATCTAGCAATGATCAACAACCAATTTGAAGAATAATCCAGGTTTGCAAAGCTCTTAGAGACTTACTCAGAGAGCCTCACAGCCGAAGGGGATTCTAACATACAGTATCAGTCACAAGTTTGGACACACCTACTCATTCAAGGGGTTTTCTTTATTTTATTACTATTTTCTACATTGTAGAATAATAGTGAAGACATCAACACTATGAAATAATGCAGATGCGGGGAGCTGGGATGTAGCGCACCGGGCTAAGAATGCGTACTGGGGACACCGTGCGCTCCACCGCATAACACGGTGCCTGACCAGTACGATGCCCGCCACGGTAAGCACGGGGAGTTGGCTCAGGTCTCCAACCTGACTCTGCCACGCTCCCCCCCCCAAAGTTTGGGGGCTGCCTCTTGGGCTTCCTTGCCAGCCGTGTTTGTGTCGCCAACTCCATTCTCTGGTATCCCTCCTCGCACTGTTCTAGAGAATCCCAGGCGGGCTCCGGCACTCTCCCTGGGTCGACCGACCACCTCTATCTCCTCCCAGGTTGTCTCATACTCCAGATAGCGCTGCTCACCTGTCCAGGAGTCCCTTCCTTCTGTCCAGGAGTCCCTTCCTCCACCTGTCCAGGAGTCCCTGGTCCTTTTGTGGTGGGTAGTTCTGTAACGATTGTCGTCAGAAGAAGGAGAAGAGGACCAAAGAGCAGCGTGGTACATATTCATAATGATTTTATAAAGATGAATACTGGAACAAAAACAACAAACCGACAAACAAACAGTTCTGCAAGGTGCAACAAAAACACTAAACAGAAAATAACCACAAATCATAGTGGGAAAACAGGCTACCTAAGTATGGTTCTCAATCAGAGACAACGATCGAAAGCTGCCTCTGATTGGGAACCATACCAGGCCAAACACAGAAATACAAAACCTAGAACAAAAACATAGAATTCCCACCCCAACTCACGCCCTGACCAAACTAAAACAGAGACATAAAAAAGGAATTAAGGTCAGGACGTGACACACCCCCACACCATTACACCTCCTCCGTGCTTCACGGTGGGAACCACACATGCGGAGATCATCCGTTCACCTACTCTGCGTCTCACAAAGATACCCTGGCAGTGGTGTGAAAAGTATTTGAGTAAAAGTAAAGATGCCGTAAAAGAAAATGACTCAAGTAAATGTGAAAGTCGTCCAGTAAAATACTACTTAAGTAAAAAAGTATTTTGTTTTAAATATACTCAAGTATCAAAAGTAAAAGTATAAATAATTTCAAATTTCTTATATCAAACATACCCGACGGCACAATGTTCTTCTTTTTAAATGTATGGATAGCACACTCCAACACTCAGACATAATTTACAATCAAAGCATTTGTGGTTAGTGAGTCCGCCAGATCATATGCAGTAGGGATGGCCAGTTGTTTTCTCTTTAAGTGCGAGACTATTTTCCTGTCCTAACCTATCAAACTGTAACGAGTACTTTTCGGGGTCAGGGAAAATGTATGGAGTAGAAAGTAAAACATTTTCTTTAGGAATGTAGTGGAGTAAAAGTAAAAGTTGTCAAAAATATAAATAGTAAAGTAATGTACATATACCTCCAAAAACTACTTAAGTAGTACTTTCAAGTATTTTTACTTAAAAAGTACTTTACACCACTGCACGGCAGTTGGAACAAAAAGTCTCAAATTTGGACTCATCAGAGGACAGATTTCCACCGGTCTGATGTCCATTGCTCATGTTTCTTGATTCATGTAGTCTCATCTGAACAGTTGATGTTGAGATGTGTCTGTTACTTGAACACTGGAAAGCATTTATTTTGGCTGCAATCTGAGGTGCAGTTAACTCTAATGAATTATCTTCTGCAGCAAAGGTAACTCTGTGTCTTCTTTTCCTGTAGCGGTCCTCATGAGAGCCAGTTTCATCATAGTGCTTGATGGTTTTAGCAACTGCACTTGAAGAAACTTTAAAAGTTCTTCAAATGTTCCAGATTGACTGACCTTCATGTGTCTTAAAGTAATGATGGACTGTCGTTTCTCTTTGCTTATTTGAGCTGTTCTTGCCATAATATGGACTTTGCATTCCAGGTGACTACCTCATGAAGCTGGTTGAGAGAATGCCAAGAGTGTGCAAAGCTGTCGTGCAGTGTTGTACTTTGAACAATCTCAAATATAAAATACGTTTTGATTTGTTTAATTATTTTTTTGTTACTACATGATTCCATCTGTGTTATTTCATAGTTTTGATGTCTTCACTATTATTCTGCAATGTAGAAAATAGTAAAAATAAAGAAAAACCCTTGAATGAGTAGGTGTGTCCACATTTTTGGCTGGTACTGTATATTGACTCTGGGGGTTGAGTACTTATCTAATTAAAATATATTCGTGTTTTATTTTTCCATTAATAACAATACAAATGTAATAGACATTTTTCTTCCACTTCAACATTATTTTGTATAGATTGATAAACCATATTAATCCCACTTTGTTACCCAACAAATTGCGTGAAAAAGTCCAGGGATGTGAATACTTTCTGAAGGCACTGTAAATATGTAAATATCACCAAACACTAAGCTTAATCCAATAAAGCAGAATCAGATTGAGGAGAACCAGTAAAACCCATGACTGGGAGAGACATGGCCCCAGGGAAGGCGCTGTGGCTACCAGAGAACAAGTGGGTGGCACATCTGATATCCACTCTGTAGGCCCTATGGTGCCTTGACTGTTAGGTTTGATCTGCTGTTGCCAAAAACAGGATGAGATGGGAAGAGGAGTAAACCGTCATCTATTGTATTCATGTGTTGTACATCAACACATTTCATGGGATTTTGGCCCACCCTGAGTCACTTGATAACCACAGTAACTAATATATTGAGCACAGTGATTATATCATTAACATGAGATTCTGCAGCTCTAATGGTGCCATTGTACAAGAGCACACTGTCCATTGGCACAGGCCTCAATCTGACCATTACCGCTAGATAATCCCCACCAGGAGAATTTCTCAGCCTCTGCAAAGCACTCCACACATTCATATGGAGAGGCACTGGACCATTGAAATTTGATTATAAGCACATTTTACAGCTCTGTGGGCTGTTCTGGGCTGGTAAACAACACAGAGAACTGTGAACTTTGGACCCCAATTTGAAACCCAAATGACCAGTGTGGGATTCCTGTTAGTCACAGGGACCTCCATAGCCATTCATGCCCCATTGCCCACCTTCTCTCTCACACATCAATGCCAGTTGGCCAGAGCCAAGAGTGGGGACTCGTTTGATAGGTTTGGAACAAGCCATTCCAGTCAAAAGTCAGCAGTGCCATACTGGTTATAAAGGCTCTGATGTTATTCAATGCACTTTGGGTTGTGTGTGATCTGTACTTTGACTTCTGAAATGTGTAATCAACTCCAAGGGTAACGTACACATTTGCAGTCAAAGCCAGTCTTGTGTATTTTAGAATACTCCGGTCAGCCAAAAGCAACACCAGTCAAAACAAAGCAACGGTTACACAGTCTTACGGGAATTCATTCACCAACTGTATAATTCTCCTGTCCTGACGTGGCCTTTGCCAAATTGCAATTAGACTATAACTTCACTGTGCAATTATTGCGTACGTCCGTGTGCGTGACCACAGTGGACCAATGTGCAGTACAGAAAATGACAGACTGAACCTGTGCTTCAGGGGTGGTGCACTGTAAGCAGGGTGGGCTGGATGGTGCTGTGTGTGCGTGTGTGCGTGTGCGCGTGCCTCTGCATCTGCGTCTCTGTGTGTCGTCATGCTTGTGCACACCTGGCCTCGTGCCTTTTGTGTTTCTGGCTCATTTGACAGATGTGAAGAAAGCCTTTGTGCTGCTTTCCAGTGGCGTTGGGGCTGGCTGGTGCGGATGAGGGAAGTGTTTCTAGAACAAGTCTGTTTGGCACGCTGCTGTGTGGCCCTCACCTGAGGGATCAAGAAGCATGCATTATACAGCCTCATGAATACAGGAGCAGCCCTAACCACCCAGCACACCGTACCACCCCGCAAACACTGGCACCCCGCACATGACGCAAAAGGCCACATTATTCATATTTAATCCAATTGGAGTATTGACAGGCAAGTGAAATATTGTCAGGAGAAAATGTGCTAAAGTGTTTTTTTCAGTAAGCCGTGGCTGCTGGGAGATTTGAAGGTTCTACCAAGCTGTTTCGTTGACAGCTCATCTTGTGTTTGCTCCATCACTCCTGGGTTGTCTTCTCATTGTCTATTTATCTCCCTGGCTCCTTGGCGGTGCTGTTACTTTTTTTTTCTAAACGAATTGCTGTGCAAAAAGCTCCATGCAGTCGTTACCTTGGAAAAACATGTTCATATATTTGATGTATTCTAAGCATAAATAAAATTACCGTCTTTTTTTTTTTTTAAATCGAGGAGAAAAACAAGTCTTCGACATCTGGAGTAAACATCCCTTCAATTCATAATGCAGTATAATCTGCACACAGCACAAAGACGTCTGGAGTGAGGAGGGGACATGATGAACTATAACAGTATCACAACATCACCAGCCTTCTTCTATGTTTGACTTGTTTTTTCATTTACCTAGGCAAGTCAGTTAAGAACAAACTCTTATGTACAATAACGACCTACCGTGACAAAACCTGGACTATGCTGGGCCAATTGCACGCCACTCTATGGGACTCCCAATCACGGCCGGTTGTGATTGAGCCTGGAATCGAACCAGGGTCTGTAGTGACACCTCTAGCACTGAGATGCAGTGCTTTAGACCACTGCGCCACTCAGGAGCCCTATGTTGAAGTGGATAAATGAGCCTCACCTCGTCCATTAGGCCCAGGCCGTGCTGTTTGGGTATGAGGCTACAGGCAAGGGTGGTGGGGTGCTGGGTTAATAGCCAGTCCCATTAGGGCAGCAGCATTATCCCCCCTGTATGCCTTGTCACAGCTTTAACACGTTGAGCTGTCAGAGTGGACCAGGGTCAACCCTGCCCTGGTCCCCCATAGTAAATGGAAGCCAGATTACCAGTTAGTTAGGTGGACAGAAGTCAGGTCCGCAGCTGGAGGGAGACTGACTGATTTTTTTTTTATAGTCCCGTGTCCATGTGAAAGGACGGAAAGCTGTCCACAGCAGATGGGAGGGGCCTGGAGTCGCCCTGAGGCTGGCAAGCCCCCTCCAGATGGGCAAGGTTAGACCAGGGCTAGCTAGCAAAGCTGCCCTACTAAAACTTCCGATTCCCATTAGGTATTTAGAAGAGAGGGGGATTTTGGAGGAAAGGGGGGAAGAGGAAAAGCAAATGGGGCATAGCTGCTCTCCTTTTCACCCTCCGAATCAAATTAAGAGGGAAGCTATGAAGACTGAATCAAATGCATTGATGATCATGTGCTCTCAGAGAAATATGTTTCGTTATTTCATTACTCCTGCAATATTGGCACCGTCGATCTTCAAAACTTCACCGGGTTTGTGGATAACAGAAGACATTTAGATCTGTTTCAATGTTTGATTTTGGAAATGTTTACAGAATGTTTCATTCCCCCTGGGTTGATTAGACACGGCACTTTGTGAAGGAAGCTTGATATCCACCAGGATATTCAGTTACCCACGGCTAGAATGTGTTCCTTAACACGCAAGTCTTTTGTTTCAGGAGAAAGTATAGCGAGACAGGTTTTCCTTTGCTTTATTAAGAATAATGTTAACTTTGCAGTCATGGGATTTTCTTCATGGTGCATATATAGCATTATCCATGCCCAGGCACACTGTGTGCGAAGTGCCAAGAGTCCGTTCCCGTGCACTATTGCTACACCCCGTTTTAAGGCAGCCAGCCCGACAAAAGCAGCAGCAAGAGCTGTGGCCTAATAGTGATGTATGGACCTTCAGCAGCACAGAGAGTGCAACAGTTAAGGCAGTTCAGATTATGTGACTCTGTTTGTCTTCCTGCTGCACTGCGGTCTCCACATCACGGTTCCGACTCCTTACTTGTCCGGCCTTCTCACATCGGTGTCAGTTTCAACTTTCTCCCCAAAAAAACTGAAGAATCAAATTAAATACTGTTCCGTCTTCCCAAAGGACTAACCGCATGTATTCGCTTTTGAAATCGGAGGGAATTTGAGTTCGTGGAGAGATGGAGTGTAATATGAAACACAGGCCATGAATTCCACATGGTCAAATTGTTGCCTGACAGAGCATGGATTCAGTTTAACCATGAAATATAGATGTATACACATAAAGAAACTACACACAAAGAAAGAAAAATGTATAGGGTTGAGCTAGATGTGCAAAACTATGCTATTGTTTTGTTTCCCTTGGGTTTTGGGGTTTAATGTGCATTCATCCATCCAATATCATATAGACACATTATGAATAGGCTTGCTTTCATTATGACACATTGGCAGATTTTAAAAGGGTTATTTGGTCACACAGAATGTTCCAGATAAACCTAGAACCATAGGAAACAAAGCCATAGAGGTAATCCAAAACTACCTGCCACAATTCCGCCTCCCCTCTAGGGCTCTTCTCCGCCAACAGGCCCAGGGTCGTGCCTCCGTGGGCCAGGGAGGTTTGGAAACCCGTCCCCCTTTTAGGCCCAAACGCCTACAGGGTCATTGACCCACGCTAAGACATTTCAGCCATGTCACTATCAGGAATTCTCAATTGACCGTACAACTCCAAAAAGGAGGCACCCTACTCAGGCCAATCATGAAACTAAATATCTGGAGGCTTGGAGCTCGCTGCTAGAGCCAACACATTCCTGTGAGTCTATAAGTTAGAAGTTATATATATTATAAGAGATGCTCTGATTATTACAATCCAACACTCTTCATCTTCAGGTCTAAATCATAGATTTTATATGCCAGGCTACCCTGTTTAATCTCTACAATGAACCCAGGATGGAAACTGTTTGACTGACTATCCTCTAGAAGACAGACAGACAGCGGGGCTCGCCCTACCTCCCCTTGTCTCCCCCTGTCTGCTGTGTAGACTGTGGCTTGGCCAGTGAGGCTGAGGGGTCACCATTCAGGCTGAGGAGACAAGGGAACAGCTGTACACTGTCTGACCAGAGCAGCTGTGACAGACAGACAGACGAACGGACGGACAGACAGACAGACTCCTGAGTTTATGGCTGCTTTCCAGTACACTGGCCAGGCCTAAACTCTGGCGTTTTCTCTGTCTGCTTTGTCTGTCTGCTTTGTCTGTCTGCTTTGTCTGTCTGCTTTGTCTGTCTGTCTGTCTGTCTGTCTGTCTGTCTGTCTGTCTGTCTGTCTGTCTGTCTGTCTGTCTGTCTGTCTGTCTGTCTGTCTGTCTGTCTGTCTGTCTGTCTGTCTGTCTGTCTGTCTGTCTGTCTGTCTGTCTGTCTGTCTGTCTGTCTGTCTGTCTGTCTGTCTGTCTGTCTGTCTGTCTGTCTGTCTGTCTGTCTGTCTGTCTGTCTGTCTGTCTGTCTGTCTGTCTGTCTGCACAGCTGCTCTAGTCAGACAGTGTACAGCTGTTTTTCTGACTCCTGGCGGCAGGACAGGACAGCCCTCAGCCTTGCCTGTTGGGTTTGTGACCCCTCAGCCCCGCTGGCCAAGCCACAGTCTACACAGCAGACAGGGGGAGACAAGGGGGAAGGGGGATACAGGGCGAGGTAGGGGGACCTCTGTAGCCAGGCCTCCCTGTGTTTATCACCCCTCCGGAAACTCTCTGAGGAACCAAGTCTCTCTGTGTCCTATTTTTACATCAACACTGCCATGTTTATTTGTGCAGAACTGATCTGGCAAGAATCATGGCAACTAAAGAGAGCAGTTTCATCTCAGCAATTAAACTGGATATCTGCTTGTAGTATAAACTCTGCTGAATAAATTAGACTGATAGAGAGAAATATGGGCTCTTACTACAAATAGTGCTTTCTCCTACGATAAGTGCGCCTTGGAGTGGCCCGGGTCTGCCAGAAAAGCACTCAAAAGGATATTACTTGCAACTTCTTTTTGTACTGTACCTCTTCTCGTGTACCTCGAGGAAGAGCATCTCCTCATAGTGAATATGCTATAACACTGTTGTATATGGGGTTAATATGAGACACCATATGTTTGATGGTCACATTATTTGATCCTGTATGTTTCTTTACGTTTTCATGAAAGGTCTGAAAACTCCAGATGTTTGCAGCGAAGTCCCATTCCTGCCTGCAGGCTGTAAGTCAACACCAGTCAGCCTCTAACCATCCTAATGAGGTTTACCATCAGGCACAAGGCCACTCTCCAAACACACTTCCTTCAGTTGACAGAATACCAGTCGCCTCTCCCTCTTGGTTTCTACACTATTCTTTTTATGGAGTAATACTTTTGCATTGTGAACATCACTGGGGCCAGAAACGTGAAAATCATAATAGTTTTTGTGGTTGATGTATGCTTTGACATTGTGTAAACTGTATTCTGTCTGTCAGTGAATAGTTTGTTAATTGATTTAAATATCCAGCCCATTTCCCTGCTCTCAGCCTCCAGTTCATCTCTCTGATCTCAGCCTCCAGCCCATTTCCCTGCTCTCAGCCTCCAGTTCATCTCTCTGTTCTCAGCCTCCAGCCCATTTCCCTGCTCTCAGCCTCCAGCCCATTTCCCTGCTCTCAGCCTCCAGTCCATCTCTCTGCCCTCAGCCTCCAGTCCATCTCTCTGAACTCAGCCTTCAGCCCTATGGTGATGGTGTGAAGCAACGCTGGGACACTGTGTCAAGGCAAAGCGTGAGATCACCTGGTTCTTTTATGACGGCAGTAGCAGCTCTTCTGCCATCACATCCGTTTTCAATGCATTCCTTCATCAATATATAAGTTGAAAAGTGGTCGAGATGTGACCATTCCAAGAATGAAATGGAAGAGAATGAGCTGGTGAAGTGTCTATTGCAATGCAGTGTAGGAGTGGAACACTGAGTGGAGGGCAATGGGAATGTAAATGGCTATTTTATAGTTATGGTTAATTCTGGGAGGCTAGAGAGAAGGTGAAGGGTGTGTGCTTGTGTACTTGCAGTGAATTAGACATGATGGAGTACAGCCAATTCATATGGCATGATAGGAAATGGGTAATTGCGTTACCATCCCAGAATGCATCATGCTCTGCTTTTGAGCAGTCCAGTGCGACACAGACTCCAGAGTTGGTGCTTTGCCAAAAGAGACACATGCTCTTACATTTATTTATTTCTGAACAGAGCCAGGAAGGATACAGCAGCAGTAAATGAAAACAGAGAACAGAAATGGCCCAGAGGAAATACAAGAGAAGTAAAAATAAAGAAAATATCTGCCTCTTTCTCCTGCACCGTGTAGAGAGAATATGACCACAAAGGGTCACAGTGCACTTTCGAACTTTACCTCCTTATAGCCCAGCATGGAATCCTAGTTGATAAAATCCATTGGCTCGCCTGCAGAGACAGCTAGCTCACCTTTAACTGACTTGATTTTGCACACACTTTTGTTACGAGACACTAAGAGATAGCCAGAGATCTCCTAGCCGTGGACTATTTCGAAGGCATCAGATCCATGATAGCAATGTGCTGGATTCAATATTTCATTGACTGTCTGCCTGGCCCGTGCTGACCTGCCTGACATGCTAAGTTCCCATCTCACTGGAGACGGCCTGTCACTGCAGATCAGCCAGCCAACCGTGACTCTCCCCCTCCTCCTGCTCTCCCCCTCCTCTCTCTCCTCCCTTTTATATTTCTGTGAATACGCCTCATCACAGGGGGCGACCAGGGATCAGGGGAAAGAACAAACAAACATTACATGCAGGCAGTCAGGCAGCTCTCCCTCACACTGTGGACACCCCCACCTGCCCATCCTCACAGCTCCCTCTTCTTTCATGATGGGGACACACGCAAGCCCACACTCACACTCCTACAGTCGGAAGTGTACATACACTTAGGTTGGTGTCATTAAAACTCGTTTTTCAACCACTCCACAAATTTCTTGTTAACAAACTATAGTTTTGGCATGTTGGTTAGGACATCTACTTTGTGCATGACACAAGTCATTTTTCCAACAATTGTTTATAGACAGATTATTTCACTTATAATTCACTGTATCACAATTCCAGTGGGTCAGAAGTTTACACACACAAAGTTGACTGTGCCTTTCAACAGCTTGGAAAATTCCAGAAAAGTATGTCATGGCTTCAGAAGCTTCTGATATGCTAATTGCCATCACTGTGTATGTTTTTCAAGGCCTACCTTCAAACTCAGTGCCTCTTTTCTTGACATCATGGGAAAATCAAAATGAATCAGCCAAGACCTCAGAATGATTTTTGTTGTAGACCTCCACAAGTCTGGTTCATCCTTGGGAACAATTTCCAAGCGCCTGAAGGTACCACGTTCATCTGTACAAACAATAGTACGCAAGTATAAACACCATGGGACCACGCAGCCGTCATACCGCTCAGGAAGGAGACGCATTCTGTCTCCTAGAGATGAACGTACTTTGGTGCGAAAAGTGCAAATCAATCCCAGAACAACAGCAAAGGATCATGTGAAGATGCTGGAGAAAACAGGTACGAAAATGTATCTATATCCACAGTAGAATTAGTTCTATATCGACATAACCTGAAAGGCCCCTCAGCAAGGGGCTGCTCCAAAACCGCCATAAAAAAGCCAGACTACGGTTTGCAACTGCACATGGGGACAAAGATCGTGATTTTTGGAGAAATGTCCTCTGGTCTGATGAAACAAAAATAGAACTGTTGTCCATAATTACCATTGTTATGTTTGGAGGAAAAAGGGGGAGGCTTGCAAGCCGAAGAACGCCATCCCAACCTGTGAAGCACGGGGGTGGCAGCATCATGTCGTGGGGGTGCTTTGCTTCAGGAGGGACTGGTGCACTTCATAAATAGATGGCATCATGAGGTAGGACAATTATGTGGATATATTGAAGCAACATCTCAAGATATCAGTCAGGAAGTTAAGGGTCTTCCAAATGGACAATGACCCCAAGCATACTTCCAAAGTTGTGGCAAAATGGATTAAGGACAACAAAGTCAAGGTATTGGAGTGGCCATCACGCCCTGACCTCAATCCTATAGAACATTTGTGGGCAGAACTGAAAAAGCGTGTGCGAGCATGGAGGCCTACAAACCTGACTCAGTTACACCAGCTCTGTCAGGAGGAATGGGCCAAAATTCACCCAACTTATTGTGGGAAGCTTGTGGAAGGCTACCTGAAATGTTTGACCCAAGTTAAACAATTTAAAGGCAATGCTACCAAATACTAATTGAGTGTATGTAAACTTCTGACCCACTGGGAATGTGATGAAAGAAGTAAAAGCTGAAATAAATAATTCTCTCTACTATCATTCTGACATTTCACATTCTTAAAATAAAGTGGTGATCCTACCTGACCTAAAACAGGGACTCTTTACTAGGATTAAATGTCAGGAATTGTGAAAAACGGAGTTTAAATGTATTTGGCTAAGGTGTATGTAAACTTCCCACTTCAACCCTACATATACTGTGAGTTTGTGTTCATCTGAAATACACTCTCACCCTGACATACACTCTCAACCTGGAAAACACTCTCACCCTGAAATACACTCTCACCCTGAAATACACTCTCACCTTGAAATACACTCTCACCCTGAAATACACTCTCACCTTGAAATACACTCTCACCCTGAAATACACTCTCAACCTGAAATACACTCTCACTTGAGCTGTCGACAGCGTGTGGTGTGAACTTGGTTGTCTATTGTAGTCTTTAGCCACAAGACCTGATTGTCAGGAAAACAAGCTCCTTGTGTTTTCTGTTTTAGCAGGAAAAGTCTCATCCTTGGGCATCTTTAGGTCAGAGTTGAAGATCAGCCACTGAGACAAAGAACTTATGACATACTGCTAACTCTCACAGCACTCTCTCATTCACACACACACACACACTCTCACACATACACACACACAGTTCTACAGCTGCACCATTGAGAGCCTCTTGACTGGCTGCATCACTGCTTGGTATGGCAACAGCACTGCCCTCGATCGCATTGTGTAGTGGACAGCCCAGTACATCACTGGGGCTGAGCTCCCTGCCATCCAGGACCTCTATATCAGGTGGTGTGAAAGAAAAGCCCGTAAAATCGTTAAAGACTCCAGCCACCCAAGCCATGGACTGTTATCTCTGCTCCTGCATGGCAAGCGGTACCGGTGCATCAAATCTGACAACAACCAGCTCCTGAACAGTTTTTAGTCAGCGTTCCAATTCATCCCAAAGATGTTCGATGGGGTTGAGATCAGGGCTTTGTGCAGGCCAGTCAAGTTCTTCCACACCGATCTCGACAAACCATTTCTGTATGGACCTTGCTTTGTGCACAGGGGCATTGTCATGCTGAAACAGGAAAGGGCATCCCCAAACTGTTGCCATAATGTTGGAAGCACAGAATCATCTAGAATGTCATTGTAGAATGTAGCGTTAAGATTTCCCTTTACTGGAACTAAGGGAACTTGCCCGAACCATGAAAGACGACCTCAGACCAGTATTCCTCCTCTTCCAAACTTTTTCCTCCTCCACCAAACTTTTGCGTTCTCCATGCATCCGCCAAACCCAGATTTGTCCATCAGACTGTCAGATGGTGAAGAGTGATTTATCACTCTAGAGAACACGTTTCCACTGCTCTAGAGTCCAATGGCAGCAAGCTTTACACCAATCCAGCCAACGCTTGGCATTGTGCATGGTGATCTTAGATCTTAGGCTGCTCGGCCTTGGAAACCCATTTCATGAAGCTCCGGACGAACAGTTCTTGTGCTGACGTTACTTCCAGAGGCAGTTTGTAACTCGTTAGTGAGGATTGCAACCGAGGACAGACAATTTTACACGCTTCGCGTTCCATCACTCGGCTGTCCCGTTCTGTGAGCTTGTGTGGCCTACCAATTTGCGGCTGAGCCGTTGTTGCTCCTAGACATTTCCACTTCACAACAACAGCACTTATAGTTGACCGGGGCAGCTCTAGCAGGGCAGAAATTTGACTCACTGACTTGTTGAAAAGGTGGCATCTTATGACGGTGCCACGTTGAAAGTCATTGAGCTCTTCAGTATGAGCCATTTTACTGCCGATATTTGTCTACGGCGATTGCATGGCTGAGTGCTTGATTTTATGCACATGTCAGCAACGGGTGTGGCTGAAATATCCAAATCCACTGATTTTAAAGGGCTGTTCACATACTTTTGGCCATGTAGTGTCTCTAGATCTATCACTCCAGTGTCCCTGCACATTGTAAATAATTGTATTTGAACTGACCCTGTATATAACTTACTTACTTTCTCTTGTTCTTCTTATTTTAATTTATGGTGTGTTTCTGTTCCACCTCATGTTATTTTTAGTACTACATTGATACTGTTTCCTGCATGTTGGGTTAAGAGTGAAGAGCTTGCAGGAGAGGCATGTCACTGTACTTGTGCATGTGACATTAAAACTTGAAACTGAAACAGGCACTCGTCTAGCCCTCGGAGTGGCACATTACATTTTAATGGTGAAACTAGGTTGATGGTAATCTGACACCTGAAGGCTCCTGAGCTGGACAGTGGTGGTGGGAGGATGCTGGGAAACGGAGAGTGTCTGGGTGATCTGGAGACTGAGCCACCCTGCTTAACCGGGCTCCTCTGAGAACATCAGAAATGTTTTAACAGGGCTTTAATGGGCAGCCTCCACTCTACTGCTCCTGGGAGGCTTTAGAGTAGCTGCTGTGCTGTGAGAGGAGAGAAAAGCTTCTCTGGCTGATGGTAGATGACATGCCCTCCTTTTGCTCGTCTAGCTAGCTGCGGGCTAACTCGTCACGTGGCCAGGGCTGGGTGACACGGGGTGAAACCCTAGAGAATTTTGAATGTAGCCTTCGGGGAACTGAACTGCCTCCCCTTCCCCCCTGCTCTTAGAGAGCAGAGAGGATGGGTACTATACGTGGGTAAGGGAGAGTCTGTTCCTGACAGAGTACCTGGTTCTTCTCATTGAGAGCTCCTTTGCAGCAGTCATTAATTTTTCATATCAATTTGATAGTTGTTATGATTCAACACTGAATCATACTGTCAGCTCTGTTCTATGAGACAAACCAGAGAACGGAGGCTAAGTATAGCTATAGTATAATGGAAGGTATAACAGGCAGGTGTCCATGGAATAATTGATAGTGCTTCTCTTTTGTTCGTTATTTACATGCTGACACGTACTGCAGAATCTGTTTACACAGACTAGTCAAAAAGCTGTCACAATTGTTGACTTAGTTTCTCGTGTGAGAAGTGGCAAAATACTGCTGTGTTTGCCGTGACAAATTTCCTGTCTAACCACCCTCTCTCTGTTTCTCTCTACCTCCCTCCTCTCTCTGGCCTGCAGTGTGGCCGTGGCCTGGTTTCTGGACTGAATGGGCATCCTGTGATGGTGCGCAGAGCTGCTGGGCACGCTCATTAGCAGATTGTAGCGACACACTGGCTCTGAATAGAGGGACTTGTTGCTACACAATGGTTCCCCCTGAAGGCAGGCCCTTAGGCCTGGCTCCACACTGACGCCTACATGGGCCAAACTGGTCTTGTGTCTCCATCGGTGGGCCCAGCCTGTCTTCCAGTGACAGGGTCGGGGAGAATGGGCCCGTGTTGTTGGCCTGACTGGGTCACATGGTGCTGCCTGGTTCTGCCTGGAGGACATGGCTATTAGCAGTCCCAGCCACCCGGCCACACTGTTAATCAGATCAGAGTCACTCATGTAGATCTCTAAATCCCCCCTACACACACACGCGCACATGCCCAGACGGACACACGCAGACACACATGCATCATTGCGCGTATACACACATATTCACACAGTTCAGTCTCTCTCCCCTTCTATCTCTCTCTCTCTCACTCTCTTTCTTTCTCTGTTTTTTTGTCTCACACACACACACACACACACACACACACACACACACACACACACACACACACACACACACACACACACACACACACACACACACACACACACACACACACACACACACACACACACACACACACACACACACACACACACACACACACACACACACACACACACACACACACAGCCTGCAGCATTGGAGTACAAGGGCAGGGAGTGTGAGTGTTCTGCCAGAAAGCATCATGTAAAGAAAAAGTATTTCTGGCCTCAGCATTCACACCACAACTGTTACAACTCAACAGGGGGCTCCATTTACCCACTTCAGGTTTGTTGTTGTTAGTTTTTACTTCAGTGGCCATCTCCACAATTTCTATACTGTAACACAAAATTGAGTTACACTGTTGCATTAGGCCTGATGTCCATACTGTATGGCTGTGTGTGCCCTCATCATCCCTGAACCACTCATAGTTGTAAGCAACAGAAACAAAGTTAGGCCTGGTAACAAGATAACAGGGCTTATTACACGCGTTAACTGCTACATTAGAGCTGAGATATCGGCTTGCTTGCATTTTGTATCACAGTCACATGCAAAACATTTCAAACTGAAACTTTCATTGATTGACAAGCTAGCGGATGGACCCTACCTGGTCTTATTATCCCTACAGTGTTGTAGAGAAAGACTATATGCCCTCTGATTTGCCAAAGGGAAAAAAGGTGTGTTTACAAGTCAGAAGCAGAAAATTCACACTCCCATGAACTTCATGTTCGTGCATTTGCGTGTGCGTGAGTTCTTGCATGTGTGTGTTTTGTTCTTTGAGGGAAATGAGTATCATCTCCTAGAGACCTCCATTGTTACCTAATACCTCTGCTATAATCATAATTCCTGCGTTTGATCAGGCAGATGGTCAGTTGCTCTGCAGAGGGAGAACCCAGGGTCTTTCATGTTGCCCATGCCCTGATAACTACACGGAGGTGTGTGGGCTTCTTGGTTTAGAGACAACTCACTCCTGATGGTGTGATTTCACCCAGACTGACACTCTATGATGAGTCACACGTGACAGACAGACAGGATTATACACGTCAGCCATGTGATGAACTTTTAGCTCCCCGTTTGATAAACTTTTCGGCTCCCTAATGCTGTCCAGTGGTCATTGAAATGGTGGGGGCAGTGTTAGTGTATGTTAGTCTTTCATCAGATTTACTTGATATTCTACTGCCAGTCTCCTAAAACCATTAGGGGGATGGTGACCTGTTCATGTCTTTATGTTCTTTTGCTACACTGATGGCCTGCACCTTAGGTCTTCAAACGGGTCAATCTCCAGTTGCCCCTCATCTGTTAATTTGCCTCATGACCTGTTTCTGTCTGGCCAGGAGGACAGGGCTTCAATGGGACCACATTGCATGGCCTCACTCAGGATGGGTGAAAAACACAATCTCCCCATGTCCTGCCATAAACCTGCTTAGGGAACACTTACTGTGCACAGGAGAAAAGTGCTAAGCAGAAAGAATGAACGTTTTCACTCAAGCGATTGGAGCGAATACAGCACTTCTGGATGAGTTCCCCTTTAAAGCTTTTCAGGTTTAAAATCTAATTGGTTGGCATCACAGTGAAATAATAGATACATATTGTATATATTTCTTCCAGCTAGCTTTCATTCCTCTGTCTGTCTGTCTGTCTGTCTGTCTGTCTGTCTGTCTGTCTGTCTGTCTGTCTGTCTGTCTGTCTGTCTGTCTGTCTGTCTGTCTGTCTGTCTGTCTGTCTGTCTGTCTGTCTGTCTGTCTGTCTGTCTGTCTGTCTGTCTGCCTCTGTCCTGTCTGTCCTGCCTCTGTCCTGCCTCTGTCCTGCCTGCCTGCCTGTCTGTCTGTCTGTCCTGTCTGCCTGCCTGCCTGCCTGCCTGCCTGCCTGCCTGCCTGCCTGCCTGCCTGCCTGCCTGCCTGCCTGCCTGCCTGCCTGCCTGCCTGCCTGCCTGCCTGCCTGCCTGCCTGCCTGCCTGCCTGCCTGCCTGCCTGCCTGCCTGCCTGCCTGCCTGCCTGCCTGCGGAACTCTAGAGGAGACCTCTATATTACTCATTGTAATGCCCTGACCTCCACATGCACATTTATGAGCTGCTCATTAACTCTGAGCCCTACCACTGAAATGTATGAGATTTCAAAGTTCCAACAGGTTTTTGGTATTTTACAGGATTATGGAGAAAAACTCAGTGGTCACAGGAGAGAAGGGTATTTGCCTTATTTGGCAACAGTGTGTTGTAAATCTAGGTCTGCAAAGACCTACTGCACAATCACAGAATTATAGGCTTCAAACTGATAATGTTGTCAAAAAAACTATGTTTTTACCAAATGGTGTTTGGTAACACTTTACCTGACACCTAGCATCATAACATGTTATGACACGGTCATATAACATAAAAATGCTATTGACACAAGTAGGGTATGCTGTAATATGTTTTTCCTTGTGTGGTAGGTTTTGGGGGTTTTGACATTCTTACATTTACATTATACATTTTAGTCATTTAGCTTGAGCAATTAGGGTTAAGTGCCTTAATCAAGGGTACATTGACATAGCCTTGTTGGCTTGAGGATTCGAACCAGTAACCTTTCAGTTACTGGCCCAACGCTGTAACCACTAGGCTACCTTCTGCCCTATATGCTACCTGCTGCCCCTTTTATGTAGGTGTCATAACCAGCCATAAAATAACACAATATATGTTACAACCGGTCTAAATATATGTGTCATGATAGTGTTATGACCATATTATGACAGGTTATGGCATGTTATGTTAAGATTGTGGGGTCTGTTTTGTTAGACTTCAGTGCGGGTTTTGACATTATCGATCATAGTCTGCAACTGGAAAAACATTTGTGTTATGGCTTTACACCCCCTGCTATAATGTGGACAAAGAGTTACCTCTCTAACAGAACACTAAGAACACTAAGCCTCTCCAACATAATCCAGGTAGAATCAGGAATTCCCCAGGGCAGCTATCTAGGCCCCTTTCTATTTTGCAATCTTTACTAACGACATACCACTGGCTTTGAGTAAAGCCATTGTGTCTATGTATGTGGATGACTCAACACTATACACATCAGCTACTACAGCGACTGAAATGACTGCAACACTTAGCTCAGGGCAGCACGGTTAGCCCTTAAATGTACACGGAGAGCTAATATATATGCATGTCAATCTCTCATGGCTCAAAGTGGAAGAGAGATTGACTTCATCACTACTTGTTGACAAGCTGAATGCACAGAGGTGTCTGTTTAAACTACTAGCACACAGCTCGGACACTCATGTATACCCATTTTACATTTACATTTAAGTCATTTAGCAGACGCTCTTATCCAGAGTGACTTACAAATTGGTGCATTCACCTTATGACATCCAGTGGAACAGCCACTTTACAATAGTGCATCTAAATATTTTAAGGGGGGGGGGGGGGGTGAGAAGGATTACTTTATCCTATCCTAGGTATTCCTTAAAGAGGTGGGGTTTCAGGTGTCTCCGGAAGGTGGTGATTGACTCCGCTGTCCTGGCGTCGTGAGGGAGTTTGTTCCACCATTGGGGAGCCAGAGCAGCGAACAGTTTTGACTGGGCTGAGCATGGAACTGTACTTCCTCAGTGGTAGGGAGGCGAGCAGGCCAGAGGTGGATGAACGCAGTGCCCTTATTTGGGTGTAGGGCCTGATCAGAGCCTGGAGGTACTGAGGTGCCGTTCCCCTCACAGCTCCGTAGGTAAGCACCATGGTCTTGTAGCAGATGCGAGCTTCAACTGGAAGCCAGTGGAGAGAGCGGAGGAGCGGGGTGACGTGAGAGAACTTGGGAAGGTTGAACACTAGACGGGCTGCGGCGTTCTGGATGAGTTGTAGGGGTTTAATGGCACAGGCAGGGAGCCCAGCCAACAGCGAGTTGCAGTAATCCAGACGGGAGATGACAAGTGCCTGGATTAGGACCTGTGCCGCTTCCTGTGTGAGGCAGGGTCGTACTCTGCGGATGTTGTAGAGCATGAACCTACAGGAATGGGCCACCGCCTTGATGTTAGTTGAGAACGACAGGGTGTTGTCCAGGATCACGCCAAGGTTCTTAGCGCTCTGGGAGGAGGACACAATGGAGTTGTCAACCGTGATGGCGAGATCATGGAACGGGCAGTCCTTCCCGGGAGGAAGAGCAGCTCCGTCTTGCCGAAGTTCAGCTTGAGGTGGTGATCCGTCATCCACACTGATATGTCTGCCAGACATGCAGAGATGCGATTCGCCACCTGGTCATCAGAAGGGGGAAAGGAGAAGATTAATTGTGTGTCGTCTGCATAGCAATGATAGGAGAGACCATGTGAGGTTATGACAGAGCCAAGTGACCTGGTGTATAGCGAGAATAGGAGAGGGCCTAGAACAGAGCCCTGGGGGACACCAGTGGTGAGAGCGCGTGGTGAGGAGACAGATTCTCGCCACGCCACCTGGTAGGAGCGACCTGTCAGGTAGGACGCAATCCAAGCGTGGGCCGCGCCGGAGATGCCCAACTCGGAGAGGGTGGAGAGGAGGATCTGATGGTTCACAGTATCGAAGGCAGCCGATAGGTCTAGAAGGATGAGAGCAGAGGAGAGAGAGTTAGCTTTAGCGGTGCGGAGCGCCTCCGTGATACAGAGAAGAGCAGTCTCAGTTGAATGACTAGTCTTGAAACCTGACTGATTTGGATCAAGAAGGTCATTCTGAGAGAGATAGCGGGAGAGCTGACCAAGGACGGCACGTTCAAGAGTTTTGGAGAGAAAAGAAAGAAGGGATACTGGTCTGTAGTTGTTGACATCGACATACCCCACAAGATATGCCACCAGAGGTCTCTTCACAATCCCCAAGTCTAGAACAGACTATGGGAGGCACACAATACTACATAGAGCCATGACTTCAAAGAACTCTGTTCCACGTCAGGTAACTGATGCAAGTAGTAGAATTAGGTTTAAAAAACAGATAAAAATACACCTTATGGAACAGCCTAGTGGTTAGAGCGTTGGACTAGTAACTGAAAGGTTGCAAGTTTGAATCCCCGAGGCAGTTAACCCACTGTTCCTAGGCCGTCATTGAAAATAAGAATTTGTTCTTAACTGACTTGCCTAGTAAAATAAAGGTGAAATAAAAAATAAATAAAAAGGGACTGTGAAGAGACACAGACACAGGTACAGACACACGCATATGCACACACACTCTACACACACGTACATTGTAATATTGTTGTATGGTGGTATTATACATTTCGTATTGTAGATATGTACTGTAGTGGTGTAATAATTTTATATGATGTGCTGTTTTATATTTTGTTTTATGTTTGATGTAAATGCCTTAATGCGTTTGAACCCCAGAATGTGTAGCTGCTAATGGGGATCCCTAATAAATACAAATGTCAACTGTTATGGCATATTATGACATGGTTATGACCGTTTCACAATGTGTTATGACGCTAGGTGTCACGTAAAGTGTTACCCAGTTCATATGTTAGTCTGTCAACAGTTTGTTCTAGATTCAGTGTGAGTTTAGAGAAACAGTTTGTATGCACACACACACCATCCTCATTGTATGTTTGACGGTTTCCACCGCTGTGCCACTCTTCCCAGTCACTGATTTAACCCGACATCTCTCTGACTAGGACCAGGGAGTTCAGGAATGTACACCTTTGCTGTGTGTGTGTGTGTGTGTGTGTGTGTGTGTGTGTGTGTGTGTGTGTGTGTGTGTGTGTGTGTGTGTGTGTGTGTGTGTGTGTGTGTGTGTGTGTGTGTGTGTGTGTGTGTGTGTGTGTGTGTGTGTGTGTGTGTGAGAGAGAGAGAGAGAGAGAGAGAGAGAGAGAGAGAGAGAGAGTTATGTTATGTTGAGTAATGGAATTTTCACAAGCACATCACTCCAGGGAGCATGTCTTGTCCATTAGTACATTTTTGTCTGAGATTTTGTTTCTTGTGTATATGTTTTGCTACTTTCTCTGTGTCAAACTCTCTTTGCAACTTCAAAGTGTGTATCCAGTGAACTTGTGTGTGTGTGGTGATACTTTGCCATATGTCCATAGGTGTCTCACAGGGATGTAGTTTTCACTCTCCCGGCATGTGAAAAGCCCAGCCTCACATGAGAAAGGGTGTTATGACTGGCTCCTCTGTCATCTTTATAGCACTCCCCAGAGGAGTTTTCCAGGGACAGCTCCTAGAACCCTTACGAACCCAACACCCCTCTCACGCTATGCCCTTAATTTGTTGTCTCTAAGTTTATTACAAGTATTTATTATTGTATACTTAGACCTGTATGGTAATGTATATTAATGAGTGTGTATGAGTGAGTGTGTGTGTGCTCATGTGTGTGTCTATGTGTGTGTTTGTGCCCGACAGAGTGTGAAAGAGTATTGTGTGGATGTGTCAAGGCATTTAAGGAGTGAAGCGTGGCTTCGTTACCCCAAAACACCAGTTTGCCCCCCCCCTCTTCTCAGACAGGTCCCACATGACACCATGTGAGGCTGCCCCCTCCCCAAAGCTCCAGCAACTGCCTTGACCTCCTCACCTTTCAACTCTACTTGAACCTCCAAGGGGGACTTTTGCAAGGAGGGGGTGAAACTGATTTTAAGATGTGATTATATGTTAGGTCAGCAACGGTGCTGGGGTTGTGATCCCTTCCTGTGTGTGTGTGTGTGTGTCTGTGTCTGTGTCTGTGTGTGTGTGTGTGTGTGTGTGTGTGTGTGTGTGTGTGTGTGTGTGTGTGTGTGTGTGTGTGTGTGTGTGTGTGTGTGTGTGTGTGTGTGTGTGTGTGTGTGTGTGTGTGTGTGTAGATTGATTAGGGAAAAACATTATTTGTGTGTGTGGTGGGTATCTGTAGCAAGGTCCTGGGTAATACGCTTATGCTTGTAGGCTAATGTTAGCCCTGCACCCTGCTGTATGTTGTCAAACAAAGGGTGATTATCCCCACGCCAAGCTGGAACACGCTACCTGCACCACCAACAATGTAGCTTGCAGAATAGCGCATTGGTTAAGAACAATATAGCATTGCTTATGAAGAATAGAGCATTAGTTAAGAAGAATAGAGCATTTGTTAAGAAGAATAGAGCATTAGTTAAGAAGAATAGAGCATTGGTTCAGAAGAATAGAGCATTGGTTAAGAAGAATAGAGCATTGGTTAAGAAGAATAGAGCATTAGTTAAGAAGAATAGAGTATTGATTAAGAAGAATAGAGAATTTGTTATTAAGAAGAATAGAGCATTGGTTAAGAAGAATAGAGAATTTGTTATTAAGAAGAATAGAGCATTGGTTAAGAAGAATATAGAATTTGTTATTAAGAAGAATAGAGTGTCACGCCTTGGTCATTGTATTTTGTGTTTTTGTTATATGTTTGGGTAGGCCAGGGTGTGACATGGGTTTATATGTTGTTTTTCGTATTGGGGTTTGTAGTATTTGGGATCGCGGCTGATTAGGGGTGTTGTATAGGCTTGGCTGCCTGAGGCGATTCTCAGTCAGTCAGGTGATTCTCGTTGTCTCTGATTGGGAACCGTATTTAGGGAGCCATAGTTTCGCTTTGTATTTCGTGGGTGATTGTTCCTGTCTCTGTGTTGTAGTCACCAGATAGGCTGTAATTAGTTTCACGTTCCGTTCTGTTGTTTTTGTATTTAGTTTCAGTTATTTCATGTAACGCGTTTTTCATTCATTAAAGTCATGAGTAACCAACACACTGCATTTCGGTCCGACTCTCTTCTTTCAACAGACAAACGCCATTACATAGAGCATTAGTTAAGAAGAATAGAGCATTGGTTAAGAAGATTAAGAAGAATAGAGCATTGGTTAAGAAGATTAGAGCATTGGTTAAGAAGAATAGAGAATTTGTTATTAAGAAGAATAGAGCATTAGTTAAGAAGAATAGAGCTTTGGTTAAGAAGATTAAGAAGAATATAGCATTGGTTAAGAAGAATAGAGCATTGGTTAAGAAGAATAGAGCATTGGTTAAGAAGATTAAGAAGAATATAGCATTGGTTAAGAAGAATAGAGCATTGGTTAAGAAGAATAGAGCATTGGTTAAGAAGAATAGAGCATTGGTTAAGTAGAATAGAGCATTGGTTAAGAAGAATAGAGCATTGGTTAAGAAGAATAGAGCATTGGTTAAGAAGAATAGAGCATTGGTTAATTTGTTATTAAGAAGAATAGAGCATTTGGGTGACATCCGTTACTTGTCAGTCTTGTTTACCAAATATATTCAACAGTGAATTCCTGCATGTGTTCAAATTGTTTTCCTGGCAAAGAAGTACTGTTCAACTCAGTTTGGATGTTTCCTTTATTGAGCACAATAAGAAGCATTCTGAGTGTGTCTCTGGTGTCTGTGTGTGTGCATGTGTGTGTGAAACAAAGCTCCGGGAATGACGCATACCATTAACACTCTTTTTATATCGGCCTGCTCACTTGAGTGTGTGTTAAATTGGGGATTACACAGTCTTTCTAGGGGGCTGTCTGCCTGCTGTGAGTGCTGCCAGCCTGGCTGTGCATTGAGGGCGTAGAAGGGCGCCTGGGTGCATTATATCCTGCTGAATGGGTTTGATTGGGTCAAGCCTGTTCCTTCTGCAGTTTGTTAGCTGACTAATGCAACCTCTGGCCTTGGGCAAACCTACCGGGCTGCACTCATTTTAACATTCCTCACAGTGTGAGCATACCCCTAAAAGTCTGTACTCACAGTACACCACTTATGACAGTGTGTATGGCGAGGGGAGAAGGAGAGACATGAAAGTGTCAGAGGAGAACAATAAGAGAACATGGCATGGGAGGGAGAGTATGATGAGAAAGGGACTGGGTTACAAGAGAGATGGAGGAAGATTAGCTGTAGAGATTGTGGTATGGTGGATACACGATGAGAGGTGACAGATTGAAGTTAACTAGAGAGGGAGAGCTCTGAAAACCTGCATTACCCAGTCTGAGCTTTTGCTACGCATGTGTGATCAATCAATCAATCAAATGTATTTATAAAGCCTTTCTTACATCAGCTGATATCACAAAGTGCTGTAGAGAAACCCAGCCTAAAATCTCAAACAGCAAGCAATGCAGGTGTAGAAGCTTTGGAACTAATGTTTCTGCATGATTGATTTTCTATTGAACAATGGTTTGTGTTTTCACCCAAAAATAAATTGATCTAATACATTCAGCGATTGCTACAGATGTTATGGTCGTGCCAATAGGCGACTATAGTGAGAAGGTAAGGTTGATGCTCAAATTTAAATACAAATTTTCCTACCATGACATCTAAGCCAATATGACACCAATGTCTATTGAACTTTGCAAATCAACTTGACAACTTGACGACCCACTCCTTGCCTCTCATCAGACATTCAGCCATTACCGAGAACCACATATCAGATTTTCTTATTTAATTTTACCCTCTTTTCTCCCCAATTTCGTGGTATCCAATTGCTAGTAGTTACTATCTTGTCTCATCGCTACAACTCCCGTACGGGCTCGGGAGAGACGAAGGACGAAACCATGCGTCCTCCGAAACACAACCCAACCAAGCCGCACTGCTTCTTAACACAGCGTGCATCCAACCCAGAAGCCAGCCGCACTAATGTGTCGGAGGAAACACCTTGCCCCTGGCTACCTGGTTAGCGTGCACTGCGCTCGGCCCGCCACAGGAGTCACTAGTCTGCAATGAGACAAGGATATCCCTACTGGCCAAACCCTCCCTAACCCGGACGACGCTAGGCCAATTGTGCGTAGCCACACAGACCACCCGGTCGCGGCCGGCTGCGACAGAGCCTGGGCGCAAACCCAGAGTCTCTGGTGGCACAGCTAGCACTGCGATGCAGTGCCCTAGACCACTGCGCCACCCTGGAGGCTACATACCAGATATTTTTAAATACTTTTTTTGTTGTACCAGATTTTTTTAAATACATTTTTTGTTGTTGTACCAGTTGGGGATTTCCAGCAATGAGACAAGATCGAAAATTGGGGAGGAAAATGGGTAAAATACAACAACAATAAAACATTTATATATATATATATATATATATATAAATGTTAATGTATATATACATGTTTTATTGTTGTAACGTCGTTCGTCTTTTGAATGAAGAGAGTCAGACCGAAATGCAGCGTGTAGGTTACTCATGACTTTAATGAAAATAATCGCGGTACATGAAATAACTGTATAAGAAAACAACAAACGAAACGTGAAACCTATTACAGCCTATCTGGTGACTACAACACTAAGACAGGAACAAACACCCACAAAATACAACGCGAAAGTCAGGCTGTCTAAATACGGTTCTCAATCAGAGACAACGACAAGCACCTGACTCTGAGAATCGCCCCAGGCAGCCAAGCCTAACTAGACACACCCCTAATCATACACAATCCCAATACGAAACACAACATATAAACCCATGTCACACCCTGGCTTACCCAAACATATACCAAAAACACAAAATATAATGACCAAGGCGTGACAGAACCCCCCCCTAAGGTGCGGACTCCGGGACGCACCTCAAGAGCATAGGGAGGGTCCGGGTGGGCGTCTGTCCATGGTGGCGGTTCTGGCTCGGGACGTGGACCCCACTCCATAAATGTCCTAGTTCCTCCCCTTTGCGTCCTGGGATAATCCACCTTCTCCGCCGACCATGGCCTAATAGTCCTCACCCTGATCCCCACATAACTGAGGGGCAGCTCGGGACAGAGGGGCAGCTCGGGACCGAGGGGCAGCTCGGGACCGAGGGGCAGCTCGGGACAGAGGGGCAGCTCAGGACAGAAGGGCATCTCAGGACAGAGGGGCAGCCCGGGACTGAGGGCCAGCTCGGGACAGAAGCAGCCTGGTACTGAGGGGAAGCCCGGTACAGAGGGGAAGCCCGGTACTGAGAGGCAGCCCGGTACTGAGAGGAAGCCCTGTACTGAGAGGAAGCCCGGTACTGAGAGGAAGCCCAGTACTGAGAGGAAGCTCAGTACTGAGAGGAAGCTCAGGCAGGTAGTAGGCTCCGGTAAATCCTGGCTGGCTGGTGGAACTGGATGATTCAGGTTGTCTGGCCGATCTAGAAGATCTTGGCAGACTGGCACTTCTGGCGGTTCCTGGCAGACTGGCACTTCTGGCGGATCCTGGCAGACTGGCGACGCTGGGCCGACTGGCGGCGCTGGGCAGACTGGGAGCACTGGGCAGACTGGGAGCACTGGGCAGACTGGGGGCACTGGCGGCACTGGGCAGACTGGGAGCACTGGGCAGACTGGGAGCACTGGGCAGACTGGGAGCACTGGGCAGACTGGGAGCACTGGGCAGACTGGGAGCACTGGCTGCGCTGGGCAGACTGAGAGCACTGGCGGAGCTGGGCAGACTGGGAGCACTGGCGGAGCTGGGCAGACTGGGAGCACTGGGCAGACTGGGAGCACTGGCGGAGCTGGGCAGACTGGGAGCACTGGCGGAGCTGGGCAGACTGGGAGCACTGGCCGCGCTGAGCCGACTGGGAGCACTGGCCGCGCTGGGCCGACTGGGAGCACTGGCCGCGCTGGGCAGACTGGGAGCACTGGCCGCGCTGGGCAGACTGGAGACTCCGGCAGCGCAGGAGAGGAGAAAGGCTCTGGCTGTGCTAAACAGGCGGGAGACTCCAACAGCGCAGGAGAGAAGAAAAGCGCTGGCTGCGCTAAACAGGCGGGAGACTCCGGCAGCGCAGGAGTGGAGAAAAACGCTGGCTGCGCTGAACAGGCGAGGCGCACTGGAGGCCTGGTGCGTGGTGCTGGAACTGGTGGTACTGGCGCGAGGACACGCACAGGAAGCCTGGTGCGGAGTGCTGCTACCGGAGGACTGGTGTGTAGAGGTGGCTCTGGATAGACCGGACCGTGCAGGCGCACTAGAGCTCTTGAGCACCGAGCCTGCCCAAGCTTACCTGGCTCGATGCCCACTCTAGCCCGGCCAATAGGAAGAGCTGGTATGTGCCGCACCGGGCTATGCTCCTGCACTGAAAACACCGTGCTATCCATAGTATAACACGGTGCCTGCCCGGTCTCTCTAGCCCAACGGTGAGCACAGGGAGTATGCGCAGGTCTCCTACCTGGCATAACTATTCTCCCTTCTAGCTCCCCCCCAATCATTTTTTTGGGCTGTTTTTCCGGTTTCCTTGCCAACCGTGTTCCCTCGTATCATCGGCTCCTATCTCCCGCTGCCTCTGCTCTCCTTAGTGCCTCCACCTGTTCCCATGGGAGGCGATCTCTTCCGGCCAATATCTCCTCCCAAGTGTAACAACCTTTACCATCCAACACGTCTTCCCATGTCCATTCTCCAAATAATTCATCCTCCCTTTGCTGCTCCAGCTGTCGCTGCCTGTTTAAACCAGCGCCTCTCCTTTTTTCGGCGTGTCTTTTTCTTTGACTCCATACGTCTATAGCCTTCTTCGCATTGCTGTAGGGAATCCCAGGCGGGCTCCTGCACTCGCTCTGGGTCGGCCGCCCACCTGTCGATTTCTTCCCACGTAGTATACTCCATGCTTCTGCTGTCCATAACGTCCTCCTTCAGATCCTGCCAGTTCACACGCTGCTCGGTCTGTGAGTGGTGGGTGTTTCTGTAACGTCGTTCGTCTGTTGAATGAAGAGAGTCAGACCAAAATGCAGCATGTAGGTTACTCATGACTTTAATGAAAATAATCGCGGTACATGAAATAACTGTATAAGAAAACAACAAACGAAACGTGAAACCTATTACAGCCTATCTGGTGACTACAACACTAAGACAGGAACAAACACCCACAAAATACAACGCGAAAGTCAGGCTGTCTAAATACGGTTCTCAATCAGAGACAACGACAAGCACCTGACTCTGATTGAGAATCGCCCCAGGCAGCCAAGCCTAACTAGACACACCCCTAATCATACACAATCCCAATACGAAACACAACATATAAACCCATGTCACACCCTGGCTTACCCAAACATATACCAAAAACACAAAATATAATGACCAAGGCGTGACAATTGTTGTTGTATGTTACCTCTTTGTCTCATTGCTGAAAATCCCCAAAGGGCTCGGGAGAGGCGAAGGTAGAGTCATGCGTCCTCCAAAACATGATCAGCCTAACCACACTCATTATTAACACCCACCAGCTTAACCTGGAAACCAGCCGCACCAATGTGTCAGAGAAATCACTGTTCAACTGGTAATCGGAGTCAGCCTGCAGGCACTCGGCCCGACACAAGGAGTCGCTAGAGCGCGATGAGCTAAGTAAAGCCAAACCTTCCCCTAACCCGGATGACGCTGGGTGCGCCATCCTATGGGACTCCTGGACATGGCCGGTTGTGGCACAGACGGATGCATTGCTCCCACATGTACAATAAAAACCAACAATGTGCTACCTTTTTGTTGCATTTCTGACAATTCTAACATCTATCTTTTTCAGACACTCTGAGTTCTACAACCCGGTTGCTGGGCAACTCAACAGCATGCAGCTGCACAGGCAGACAGACACTGAGACAGCTGGCATTCAGATGTAGATGAGAATGAGGGATGATGCAGTAGATAGCTATGGTGGTATTCCAGTTGAGGTTAATCAATAAATGTACACAGATAATTGTCAGATATTAAAAATGGGGTTTCATTAGTGAGCTGTTTCCAATTTAATAAGTTAGCCAATGAATGTGGTTTCATTTTGGTTAGCTTGTTTTCCAAAACTCCAGCAGCTGGCCAACGTTAGCTAGCTAACACCACTCAGATGAGAGCCCACTAACTAGCTAACAAACATGCACAGAAAGCTAGCTATATTTGGTTATGGAAGGTTTTTACACAGATTACTTCGGTCATTAGCTTACTAGCTAGCTACTTCACACAGCTACCGTTAGCTTACCAATGATACCGAGACAGTGGTGTGGACATTCTTGCACCACAACTCAATGTTTAATATATCCCACATTCTTTCACAAAACAAGCTAGCTAGCTAGCTTGATAAGTTCAAAGCCAACACAAAACTTTGGGAAACTGCCACGCTAGTAACTCTGCATTACTCAAATCACTAGCTACCTACATTTCCTTGACTAAGACCAGCCAACACACAAAAACAAACTGTGGCTGAGAAAACAAATAGCCTTGCCAAGAAACAATTGGTTGTGCAATGCAGTGTACATGCTCACTAGCTTTCGAGAACCCAAGGTTCCGAGAACCTTGATTTTTGGAAACCTTTGGAACTCTCATATAAGCGGGAAATCATTTAAAAATGCAAAACATACACTCACCGCCTTGGTTACAAAACATTCTCTCATCTTGCGCTTACATTTTCATTTTACCATTCCTTTCCACATGGAAAATACAGTCAACTGCAACTTTCCTAAACTGGGTACAGTAAGTACATCTTTTGTACTTAAAAGCAATTTCTTGCTTATGTGAAGGTTAAGTTCCAAAGGTTTCCAAAACTGTATCGCATGCGATTCGAATTTGAATTTAGACGGAGCATTTGGGCAGTGTTGGGGAATTCCCCCCAGTTGGCAGACAGCTTTGTTAGTAGACGGTATCATGTTTAACATGACCATTTATTGAATGCTCAATAGCTAAATACACTAGATACACATCGCTGAGCATTCAGAAGAAGTTCCAGGTCATTACCTTGATGCAAATTCAGTACGTTCCCTTCCCCTCCCTGTCATCGTCAATTCTTCACTCTTCTCTTGCCATTTAATCCCAAAGATCTCTGGCCACAACTTTGCCATGACAGCTCCGAGCTAGCTACTTGACAGCTAGCCCATGTGTACTAGCCAACTCTATTGGTCAACAACTCCACCGTGCAGGGCCGGATCCAGTGGCACACTGCTGGTGGGGGCAACCTCCCTCCAAACCCTGATGACAACCATTGTATAACGACACATAGCTCAGAAACACTATAAAAGTCTCTATGAAGTTGAAACGGAGTGTGAAAAACCCAACATCGTTGCAGTTCTTGACACAAACCGCTGTGCCTCGCACCTCTACCATACTCCATTCAAAGGCACTTCAATCTTTGTCTTTCCCATTCGCCCTCTGAATGGCACTTATACACCCCATGTCTCAATTGTCTCAAGGCTTAAAAATCATTATTTAACCTCCCCTTCAACTACACTGATTGAAGTGAGTTTAACAAGGGATCACAGCTTTCACCTGGATTCACCCGTCAGTCTATTTCATGGAAAGAGCAGGTGTTCTTAATATTGTGTATATCATTAGGCTGTATTTATTTTTAGATATAGGCCTATTGTAAATGTGTTTTATTGTATCGTCACCATCTTTACTGTGAAAATAAATACAAATACAAACATAACTTGCATATTAATTTGACTGAGATAATGAACTGTCAATTAATCAACACAGAAATCGAAAGAAGAGCACCATGTTTGCAAAACAAATGGTTGTTAGCTTATGTCAATATTACACAGCTTAGCTAATGGTTACAGAAATCAGGAATGCAGACAGGCTCTAAAGACCTCTCTATCTACAGTGTATTCGGAAAGTATTCAGACCCCTTGACTTTTTCCACATTTTGTTACAGCCTTATTCTAAAATGGATTAAATCGTTTTTTTAATCCTCATCAATCTACACACAATACCACATAATGATAAAGCAAAACAGTTTTTTAGACATGTTTTCCAATGTATTAAAAGTAAAAACTGAAATATCACATTTACATAAGTATTTAGACACTTTACTCAGTACTTTGTTGAAACACCTTTTGCAGCGATTACAACCTCGAGTCTTCTTGGGTATAACCTTTACCCAGATCTGTGCTTCGACACCATCCTGTCTCGGAGCTCTACGGACAATTCCTTTGACCTCATGACTTGGTTTTTGCTCTGACATGCACTGTCAACTGTCAGACTTTATATAGACAAGTGTGTGCCTTTCCAAATCAAGTCCAATCAATTGAATTTACCACAGGTGGACTCCAATCAATTTGTAGAAACAGGTCAAGGATGATCAATGGAAACAGGATGCAGTTCAGCTCAATTTCGAGTCTCATAGCAAAGGGTCTGAATACTTATTGAAAGGTATTTCTAAAAACCTGTATTCGCCTTGTCATTATGGGGTATTGTGTGTGTGTGTGTGTGTGTGTGTGTGTGTGTGTGTGTGTGTGTGTGTGTGTGTGTGTGTGTGTGTGTGTGTGTGTGTGTGTGTGTGTGTGTGTGTGTGTGTGTGTGTGTGTGTGTGTGTGTGTGTGTGTGTGTGTGTGTGTAGATTGATTAGGGCAAAACGTTATTTAATACATTTCAGAATGTGGCTGTAAAAGAAAAAAGTCAAGGGGTCTGAATATTTTCTGCATGCACTGTATATGAGTGACTGTGTTCAACACACCACTTGTTGTAGTATTCCCCAGCTACTGACTAAGAAATTATGTTATTATGAAGTATACATTTTTCTCAATTACATATATTGATAAAATAAAGGTTTAAATAAAATAAAAACGGCAAAGAACAGCAGGCAGGTACCTCATAAATTACTACAAGACAAAAAGCTCATTCAATCAAGCCTGATGGTCTAATAAAAGCAAAGCTTGCATTCATATAATTTAATATAAACAGTTTGAAAACGTAGTGGAATGGGATAATGTCGTGGTGTGAGTTAGAAGCAATACATTATTTTCTATGTATGTGGTACAGCACCTCCTCTAAGAGTATGAAGGCTGTTTGAAAAGGTTTGAATCCTCAGCAACCTGCCTACACATTGTTTGAAGTACAGTAGACAAACATAGCTACTGTAGGAGATCAAAGCTATGTACTGGAAAACCTTGGTAGAGCATGGATTTAGAATGTGTCTGTGTATGTTAATCTGAAGCTCCTGAACTTGAGGCTGTACAGCGTCCTCGGAGGCCACGTCTTTCAGACCAGAGAAGGTTCAGGGTCAGTGAGTTTCCAAGAAAACAAATACTTTGGGAACCCCTCTAAGTTTAACCTGGCGCTCGTCTAAAGAGACACAAACCGCTCAATAGCTTGTGTTGCACATGCGCTCATTTATCCGACAGCCTGATTGACCAGGGAAATGCAGCCCATGGTTGAGAGTCATAATCAGACCCTGCTGTCTGTTGGCACCGATTTTTTAATCTATATATTTTTTCAACTAGGCAAGTAAGTTAAGAACAAATTCTTATTAACAATGACGGCCCACCCCGGCCAATCCCTAACCCAGACAACGCTGGGCCAATTGTGTGCCGCCCTATGGGACTCCCAATCACGACCAGTTGTGATACAGCCTGGATTCAAACCAGGGTCTGCAGTGACCCCTCTAGCACTGAGATGCAGTGCCTTAGACCGCTGCGCCACTCGGGAGCCCAGATGGTAATTGCAGTGGGCCTCTGTCTGTCAGTAGCTCTTTCAGGCCAATTGTTGTCTAGCCTGGAGGACACAGGGGCCAGCGGGGTCAATGGCCCATCTGTGATACACATCACAAAATACTGTATGGCCACGGGTTAACACGGCTCTTCTCATATCACTCTGTGTGTTATAGGCTGCAGGTGCTTCTGACTGGAAAGCATGGATTAAATCTGACAAAATCGCCCCTTTGTTCACATACAGTATCACAATGAATCAATACATGCCCCTGTATTTGATACAAGAGCATTCACAAAAAAAGACGTGTTTCTTTGTGTGCAGGGAGGGATTGCAGCTGGTCAGATTTAAAGATATAGTCATTTTCTCCTGGCCTTTGTGTAGTCCTCTCCCAGTGTTGATAACCTGGCGGAGAGTGACAGATAAAAAGTGAGGATCATAACATCTGGATAAGGAGCTATTGGATGACCTCCATAAGGAGCTGGTCTGGGTAAAGCATTAGACACTGTGAAAGGAAGAAGGCTCTGGAAAAGACACTCACAGGGAGAAAGAGAGAGGGCACGGTTTTCCTTTGAGCCCCCCTCCAAACCTCACCCACCCTTTACTGTCTATTCACAGAGGTATGTACCCTTGTTTCTCTCCTTCTATAAGTCTGTCCCACTTCTCTGTGGCCTTGATCTCTCTGTTTCATGTCTGTTTCTTTAGATGAGGGCTAGATTTTAAGCACCAGAACTGCCTGTGTGTTTTGGTCCACATATTGGTAAAGAGACGTTTACTTGGCCAGCAGGGATATGATTCAAAACAACGATGACACAATGTATTCATCTGATCTAAACTGCAAGGCACTTGAATATGATGTTTTTTCTCTCTTTGGTCGAATCTAGTGGCCCAGACAAACCCAGGAGTAAAGGGGTCTGATGCTCTGCCAGGGCTGGCCTTGTTACAGAGGTATTAGCTGGACTCAAGTGGCTACATTCATTCCGGAACCAGGGGCCAGCTGTTTGCCCATGATTAGGCCTCCATTTTCAATGTTCCTGGCCCGGTGGAGGGAATTAGCGGCCCTTGAGTTGGCATGTGGGGGTGAGGGAATGAGGGGGTGTGGCTCTTCGTGTATGAGTGTGTGAGCGTTTTCTGTATGTTTGGCTCTGGGTTGGATTCTGATCTAATTCATGGGAATAATTACTTAGACCCGACTCTGGTCATGCAGGCTCCTCATGCACCCTCTTTTTCTTTATACCCCCCCTCCTCTCTCTCCCTCCCCCCTCCCTCTTGCTCACCCTTTTTCTCCACCCCACCTCTTCCCTCTCTCCCTCCTCCCTCTCTCCACATCCTCTCTCTCTCTCTCTCTCTCTCTCTCTCTCTCTCTCTCTCTCTCTCTCGTCCTCTTCACACACCCTCCTGTCTCCTCTCTGTCTTTCTCTTTCTCTTTCACCCCTTCTCTCTCTCTCTCTCTCTCTCTCTCTCTCTCTCTCTCTCTCTCTCTCTCTCTCTCTCTCTCTCTCTCTCTCTCTCTCTCTCTCTCTCTCTCTCTCTCTCTCTCTCTCTCTCTCTCTCTCTCTCTCTCTCTCTGTCCTACTCCTGTCTGTATTTTCACATAACCCCACAGCTCCACAGGGAGAGCCCAGAGGCAGGGCAGGCATCACAGGCCCAAAGAGTGAGAGGCGCTAGCTAAAATAGCCCTGGATAAATAAAAAAGCGTGGGAACCCTCCGTTTGTTTCCTCCATTAGCCACATTTATCAGGGATCTGTGGAGGCTGTGTGCTAAGCCTCTATGTTGTTCTTTCATAGGGAGAGAGGGATGGTACCCTGCTATGATGTGAAATAAATCACTCTCAGACACGCTTTACAACTCCATTTTTATATCCTCCCGTTTCGTTTGTCTTGGCTTCAACCGCTCTTTTTGGGAGTTTCATTTTCGACGGTGTCTGATGTGCTTGAATGTGACTGGAATTACAAGGCTTACACTTCAGAAACAGGCCACGTTATGCCTACAGTCTGTACATGGGTTCACTCTTTATTTAGTCCGCAGCTAATGGGGTTTATTTGGTCTGCTTCTCAATAAACTTGAAAAGGTCATGAGAGACTACAATTGTAATGGAGATGCATCTGTGTGCTCTAGTTTCCCTGAATTACACTGCCTGGTTGTTCCACAGTTCTACCAATATTTTGTTCTAAAAACAGTACAGCATATATGATGAGACAGAGGCTATATGAGAATAGCACACGTTTTGACCACCCACTGGGTCCCCTGCTTCAGCATGAACCTATATAACCTCTCTCCGTCTGTTTCCATGTTGGTCCATCTGTCCCCCTCTGCCCTCCACCACGAAAGGGCTACTGTAGATGTTACAGCTATAGTTATCAACCCCCCCCCAACACCCTCCACTTATTCATATCAGCGCGTGACTGCAGTCAACTGCAGCATGCACTTATCAAAGCACGGTCATGGTCTCTCCTATTAAATCAGAGTAACGTCTTGTCACACCTCTGGTGGCTGGTGCGTCAGAGAGGCCCATGTGTCACCTCACGTCTCTTCACCTGGAACATCCATCTCCTGGGCACAGACGGCATCTCTGTGCCACCCAGGGTGTCCAACGCCTTAACAATGAACCGGTAGGGTCCAACTGCCTGCCATGTAGTGTGTCAGTTCATAGTGAGTACAACCAGGGCCTCCAGAAGAGAAGCAGTGGGTGGCAAAGACCACTTACACGCTCGATGTTTGAAAAGCAAAAGGAAGAGGAACCGTGCATCCACATAGTGATAAGCCCCATTACTATAATAAGATAATAGTAGACGTGCTTGTGAGGGGGAGACACTATAGTTGGGCAGTGTCCAGAGGCTCTGGGAAGCTGCCTTGTGGTCCTGGGAACTAGAGGTCCTGGGGCCATGGTGAAGCTGACGGAGCAGAGCGAGAGGAGGCTGCCTCTGGGGTCTCTATGGGTCCCCTATGGCTCCCTGGGTGGGTGAAGTCCCTAGTCTTGGTCCTGGGAACTGTGATGTGATGGGAGATGTTCTGCCAGGCTCCCAGGGCCCCTCTGGGAGCGTGGAAATGGGACAGGGGCAGAGTGGCTGCAGCAGGTCAGGGTCTCTGCTGCTTCCCAGTGCTCCCTGTCCCTGTCCTGCTAGGGTCAGAGGGACATGGTCAAATCAGGCCCTTGTTGAACTCAGAGCAACCCTGCCTTGCCTGAGAGGATGAGGGAGAGTGCTCTGGCAATGTCAGATTCACACACATTACTAAGAGGGTAACTGGAATCTAGTTTTGAATGCTATCCTTAGAGTTGAGTGAGTGTGTGTGCATACTGTGTGTGCATACTATATTTGGTAAGACTGCTACTGTATGTTTACCTGGGCTTGTGTAGCATGTTGTGTATATGTTGTATATATGGTATGTGTGTGACTGGTTGCAGTTGAGAGGAGTCATGTGAAAAGTTTCTCAGAGTGGGGCGATCTGTCTGTGTTGGTGGGTCTTTGTTTACAGGATGGATGTGTGTGTGGTGTGTGTGTGTGGTGTGTGTTTATCCAGCCCTGAGGGGATAATGGCCACAGCTCTGACACCACACTTAACACAGGACTGATGACTCTCAGGTGAACAGCACACACACGTCAGACTTTGATGAATTGCTAACGAGCCTGAGCTGCCTCCTGATTTACATTCCTGGGCCCCGATAACACTGCATGGTCTTCTGGTCCGCCGTCCTGTGGAGTCCTCTGTACACACTGAACATGTACAGAGGACTGACTGATTGTTGACAATGGTAAGCTGTCTGTGTTACATGAAGAGGGTAAGACAGATGGTCATGTATGTCTCCTGAACACTCTGACTTCCCCAATCGTCCCATCGTCTAGACAAGCCTACCCAGTAACACATTTGGAGGAAGTAAGCATCGTAGTGTTTATGTGAATGAAATTCCTGTTGTATCGAATGTCTAATGTTGTCTATGCGCCTATCTGTGAGTGTGCTGATGCACAGTGTACACTGCTGCATTATAGGGCTTTATTGTGTGGCTTGGTTGAGTCAGAGGCAAGGGTTCGGAGCGGGCATTTGTTGGGGGACTGTTTGTGTGTGTGTGTGTGTGTGTGTGTGTGTGTGTGTGTGTGTGTGTGTGTGTGTGTGTGTGTGTGTGTGTGTGTGTGTGTGTGTGTGTGTGTGTCTCTGTGTCGTCTGTGTCTGTGTGTCTGTGTCTGTGTCTGTGTCTGTCTGTGTCTGTGTGTGTGTGTGTGTGTGTGTGTGTGTGTGTGTGTGTGTGTGTGTGTGTGTGTGTGTGTGTGTGTGTGTGTGTGTGTGTGTGTGTGTGTGTGTGTGTGTGTGTGTGTGTGTGTGTGTGTGTGTGTAGGAGAGGACGCCAGGCTGTCTCCAGGCTGGATCTGAGCCGCAGGAAGAGCACCCCATAAATCAGGGCAGATTAGAGAGAGGCCGCTGGGCCGTCGCTACACAGCCCCCGTGCTGCTTAATATCAGAGAGAACCCCACCGACCGATGGCCTGGCTCTGCCTGCCTGCCTGCTGAAGGCCTGCTCTCATTAAACCTTAACACACACACTGTAAGCCCTTCCCTAGTCCCCCAATAACTGCCTGCTCCGAGCCCCCACCCCTGGTCTGTTCTACTTGATTTGTTGTATTTTTTATTGTGCTACTGATATTGATTAGTGCATTGTTGGGGAAGAGCAAGCAAGAAACACATTTCACTCTACTTGTGCATGTGACAATAAAAACTTGAAACACACACTCATGACACTTATGCACATTCACAAACCCACACACAGTCTCACAGACATGACACGTATGCGTACACACACACACACACACACACACACACACACACACACACACACACACACACACACACACACACACACACACACACACACACACACACACACACACACACACACACACACACACACACACACAGAAAGACGAAGGAAATGTGGAGAGTTTGTTTCCTCCCTTATTAAACGGATGCTATTAGGCTGTGAGAGTTTCTTACAGATATTCATCTATTTCATTTCGCAAACATAAAGAAAGGACTGTTCAGTTCATTACTTTTACAAGTTGCAGAATACAATAAGACCAGGGAATAGATGTAATGCATATAGAAGACATAATCACATTGGAGCCATGGCAGAAGCACAGACATTCATTAATGTTATGTTTGCTTGTGTTTATGTACTATTACATCTTGATTGGGAGAGGATTCGCGGTTAGCAATTATAAACTGGAAGCAATGTCTTCAGACAGGGAAGTTTTCATCCTTGACATGAATAGTGCCAGAAACCTGAGCTTGTATTGGTGCGTATGTCTCAGCAGGCAGTGTCCACAGTCTGGAGCGCCACACATACCACTTAGCAGCACCACCGCCAGGCCACAGTCTGTACTCCCTCCCACCTGTCAATCATTCACAAGCTAGACTTTGATTGGATACATGTTATGGAGCAACAATAAAAGGGCAGGGCAACAGGACATTGGTGCGTTTGTCTCGTTATAATCATCTGCTAAAGTCCTACAACTTTTGCTTTGTTTTGACTCGTGTGGTTCAAGGGGAAGTGCATGTCATGTACAATGTGTATTCTAAAATAAGGATTTGTGTTTGAAGGTATGCATACAAGTACAGTTATACTGCTGCTTTGGTTAAATATACAGAGGTACATTTTTATCTCATCATCTCAGATGTTTTCTCAAAGAGGAGATGGGAGAGGATTCAAAAAGTACCCACAAAGACAAAGGGGTTGAAAGTGAGAACATTTCACATGCGGACCACAGAGCCTCCCAGCATCCTCCCTGTTCCCCCAGGCATAGCCTATCTGCCCAGAGCCTCCCAGCATTCTCCCTGTTCCCCCAGCCACAGCCTATCTGCCCAGAGCCTCCCAGCATCCTCCCTGTTCCCCCAGCCACAGCCTATCTGCCCAGAGCGTCCTATAAACAGTCCATGAGCCGTCTGAGGTGAAATGCCACTTCCTCTTCCGCTGGCCCACACTGAAGCCATTCCCATTCCCAAGTCCCATTTATCAAGCATTGCTTTAAGGGAACGGTTAAATATAACTTTGGCAACGAGCGGAGGCACAATAATCAAACAGTTTACTGCACTTTTACCCCATTTCTCCCTGTTTCTAGGTGGTCTGGCTAATGTTTCACTGTGCTGTCACCCACTCACTCCAAGCCGTCTACTGTCCAGCCAGCCAACCATTCAAATCCACTAGGCTGGAGACAGACAGACAGGGCCAGGAAGCTCATCTACTTGCCAGGGACAGAGGGACAGAGGGATTTCTGGATGGATGTACTGCAGGGAACAATCTGTTTAGAAACCTAGGTTCTCTGATCCCCTGTCTATCACAGTCTACCCAGAGCCATGTTTTGTGTTGCAGCCTGTCGCATAAATCCATAATGGAGTCCTGTTTGTGCCGGAAGCCTCTCTTTGATCATATGACCACAGATACAACATGAGGAAGCCAGAGAACGGGAGAGGTGCTGGTGTCGCGCAGTGCAAGATTACAGCAAGGGTCTGACGAGTAACATTCCTAAGCAGCTACACAGCAGCATTCACACAAACATCATGATGAAGCCCTGGTTATCTTACACATAGCCAGAATTAAAAGACCAGACGAGATGCTAGACAACATCTTTTCCAGGAACATGAAGGGCTGAGAGAAGTTACAGATGGAGATGAATGTGTACGGCTGTGATTCTGATGATGTTGTCTTGAGAGGAAACACTGATGAATTATCAGGGGCAGATGGATGAAAGGTCTCTCAGGGGATAAGATCTGGCCTTGTCCCTGCCTGCTCTCTGCCCATATGTGGACTGGATTTAGTGTGCAGCGCAAAGCTCGTAGGGCAGCCTACACTCTTTCCCCAGTCTGCACAGCGTTAGCCCAGTTCAGCTAAAGTGGGAGTGGTGGTGCTTTCTGTGATGAGAAACAGGGGAGGGATGGCGGAGGTTTAATCACTTCAGATCAGTCAACGGGGGGAGGAAAGGAGAGGCCTGGGTCCACGAAGGGAGGGAGACTCAGCTGGCCAACTTCCTCTCTCTCTCTCTCTCTCTCTCTCTCTCTCTCTCTCTCTCTCTCTCTCTCTCTCTCTCTCTCTCTCTCTCTCTCTCTCTCTCTCTCTCTCTCTCTCTCTCTCTCTCTCTCTCTCTCTCTCTCTCTCTCTCTCTCTCTCTCTCTCTATCCCTCCCACAAACAAAGAAAACAATCATATATCTGACGCGTCATCGGCTCCCTCTGTTTGCTTACGCCTGCAGTGCTTGTCAGTACATGCAGACTTACGGCTACTTGAGATGATTTTTCCAGGATCTGCCTTGCCTCCTGGTTGTAGATACATAGGGCTGTGTGTTTTATACCCATATAGACCATGCTTAGGCAGATGATTTGTAAAGCTGAAAGACCAAGAACTCATGGAGTCATTGTTCCAAGTTACTGCTCCCCTAAGCCCTCTTTACACTGTGACAAATGTAAGATGTAAGATGCCGGTTAGAACCAAAGGGACCATTCCCTCCTTCCCTATCTTCCCTCTCTCTCACTCTCTTCCCCCTCTCTCACTCTCTTCCCCTTCTCTCACTCTCTTCCCCCTCTCTCGCTTTCTTCTCCCTCTCTCGCTCTCTTCCCCCTCTCTCACTCTCTTCCCCCTCTCTCGCTATCTTCCCCCTCTCTCGCTCTCTTCCCCTCTCTCGCTCTCTTCCCCCTCTCTCGCTCTCTTCCCCATCTCTCACTCTCTTCCCCATCTCTCACTCTCTTCCCCCTCTCTCGCTCTCTTCTCCCTCTCTCACCCTCTTCCCCCTCTCTCGCTCTCTTTCCCCTTTCTCTCTCTCTGCACACATACAGTATAGAAAATTACACCTTGGCCAAAATGGGATGTTTCTCAACTCATCTCTATATACTAAAGATCAGACTACATCACCCTAGCTTTATGGAAAGGTGCTGGGGCAGGGTTGAGGAGAGCCCTTGATGTAACATATTCCATCAAAGTTGTACTTCCCTTAACAAAACAAAGGGGCTTTGAGCTACTGTTTGGAAGGCTGATCCTGATTCCTAACAGCAAGCAACAGCGCTACTATGGTTAGAGGGGCCAGCAGTTATGAAATATATAAATGGCTTAAACACCTGTTACAGTTTAAGCTCTTTTGGTATTTCTGAGATTGATTCTGGGCCCAAGGAGCTGATTAGTGAGAATAAAGACAGCCATAGTGGCAGTTTGTTTACACATTACTGTAACCTGCTGTAAACTGTGTGTGTGTGTGTGTGTGTGTGTGTGTGTGTGTGTGTGTGTGTGTGTGTGTGTGTGTGTGTGTGTGTGTGTGTGTGTGTGTGTGTGTGTGTGTGTGTGTGTGTGTGTGTGTGTGTGTGTGTGTGTGTGTGTGTGTGTGTGTGTGTTGCAGGTGTAGAGCCCTATCAAATCTGTTTTCTTTTTTTCCAAATAAGTTCTCTCTGTTGAATTTTTCCAGGTTTTTCCCATTTCTTTCAGGTTTTTGCTTTTAAAATCTCACTTTTTTGGGGGGGGGGGAACAAAATAGCATATTCTCAGTACACAACTCCTGACACATCAAGAGATGACTTTTGAGGTCTAAGAAATGTTGATTGTGGAATGTAGTTACCCTTTAATGAAATTGTGCACTAGCAAAAGACTGTTGTTTGGTTATGAGTGTTTCTGTTCCATATGTGATCACGGTAGAGTTTGCAAAACAAAATAACCCACTGGGTTGATGCAAATGATCAGGTAGGCATAACATAGCATGTAAATGCCCCATAACATTTCATTTGGGAAAGCCTTTCCATCTGCCAGAAGACAGTTATCATTAGCATCACTAACAGCTACACAAATTGGTAGACATAAGCGGACAACATACACACAGAGGCAGGGTCATTCCCATGTTGTAGTATCTACAAAAAGTTACTGAAAACACAAATCACGGATGCATTCTGTTTGTCTTATGATAAACAATTAACAAATGTTCTAATAAGTTTGATACGTTTAATTGATTTCCTACTAAGTTCAATAGATACTGTTTTTATATTGTTGAAATCCGTTTTAATGTATGTATTATGTTATTCAGTCCACGTTGTTTGAATTGCAGATTTTACAAGTCCCTACAGGTGTCACAAATCCCCTAAACACGTCACAGGGGTCATGTTCCTCTGCTCAGATGTTGCATGCATCAACAAATGGTTGTGTGCCACGTCATCGCCTATGCAGATTGCTATAACATATGATGTGGTTTGCTGACACGTAAAATAGCTATCCAGGCATTGTAAAATCTGTCAGGGGAACACGATCGCATGCTTCTGCCTTAATTGATTGCTTTGTTTACAAATCCTATTGGCCCTGACCTGATGTCCTTTTAATCCTTGTGTCAGAGTGGCCAGCCAAGGGAAGAGTAGCTAGAATCTTTAGATGCCTTAGTTTATCAAGAAGATCAGGGTCAAAGAATGATGTAACCATTTTGATGAGCTTGGAACAACAAAATGAGTACATGTAGAATAATTTGTATAACTGATTGTCATTTCATTAATTATTAGTGTTGTGTTTGGAATTTTAGCGGAAAGACATTAGGTAGCTCTTTATGGTATAAAATAGCAACTTCAGAAACCTGAAAAAAGTGAGAAGTAGAAGCTGGTGAACAGACTTCAGGTAATTAGCTATAATTAGTTACCGTAATTTGTTATCAATCCCCTCACACCTTGTAGTCCAAGGTAGATTACAATAACTTTATCCGTTCCTCTAGGTGGCAAAGGAGATAAAAATTGTTATTGTATTGGAGCTACAACAATGTGGTTAGGAAGGTTGCGTTTGGACCAGCAGCCCAATTCTGATCTTTTTTCACTAATTGCTCTTTTGACCAATCAGATCAGCTCTGAAAAATATCTGATGCGGAAAGATTGGATTTGGTTGGTCAGAAGACCAATTAGTGTAAAAAGATCAGAATTGACATGCCTGTGTAAATGCAGACGAAGTCACAAAACAATTCAAATGCATTTTCATTTGATTCATTCAATTGGTTTCAGTTGGATATGTGATAGAGTGTAGTATTTGGGTAAACACTACGCTGCTTCAGGAAGACTTCAGTTAATTAGCTAATAAGCAATAGCAAGCTAGTTAACGATCCCTTCACAGCTTGTTAGCCAATTACGGTAGATTCCAGGAACTTTTCGATAGTGTTACTGTGAAAGAGCCACTTAACACGCCAACTGAACACGTGTTTTTCTGTTGCTCATTAGAAAAGCAAAATGTCTGCGTTTGGCTAATATTTCCTCAACATCCCAGAAAGAATATAAGATGACTCAAGATATCTGTAATTCATTATGTTTTGGCCTAGTATACTTTTGTTGTGCAATTTTCAATCTAACTAAGGTGTTTGGTGCGGTATTTCTCAAGTAAAGAAATGTGCGATGTGTTGTATTATCTTAACAAAGTCTGGCTGCTGGGCAGGTCTGGCTCACTGTCTATGTTATTGGATAGAGAGCAACCACCGCAGCTGTTCAGCCCATGTTAGTGGGCAAATCAAATGGATATTTGCCAAATCAAAACCCTTTCATTTACCCATTGTGACGCACATATGTTCCAAACTCCGTTTCAGACGAGACTGACTTTATGACCAGAATGATCCTATTTACACTTTGTAGTCAATTTTGACAGTAGAATAACTGTTTCTGACGCATATTGATATACGTTTTCAAAGGGATTTGTCATTTTTTAAAGGCAGTCGCTCTTTGTTAATAAATACTTAGTTGGACAAAGTGGTTGACAAAGTTCACCAGCTTCTAGTTCTCAAAGTGGAAAAGAGTTTCCTAGGGTTGGAGACATAGACTTGGAATTTACAGTGATAGAAAGCGGCTTTACATTTACATTTAAGTCATTTAGCAGACGCTCTTATCCAGAGCGACATACAAATTGGTGCATTCACCTTATGACATCCAGTGGAACAACCACTTTACAATAGTGCATCTAAATATTTTAAGGGGGGAGGGGGTGAGAAGGATTACTTTATCCTATCCTAGGTATTCCTTAAAGAGGTGGGGTTTCAGGTGTCTCCGGAAGGTGGTGATTGACTCCGCTGTCCTGGCGTCGTGAGGGAGTTTGTTCCACCATTGGGGAGCCAGAGCAGCGAACAGTTTTGACTGAGCTGAGCGGGAACTGTACTTCCTCAGTGGTAGGGAGGCGAGCAGGCCAGAGGTGGATGAACGCAGTGCCCTTATTTGGGTGTAGGGCCTGATCAGAGCCTGGAGGTACTGAGGTGCCGTTCCCCTCACAGCTCCGTAGGCAAGCACCATGGTCTTGTAGCGGATGCGAGCTTCAACTGGAAGCCAGTGGAGAGAGCGGAGGAGCGGGGTGACGTGAGAGAACTTGGGAAGGTTGAACACTAGACGGGCTGCGGCGTTCTGGATGAGTTGTAGGGGTTTAATGACACAGGCAGGGAGCCCAGCCAACAGCGAGTTGCAGTAATCCAGACGGGAGATGACAAGTGCCTGGATTAGGACCTGCGCCGCTTCCTGTGTGAGGCAGGGTCGTACTCTGCGGATGTTGTAGAGCATGAACCTACAGGAACGGGCCACCGCCTTGATGTTAGTTGAGAACGACAGTTTGTTGTCCAGGATCACAGGCTTTAGCAGTGGATACAGAAGAAGAGGAAGTGGAAAGATGCTTAGTTTTCCTCAGTGGTGGAAAAAGTACCCAATTGTCATACTTGAATAAAAGTAAAGATACCTTAATAGAACATGGCTCAAGTAAAAGTGAAAGTAATCTAGTAAAATACTACTTGAGTAAAATTATTTGGTTTGAAATACACTTAAGTATCAAAAGTAAATGTAATTGCTAAAATATACTTGAGATATAAAATATATAAGTAAAAGTATAAATCATTTAAAATTCCTTATATTACGCAAACCAGGCAGCATAATAATTTTCTTTATTTTATTTTATGGATAGCCAGGGGCATGCTCCAACAGATAATTTACAAACGAAGCATGTGTTTAGTGAGTCCGTCAGATCAGAGGCAATAGGGATGACCAGGGATGTTGTCTTAACAACTGCGTCAATTGGACCATTTTCCTGTCCTGCTAAGCATTAAACATGTAACGAGTACTTTTGGGTGTCAGGGAAAATATATGTTGTAAAAAGTATATCATTTTCTTTAGGATTGTATTGAAGTAAAAGTTGTCGAAACTATAAATAGTACAGTAATGTACAGATAGCACTTAAGAAGTTATTTGGGGTACTTTCAAGTATTTTTACTTAAGTACTTTACACCACTGGTTTTCCTCAATTTTTCTGTGTGCACGCAGGGAGTCACTCAGTCACAGAGCAAGAGGGGAGGGTGGAGTCGGCCTGAAGGAAAAGGGACAGTTGGAGTCCCACTACGAGGTATGAAGGAGAGTCTGAGGAGCGGGGTGGCGAAAGAGATTTCTACGATTCAATTCACATTACATCCTTGCCTTACCTTTCGTTGTTGCTGGCAATGCAACATTCTTGGGCCACAGCTCAAATTGACCGTCAATTTCACATTAACCTCTAACCATTAAGCACAAACTATTCATCAATGACAGAAAAGTTTATTTTAAAACATATTACACTATTGAATAATGCAACCATACCATATTACATGCTTGAATAATATAACAATTCACAAGCATGTACAGTATGTGCAGACAATTAAAGGGTTTCTTTTCTCGTCTGTAGGCTACACTCATTACATTTTAGCTTCAAGCCGAAAGCACAGAGTTGCTAACAGCATGTTTTCATCAAGTAATGTTAACCTATCAAAAATGAATGATTATCCCACTCCTACAAATATAAAAGTATAGTAGGCCTACCTATCAACATTACAACAAACCAGGCTTAGTTTTTATCAATGTCATGCAAATCATTGAAAATATATTGTGACTGAAAATGTGGATATACTGTCAGTGAATTCACCCCTACAAGGTGTTTTATATGGAAGCTCATACCCACCACCAAATGTTTTAAATTAAATGAAATGCCTCATGAATTGTTTCACTTGCACAATTAGTCTAATCCCTTCTGGGAATGGCCAGGGGAAATGTAGCATCATGTTTTTACAGCCCAAGCTACGTATTTTTTGCCTAAAATTGGCTCATTTATTATTTAATCAACACAGTAGTGATGACATACTGTATGAGTATCTTTTTAATTAGATCCAAAAGCCTACCCGATGCAACCCTGCATACAGAGAGCTCAACCATCTCAGCCCTGTTTGCTTTTTTGTTTGTTTTGTCCAATCACATTGTTGTCTCTGTTTGTGAAAAGGGTTTTAATGTTTTCATTCATCCTAGGGCCAGGAGTTTTTCCAGGAGTTTTTTAAAACTATATGACCTGATTAGAAAAATAAAATAATCTGGTCCCATCATAACCCTTATCATGTCCCATATAAAGCATTTGTTTTACAGCGATTTATCACTATGTCATACGCTACAACTAGGGTCCAGAGTTGGTTAGATTAGCCTACTACCAGATCAGGAAAAACTCTGGGACCCAGGAAAACATTCCCCTCCCACCACTCTGGTACTGGTACCACCTCTGAAATCACCACACAATGAAAAATATTTCCTATTTGTATGATCTACTTTTGCATGTTTTTAGGTGGTGGGGTTGGGCTTCCATAGTTTTATGTGGCTCAGTGTAGCTGGCAGCTACTACAACAATTTCAGAACGTAGCAGGCTGTTACTGCAGTTTCAGAATGTAACAGGCTGTTTGTTACTGCAGTTTCAGAATGTAACAGGCTGTTACTGCAGTTTCAGAATGTAACAGGCTGTTACTGCAGTTTCAGAATGTAACAGACTGTTACTGCAGTTTCAGACTGTAACAGGTTGTTACTGCAGTTTCAGAAGGTAACAGGCTGTTACTGCAGTTTCAGAATGTAACAGGCTGTTACTGCAGTTTCAGAATGTAACAGGCTGTTACTGCAGTTTCAGAATGTAACAGGCTGTTACTGCAGTTTCAGAATGTAACAGGCTGTTATTGCAGTTTCAGAATGTAACAGGCTGTTACTGCAGTTTCAGAATGTAACAGGCTGTTACTGCAGTTTCAGAATGTAACAGCCTGTTACTGCAGTTTCAGAATGTAACAGGCTGTTACTGCAGTTTCAGAATGTAACAGGCAGTTACTGCAGTTTCAGAATGTAACAGGCTGTTACTGCAGTTTCAGAATGTAACAGGCTGTTACTGCAGTTTCAGAATGTAGCAGGCTGTTACTGCAGTTTCAGGTAAAAACAATAAAACAAGTCTCAAATATGAGCAAAATGTCTGTACATTTAATCTGTTTCATAAACATTGCTCTGTATTACCATTTATACAGTAGGATTGTTGGCTCAACAAGACAATTCTGTTTACACTGCTCTGCTTCAAGGGGGCAACTGTCGGGCTAGCATCGTGTTCTACCTCCAGAGGTAGAGGTCGAGACGTAGCAAGTACACACGTTTACATTGTAGTAAAATGTGTAGCCGACGGTATTTTTACACAAATTGTAGTACGTGTGAAAAGACTCAAAATAGGTGGAGGAGTCAGGAAACAGGATGGAGAAGGATTTAGCGGAAGGAAGAGATGATAGGATAGAAGAGGACAAGGGATTTTTCAATGTACTGTAACCTGTCGTAACCTGTGTGTGTGTGTGTGTGTGTGTGTGTGTGTGTGTGTGTGTGTGTGTGTGTGTGTGTGTGTGTGTGTGTGTGTGTGTGTGTGTGTGTGTGTGTGTGTGTGTGTGTGTGTGTGTGTGTGTGTGTGTGTGTGTGTGTGTGTGTGTGTGTGTGTGTGTGTGTGTGTGTGTGTGTGTGTGTGTGTGTGTGTGTGTGTTACTGTTAACTGTAAATTAACTTTTAATTAGGTGTCTGTTTTTACACCACTGGTTGCCAAAAGTTCAGATGTCATCTCAGGAGGCGTCAGTAATCTTGTTGCTTAATTTGACCATACTAATTGGTTTCTGGGGTAAAAGGCTTTTCTAATGGAACCTGACATTACTGGAAGCACCAAAGGCGATACAGATTAAAATTGTATTACATGCTGTCCAAATTTGTTGATGTTAATAATATCTGTGTTTTCTGCGTATAAGAAGGTGAAAATCTTACACACTTGTTGTGTGAATGTAAATCTGTGATCGATTTTTGGGAAGCCTTGATACATATTTAACCTTGTTAACGCTACCCATGTTTTTGACCTGAAGGATATTATAAGTTACTATTGCAATGATGACAGGACCATTGAAATTATAGTGATTCTTTTCTTGTTGCCAAGTACTTTAGACACAAACAAAAATTCCAGGAATCTATGCCAAAATTACAAATATTTCTGATTGAAATGGATAATCTAGTTAAAACATGAACCTTAGTTAAAGACAAAAACAATGACGTCTTCTTGAATCATTGCACTATTAGTTTAAAAAAAATGTGTCTTTAAGGTCTATTCTTGTTTTACCTTTGTATTTTGTTTTGTGGTTGAAGTGTTTGATGCAGTGATGTAAGTTGTTTGCTAGTAATTTGTATAACAAATATTTGTGCCTGATATTTGTCATTTCTACTTGGAATTATAAAAAATAAATAAATAAATTGTTATTTTATATTGTATTTTACCTTACATTTACATTACACTCAGGAAGATTCACATAAAAAGAACGAGTGACTGAAATTATTTTTTGGTATAGCCTATCTACCAGCCAATGTGGCTGGTCGATTGAAAAGTGCTGCCTTTTGGTCCACCTCGTTAGTTGGCCCTGAAAAAGGTGTTTCAACTAAACACTGTGCCGAGGAAGACTTCAGTCAATTAGCTAAAGCAAGCAAGATAGCTAGTTATCTATTCCCTGACAGCTTGTTGGCTAATTAAGGTGGAATTCCAAAAACCTTTCCCACAGTGTTAATAATAATAATAATAATAATAATATTGGATTTGTAAAGCTCATTTCCCACGCTCAATGCGCATAAGATAGAAATGAGTTAATGCTATTTAACACTTAATTGAGTGTCTGTACAATACTCAACACTCTATCCTAAGATGTCGAGGGCGTTGGAGGCGTTACTTGCTGTTGTACTTTGGTTGTACTTTGGTTGCCCCCTCTAATTCATCAACTTGGATTTAATTGAACACTTAAAAAAAACTCTTCTCCATAGTGTTAATGTTAATTATCAGTAATTAAACACTTAATTAGGTGTCTGTTGTGTTCCATTGTATTTTATTAGTTGGTTTTACTTGGACAATGTGTCAGTTAGGCATTAGTATCTGGGCAAACACCACGCTATATGAGGAGGACAAGTGTTGTTTGAAATGGCTGCCATGCATACCCTTGTAACTTAGCCTTTCTATGATCTGATACAAAAAATTGTAACAAACTTGTATAGGTTTAGTAACGTTAATTTGTTTTGCATTATGCAAAAATATTTGTTTTATTGATTATCTCAGTGTGCGTAAGGGGTCTTCTATCCACTTAGTTCTGCACACTGGTTAACACTACTAAGATGTGTGTGCATGTGTGTTTGTGTGCCTACATGGAAGCTGACCTCATTGATAGAGTTGTCAGTCAGAGGAGTGCAGGAGAGGATGCTGAGAGTGGGGTGTCAGTGGGCAGGTGGACGGGCAGTACCACAGCGGCTGCTCTGGCTGGGATCACTCAGGGATTTAGTCCCTCTCTCACAGATTAGGGTGTAAATAACCATGCTGCTTGCACTCTCATGCACTGATAAGCACCATTAAGAGGGCACTAATCCTGATGTGGCACTCTGGGGCTCGGCAAAACGGAGTGGGCATGGATTAAGGAGTATGACCTTTCAGCTGATGGCAAATAAAGGTCATGCTGAACCGTTGAGAGAACAGGCTTGAGATTGGACTCCCCTGTGTTACGCTTAAGGAGGTGTTCCTCTTGACTCTGAACTATCAGTTCTGGCCTGGGCTGAGGCTATGGTGGTGGTGACCCAGAAAAGTTATTCACACCACATTGGGCTGGCAGACTGGCTGTTAATGTGTGTAAATCCCTGGGCCAGCTGTTGGAGTTGTCATTCCGGTGAGTGGTGGCAGGGCAGGTGGTCGGGTGGCTCAGGTGGCCCCCACGCATGTCAAAACCATCGATCCCCCACTGAAATGACTAAACGTTTGCTTGTCAGGCGCCGGCTTCTCACTTCAGCATGTCTCCTTAAAGAATGTGGTGCACATGTTTTCCGATCTGTTAACCCCCTGTCTGTGTCTGTATCTGCCAGAAATGTGCCTTCCAGGAAACCCAGGGAGTTAATATACAGCAGACATGGGTGGGCAGGAGACACAGCTACAGAGTGCTGTATTGGTGGGTCAGTTTGTCCACCTTGTGACAAGGACATTAGGACAGTTGATATTCCTGCTGGGCTGTAAACAGCCGGATTAGACCAGTGAATGTATGGGTTATACAAGGACTGTTGAATAGAGGATCATGTGGCTTATAGCACCGTTGTCTCCTTGTCAAATCAATTTGCATTTCATGATTAAAATGGATTGATTATAGACTTTTTAGACATCTTAATGGTCATCTTGTCAAACCAGCTACCTGTTCCCCACTGTCACTTCGGGTCAAATACCAGTGCCAAGGGTCTAATCTAATTCCAACCTATCAGACTTAAAGTCTGCGCAGGGTGTCTTGCTGCCTGACCACAGTCCCAAAATATTGGCAGTAAGTCAATTAAGGGGGCCTAGGCGCATGTCAACCCTCTGCACTTAACTTTATTTATGTCTGTCGCTACGTATCATTAGTTTCGCTGACTTTAGTATAATTCTCTTCCCCTGTTAAAGAAACAACAAATGAAAGCGTCCAAGGCTGGGGCGTTTGTGGATTCCTCATTGTTTTAGAGGTCTGCAATGCTATGGTGCTAGGCGGGGAGGATGACAGGATGGACAGTCCCAGGAGGACAGACCTTGTCATGGATACAGTGTCCGTCCACCCGGAGACGATGTCAGCCCCCCCATACAGAGGCTGGCAGTGTATCAAATTGCTGAGTTCTGATCACAGGCTTGTCTGTGGTTATGAGACTGTACAGACAACAGTCCAACAACACAGTCTGGGAGGTCTTGTGTGTGTGAACCTGAGAAGCCCCAGAGAGCTCTTAACTCCAACATAACAGCACAATATTGGACATTGGACACTGCAGATCAAACTCCATTACATTAAGGAAACATTAGACCTGATATTTAAGGGGAGGATGGCTTGATGTCAAGGATGTGGGTGTGGGATGGGGTTAGAGGGCTGGTGCAGGGAGGTTGTCTCATCCAATCTGCATCTTCAGGCCTCCGTTGCAGCCAGGATGTCAGAACATCTTCCAGGACTGTTATAGTCCCTACTAATGATGTAAAAGATATTGTCTCAAATCCTTGTCCTTGGTCTCATCAGCCATGCCATCACCATCATGAAGGTCAGGCAGAGTTTCAAGCCACACAAGGTTATCAATTTTGTTCAGCAGTTATTTGTTTTGTCACCTATAAAGTGTTTTACTTAATCCTTTATGACACACAAAATTATAGATTAGCTGAGACGGGTGTCCTTTGTATAATCTGTTTTTGCCCCCTGACAGTCTGCTACTGGTATTTAGGCCATCAGGGGGGTCAGGTCAGGTCTATGAGTGTTCTTTAGGCCTCCACTATCAAACCTACAGACGGTCACGCAGAGCTGGGGAAAATGCGGAGCTGGGGACACGCTAAGCTAGGGACACGCGGAGCTAGGGACACGGGAGATTAAGATGAACAAAAATACTGATGGAAGGTAATACAATGATTTTGATAGTAATGAATTGTATTTAAATATTTGAATGAAGCTGCATAGTGATAACCAGACAGTTAGAACATATCAAGATGTTCCACTGCCATGGAGTAGCACCTCTACACACCTCCCAGAGTTTTCAGCTGCCAGTGGGGCTGGCAAAGGGAGTGCTTGAGCAATTTGGGATGTGTGTAGGGTGGTGAGGTCTGATCAAGTTGCTAAGGTACTTTAGATCAGAGCCCTGGTTGACTTAACTGTGGGGGTGGATTTGCAGTCAATACGAGAGCAGATAGGAACAGTCAGTGGAGGGGGAAATGGAGTGATGAGATCATGAGAAGAGGTGTGAGTAAGCATCCCAGATCAGAACTTTCTGTAGCATGTTAAAAGTACTTAGCAGAAACCCACTGCTGTATATAACATGCAGGACATTGCAATAGACTACACTTGAAGTGGAACTGACAGCATTTTAGCAATATAAAATCTTATTCAAATCTTAACACCCCCAGGAAGAATATGACACTTAAAAAAAAAAGCGAGAACTTAGATATGGTCATTTTCATACTTTCATTGAATGTTTGGGAATGATGTAGAGTAAGGAATATGTGAAAATTGTGACCATTTTTTTGGACAATTAATAGACACTGCATTAAATAAAACTTAATAAACACGTTTCAGTCTTGTCCAGGACCGGAGTCTACGCAGACCAGTGTGCTATAGCCAATCAGAGCTACAGTAGGCCTATATGCAAATAAGCCATTTGCCACATAGGCCTGCCATCATAAACTTTGAACTGGACTGTTTGTTTACAGTGCGACTTTAGACTATTAGAAAGCATTTGCCAAATATGTAAATACCACGGGAGCCCTCTTACATTTTGGGAACTTTACAGACCTATTGATCAAACAACCATGAACAGGTAGGCTATCTCTTCCTCCCTAAGATCAACAACTAATATTAACCAGAGTAAGATGAGCTAAAATCTAACGAGGCAAGAGTAGATAAACCCTCTCAAACTTCATCAGCTTGTAGTTGGTCGTCAAAATTGTACTGATGAACGATGGGGAATTAGGAGCCTGGTCGCACCTCTGCAGCTTGACTGCTAATGCATGCTTGTTCCAACCCACGTTTTGACAACTGAATGGGAACTGCTAGCCCGCCCATTTGATCGATGCAAAAAATACATTTGATTGTCAACTAAGATATATGCATGCTAACTGTGGATAACAGCTGTTCAGCATAGCTAGCTAGCAAAGTGATTCACATGTCTTGCTTGCTAACCAAATGACACATGCATCTCTAGCTGTAGCCACCGAAAAACAACGAGGGGGAAAAGTTGGCCACTTGTCCAATGATATGACATTGTCCCAGCAGCTAGTTAGCTAGCTTACGTTAGGTTCCGCGTTTTTAGCTTGTTAAATAAATAGCTAAATAAATAGTTTTGCTTGCCTATTAGCCACGTTATGACTGACTTGTGACATCTGTCACATCTGGTCAGTTTGTTGATTTGCACATTTCCTCTTCATATGCTGTTGTAGTCGTGGCAGCTCATGGTTGTGGTTAAAATATAATGAAGCCTATTATGTGTTTATTGTCTATTGCATTCCAGGAAACTGCTGATTTCAATAGGATATAGAGGTTGGTCAGGTTAAGAGTCTTAAAGCCTTAGGAGCTCGTTCTTCCCCCGAAGACATTACTACCAGGTTTATAGATTTAAGGCAGATTTACCTCACCAGATAACGTGCTTTGCACCGCCCACAACAGCAGAACTCTCCAGAGGGTAGTGCGCTCTGCCCAACGCATCACCGGGGGAAAACTACCTGCCCTCTAGGACACCTAGAGTACAGCACCCGATGTCACAAGAAGGCCAAAAAGATCATCAAGGACAACAACCACCCGAGCCACTGCCTGTTTACCCCGCTATCATCCAGAAGGCTGGGTCAGTACAGGTGCATCAAAGCTGGGTCCGAGAGACTGAAAAGCAGCTTCTATCTCAAGGCCATCAGACTGTTAAACAGCCATCACTAGCACCTTAGAGGCTGCTGCTGTAGATACAAAGACTTGAAATCACTGGCCACTTGAATAATGGAACACAAGTCACTTTAGTAATGTTTACATATTTTGCATTACTCATCTCTTATGTACATACTGTTTACTATTCTACTGTATTTTAGTCTGTGCCACTCCGACATTGCTTGTTCATATATTTATATATTCTTAAATCCATTCCTTTACTTTAGCATTGTGTGTATTGTTGTGAAATTGTTAAATATTACTGTACTGTTGGAGCTAGAAACAGAAGTATTTAGCTACACCCAGAATAACATCTGCTAAACACGTGTATGTGACCAATAACATTTTGCTCAGAAGCAACCATTTGGTCAAGGACACCTGGAAAATATGCCTTTATTTGACATTGGTACTCCCTTGAGGATGTATGTGCCTTTGGATGGGCATTTATATGGTTTTTATGGCATTTATAGGATTTGACCTATAATAAGTATTTACCCTGCTTGGACTTTTCATGTGTAATGTTACAAAGTGGGATTGTTTTTGTCATTGATCTACACAAAATACTCCATCATGGCAAAGTGAAAAGAAAATTCTATGTTTACAAATAATAATAAAAATGTAATATATACGTATGTATGTATGTGTGTGTGTATATATATATATATAATATACACACAGTTGGCTCCAGAATCCACTAATTTGAAAGGGTGTCCACATACTTTTGTGTGTATATATATATATATATATGTGGACACCCCTTCAAATTAGTGGATTCGGCTATTTCAGCCACACCCGTTGCTGATAGGTGTATAAAATCAACACACAGCCATTTAATCTCCACAGACATATATTGGCAGTAGAATGGCTCGTACTATAGAATGGCCTCTGTCCTGCTAGAGCTGCCCGGTCAACTGTAAGTGCTGTTATTGTGAAGTGGCAACGTTTAGGAGCAACAACGGCCTAGCCACAAAGTCGTATTCCACACAAGCTCACAGAACAGGACTCTGAAAGCTGAAGTGGTTTAGCGCGTAAAAAATCATCTTTCCTCGGTTGCAACACTCACTACCGAGTTCCAAACTGCATTTGGAAGCAACATCAACACAATAACTGTTCTTCGGGAGCTTCATGAGATGGGTTTCCATGGCCAAGAAGCCGGACACAAGCCTAAGATCACCATGCGCAATGCCAAGCGTTGAATGGAGTGGTGTAAAGCTCGCCACCATTGGACTCTGGAGCAGTGAATACTCTCATTCTCTGGAGTGATGAATCAGTCTTTACCATCTGGCAGTCTGACATATGAATCTGGGTTTGGCGGATGCCAGGAGAACTCTACCTGCCCCAATGCATAGTGCCAACTGTAAACTTCGGTGGAGGCGGAATAATGTTCTGGGGCTGATTTTCATGGTTTGGACTAGGCCCATTAGTTCCAGTGAAGGGAGAACTTAATGCTACAGCATACAATGACATTCTAGACTATTTTGTGCTTCCAACTTTATGGCAACAGTTTTAGTATAACACGAAGCACGAAGTGAGGTCCATACAGAAATGGTTTGTTGAGATCAGTATGGAAGAACTTGACTGGCCTGCACAGAGGCCTGATCTCAACCCATTGAACACCTTTGAGATTAATTGGAACGCCGACTGCGAGCCAAGCCTAATCGCCCAACATCAGTGCCTGACCTCACTAATGCTCTTGTGGCTCAATGGAAGCAAGTCCCTGCAGCAATGTTCCAACGTCGAGTGGAAAGCCTTCCCAGAAGAGTGGAGGATATTATAGTAGCAAAAGGGGGGGACCAACTTCATATTAATGCCCATGATTGGAATGAGATGTTTGATGAAATACTTTGGATCATGTAATTCGGGAAAGTATTCAGACCCCTTCACTTTTTCTATATTTTGTTACGTTACAGCCATATTTAAAAAATGATTCAATTGTTTTTTTTTACCTTATCAATCGCCACACAATAGCCAATAATGACAAAGCAAAAACAGGTTTTTGGACATTTTTGCAAATGTATAAAAACATTTTTTTTTTTAATATCATATTTACATAAGTATTCAGACCCTTTACTCAGTACTTTGTTGAAGCACCTTTGGCACCTTACAGCCTCGAGTCTTCTTAGGTATGATGCTACAAGCTTGGCACCCCTGTATTTGGGAAGTTTTCTCCAATTCTTTTCTACAGATTCTCTAGCTCTGTCAGGTTGGGTGGGGAGCGTCGCTGCACAGCTATTTTCAGGTCTCTCCAGAGATGTTCGATCGGGTTCATGTCCGGGCTCTGGCTGGGCCACTCAAGGACATTCAGAGACTTGTCTCGAAGCACCTCCCGCATTGTGTTGACTGTGTGCTTAGGGTCATTGTCCTGTTGGAAGGTGAACCTTTGCCCCAATCTGAGGTCTTGAGTACTCAGGAGCAGGTTTTCATCAAAGATCTCTCTGTACTTTGCTCTGTTCAGCTTTCCCTCAATCATGACTAGTCTCCTAGTCCCTGCCGCTGAGAAACATCCCCACAGCATGATGCTGCCACCACCATGCTTCACTGTTAGGAGTGTGGTTAAGGTTAGGTTAAAAATCAGATTTTATGACTTTGTGGCTATGCCAGTTAGTGACCACACTGCAGAGCGGCCTCCAGAGCAAGATTCATGATGGAAACCGCTAACCTGCGGCCATGTCAAATCTGATTTATTTGCCCTCAAGTGGTTTTTAGACTCTTATTTGGCATTTCTTGTTGCTTGCTACAGTACCTACTCTGTTAACAGTTAGACAATAATGTGTGGTAGCTAACTAGTTTAATTATTTACAGACAAATTAAGTGAATGTGCAAGAAAGCTAATCAGCTACCTAAATAGCTAGTTGACTAATGTAGCTAGAAAAAAAGGACTTGTTTCGAAAGTTGGATAACCTTATCTTTTGAGGCTTTAAAATGTTTAATTCAAATCAACTGGGAAACGTCCAATGCAGATATTGCTGTTTTGTTATCAACAGAACTTATGAGTGACAGGACGACCACCAACATCAATCAGCCTACACCACTGTGCACACTCCTGTCGTTACTATGACAACTAGCTTAGCCATGTCAGCAAATGACCGCTCTGAACACAAATCTGATTTGGTCACTTGTAACTTGCTGTTTGGACAGTCAGTATTGGGAAAAACAAAAGTGATTTGAGTATTAAGGACTGCAGTGTGAACAGGGCTCTCGAGACTTACCCCAAAACACTCAAATCTGTAATAGCTGCTAAAGGTGTTTCTAGCATGTATTGACTCAGATAATCAAAATATATTAGTGTTTCATTTTCATTCATTTGTGAAAAAAAAATGGAAAAAAAAACCTACACACACACACACACTTTGATATAACATAGTATTTTGTGTAGATCAGTGATAAAAAAAACACACACATTAAATCACACTTTGTAGCACAATAAAATGTGAAGAAGTCCAAGTGGGATTAATACTTATTATAGGCACTGTAGGCAGGTCCCAGCCAAGGAAAAAATGCCATTTTGTCCAGTAACAAAATTTCACAGTGATTTTATCATCTTTATTGTTTACTGGTTACATTGAAACGTCACTTAAAACAGAAATGCCTTATTTGCATAAATTTTCAGACACTTTGCGAAATTGAGCTTAGGTGCATCCTGTTTCCATTGGTCATCCTTCAGATGTTCCTACAACTTGATTGTGGTAAATTCAATTGTTTGGACATGATTTGGAGAAAAAATATATATATATACTGTATATATTTCACCTTTATGTAACCAGGTAGGCCAGTTGAGAACAAGTTCTCATTTACAACTGCGACCTGGCCAAGATAAAGCAAAACAGTGCGACAAAAACAACAACACAGAGTTACACATAAACAAACATACAGTCAATAACACAATAGAAACATATATGTACAGTGTGTACAAATGTAGAAGATTAGGGAGGTAAGGCAATAAATAGGCCATAGAGGCAAAATAATTGCTATTTAGCATTAACACTTGAGTGATAGATGTGCAGATGATCATGTGCAAGTAGAGATACTGGGGTGCAAAGAGCAAGATGATAAATAACAATATGGGGATGAGGTAGTTGGGTGAGCTATTTACAGATTGGCTGTGTACAGGTACAGTGATCGGTAAGCTGCTCTGACAGCTGATGTTTAAAGTTAGAGAGGGAGATATGTCTCCAGCTTCAGTTTTTTTTTTCAATTCATTCCAGTCATTGACAGCAGAGAACTGGAAGGAAAAGCGGCCAAAATAAGTGTTGGCTTTGGGGATGACCAGTGAGATATACCTGCTGGAGCGTGTGCTTTGGAAGGGTGTTGCTATGGTGACCAGTGAGATGAGATAAGGCTGGACTTTACTTAGCAAAGACTTATAGATGACCCGGATCCAGTGGGTTTGGCAACAAATATGTAGCGAGGGCCAGCAAACGACAGCATACAAGTCGCAGTGGTGGGTAGTACATGGGGCTTGAATGACAAAATGGATGGCACTGTGATAGACTACATCCAGTTTGCTGAGTAGAGTGTTGGAGGCTATTTTGTAAATGACATCGCCGAAGTCAAGGATTGGCAGGATAGGCAGTTTTATGAGGGTATGTTTGGCAGCATGAGTGAAGGAGGAATTGTTGCAAAATAGGAAGCCGATTCTAGATTTAATATTGGATTGGAGATGCTTAATGTGAGTCTGGAAGGAGAGTTTACAGTCTAACCAGACACCTAGGTATTTGTATTTGTCCACATATTCCACATAAGTCAGAACCGTCTTGAGTATTGATGCTAGTCTTGCCGATGGGTACGGGCAGCAATCGATTGAAGAGCATGCATTTAGTTTTACTAGCATTTAAAATCAGTTGGAGGCCATGGAAGGAGTGTTGTATGGCATTGACGCTCGTTTGGATGTTTGTTAACACAGTGTCCAAAGAAGGGCCAGATGTCTACAGAATGGTGTTGTCTGCGTAGAGGTGGATCAGAGAATCACCAGCAGCAAGAGTGACATCATGACATCGTGCTTTTACACCTGCATTGTTTGCTGTTTGGGGTTTTAGGCTGGGTTTCTGTACAGCACTTTGAGATATCAGCTGATGTACGAAGGGCTATATAAATAAATTTGATTTGATTTGATCATTGATGTATACAGAGAAGAGAGTCGGCCCGAGAATTTAACCCTGTGGCACCCCCATAGAGACTGCTAGAGGTCCGGAAAACAGGCCCTCCGATTTAACACACTGAACTCTATCTGAGAAGCAGTTGGTGAACCAGGCGAGGCAGTCATTTGAGAAACCAAGGCTTTTGAGTCTGCCGATAAGAATGCGGTGATTGACAGAGTTGAAAGCCTTGGCCAGGTTGATGAAGACGGCTGCGCAGTACTGTCTTTTATCAATGGCGGTTATGATATCGTTTAGGACCTTGAGCGTGGCTGAGGTGCACCCATGACCAGCTCGGAAGCCAGATCGCATAGTGGAGAAGGTACGGTGGGATTCGAAATGGTCGGTGATGTGTTTGTTAACTTGGATTTCGAAGAATTTAGAAAGGCAGGGCCTTAACAGTTTGGGTCTGAGTGTCACCCACTTTGAAGAGGGGGATGACCGTGGCAGCTTTCCAATCTTTGGGGATCTCAGATGATACGAAAGAGAGGTTGAACAGGGGTTGCAACAATTTCGGGCAGATACTTTTAGAAAGAGAGGGTCCAGATTGTCCAGCTGTCTGGTTTGTAGGGATCTGGATTTTGCAGCTCTTTCAGAACAACAGCTGTCTGGATTTGGGTGAAGGAGAAGCTGGGGAGGCTTTGGCAAGTTGCTGCAGGGGGTACAGTGCTGTTGGCCGGAGTAGGGGTAGCCAGGTGGAAACCATGGCCAGCTGTAGAGAAATGCTTATTGAAATGATCGATTATCGTATATTTATCGGTGGGGACAGTGTTTCCTAGCCTCAGTGCAATGGGCAGCTGGGAGGAGGTGCTCTTATTCTCCATGGACTTTACAGTGTCCCAAAACCTTATGTGCTACAGGATGGAAATTTTTGTTTGAAAAAGCTAGCCTTAGCTTTCCTAACTGACTGTGTATATTGGTTCCGCGGACGCATTTCGGACACAGGCAATGAGGCAGTGATCACTGAGATCCTGGTTGAAGACAGCAGAGGTGTATTTAGAGGGCAAGTTGGTCAGGATGATATCTAAGAGGGTGCCTATGGTTACGGATTTAGGGTTATATATACGGGGGAAAATGAGGGAAAATTATATTTACACGGGACAGGACGGGACAAGACAAAACACACGTCCGACTGCTATGCCATCTTGGGACAATTAAGGCACACACCTGTCTGTATAAGGTCCCATAGTTGACAGTGCATGTCAGATCAATAAGCAAGCCATGAGGTTGAAGGAACTGTCTGTTGAGGGCTCAGACCATGAAAAACAAGATTATCTGGTCTGATGAAACCAAGATTGAACTCTTTGGCCTGAATGCCAAGAGTCACAGCTGGAGGAAACCTGGCAACATTGCTACAGCGAAAGTTATTCTTCCAACAGGACAATGACACTAAGCACACAGCCAGGACCACACGAGAGTGGTTTATGGACAATGCTATGAATGTCCTTGAGTGGCCCAGCCAGAGCCCGGACTTGAACCCGATCAAACATCTCTGATAAGACCTGAAAATCGCTGTGCAACAACGCTCCCCATCCAACCTGACAAACGTTGACAGGATCTGCAGAGAAAAATGGGACAAACTCCCCAAATGCAAGTGTGCCAAGCTTGTAGCGTCAATCCCAAGAAGACTCAAGGCTGTAATCGCTGTAAAGGGTCTGAATACTTAGAGTACCAGTCAAAAGTTTGGACAAACCTACTCATTCAAGTTTTTATTTTATTTTTTAAAACTACTTTCTACTTTGTAGAATAATAGTGAAGACATCAAAACTATGAAATAACACATGGAATCATGTAGTTACCAAAAAAAGTGTTAAACAAATCAAAATATATTTTAGATTCTTCAAAGTAGCCACCCTTTGCACACTCTTGGCATTCTATCAACCAGCTTCCCACATATGCTAAGCACTTGTTGGCTGCTTTTCCTTCACACTGCGGTCCAACTCATCCCAAACCATCTCAATTGGGTTGAGGTCAGGTGATTGTGGAGGCCAGGTCAACTGATGCAGCACTCCATTACTCTCCTTCTTGGACAAATAGTCCTTACGCAGCCTAGAGGTGTGTTGGGTTATTGTCTTGTTGAAAATCAAATGATTGCCCCACTAAGTGCAAACCAGATGGGATGGCATATCGCAGCAGAATGCTGTGGTAGCCATGCTGGTTAAGTGTACCTTACATTCTAAGTAAAACACAGACAGTGTCACTAGAAAAGCACCATCACACCTCCTCCATGCTTCACGGTTGGAACCATACATGCAGAGATCATCCGTTCACCTACTCTGCGTCTCACAAAGACACGGCGGTTGGAACCAAAAATCTAAAATTTGTACTCATCAGAAAAAAGGACCGATTTCCACCGGTCTAATGTCCATTGCTCATGTTTCTTTGCCCAAGCAAGTCTCTTATTATTATTGGTATCCTTTAGTAGTGGTTTCTTTGCAGCAATTCGACCATGAAGGCCCTGATTCACACAGTCTCTTCTGAACCGTTGATGTTGATATGTGTCTGTTACTTGAACTCTGTGAAGCATTTATTTGGGCTGCAATCCATCTGGCTCCATCTTCTCCCATTGCCTGCCACTGGGCTTCCTCTCGTCACCATATTTGGTGGTGAGTGGAAATGCCAGCCTGATGCTTCAGGTTACCACCGTATTAATAGGCAGCATGCAGTAGAATGCGTTAATCAGTTGATTGACAGGTGTAGGACTGTAGAATGATCAACTTTCCTCTAGTGTTGATGCTCACCGATGTTTTGTAGTTATGTGGACCATAGTTTATTATTGTAGTTATCGTTATAGTTATTGGCTTGGTGGAGGCCCTTATCGCTTACACAACACGACTACCATTATTATCACATCAGAAATATTAATAATTCTAGCTACCGTTTAGCGAACATGAATAAATAAATATAAAATTACACTTATACACTCATTCTTATTACTTTACTTTTATGCTTTATATATGGACTCTTCAAATAATTTACTTCGGCAAGTTTGCCATGGCGCGCTACAGTAGGGAAGTAAAGTGGAAGTTGAATCCATCGCTTCCATTATTTGGCAATGCCCATCGCAACGTTAATAAATGACCGCAGGTAGCCTAGTGGTTAGAGTGTTGGGCCAGTAACTGGTAAGGTTACTGGATCGAATCTCTGAGCTGACAAGGTAAAAATCAGGTGTTCTGCTCCTAAGCAAGGCAGTTAACCCACTGTTCCCTGGGTGCTGTGGATGTTGATTATGGCAGCCCCCCACACCTCTCTGATTCAGAGGTTGGGTTAAATGCAGAAAATGCATTCAGTTGTACAGCTGACTATGTATCCCCCTTTCTCAAATGAAGAGGATATACCCATAATACTGCTGAAGTTGTCAACATATACTGAACCCGACCAATAAAAGTGACTAGTTTTGGTTTCTTTTAATATATCACAGTTGTTTTAGGACTGGCAAGAGGACAATTCTGTCAAATGCAAGATTCGCTGGCATTTGCCCCAGTAGGCCTGTTGGGGGCCTCGAGGAAAGAAATGGGCATTTGTATTAGAAATGCCTAGGACAATTTCTGGTCCCAGTCTGTCCCTGTCTGGGACATTAGTTACTGACTGAGTTGAACTTTCCTCAAGGAACAGCTGGTAATTTGTTACCTAATAATCATTACCATTTTCACTAATGTACGTATGTGTCTGTTGTTTTTTAATCAGTCTATCAACCAATGACCCACCCTAGCAGAACAGCAGGCAGTATGACCCTTAGGACCTACTTTACTGCCTAAATTAGCATTAAAGCTTCTCTGTGGGCTTTGGATAGCTGTGGATAGCATCATATCATGCTATGATTAGCATCAGATGAAGCTGTGGATGCCTTTGCCAGGGGATCTGCTTCTGTGATGTCAACTGAGTGTTATGGAATGTCAGATTCCTCTCTTCTTCTGAAGAGAGGAAGACCTGCTGTAAGTGGAGCATTTTGTGATATAAAGTTTTGGAGTCATCATCAGTTTACGGTAGCCTAGCGGTTAAGAGCATTGGGCCTGTAACTGAAAGGTCGCCGATTCAAATCTCTGAGCAGACTAGGTGAAATATCTGTTTATGTGCCCCTGATCAAGGCACTTAACCCTAATTTCTCCTGTCAAATCATTGAGAGCATTTTGACTGGCTGCATCACTGCCTGGTATGGCAATCAAATCAAACTTGATTTGTCACATGTGCCGAATACAACAAGTGTAGACCTTACATTTACATCATTTACATTTAAGTCATTTAGCAGACACTCTTATCCAGAGCGACTTACAAATTGGTGCATTCACCTTATGACATCCAGTAGAACAGTCACTTTACAATAGTGCATCTAAATCTTAAAGGGAGGGGGTGAGAAGGATTACTTATCCTATCCTAGGTATTCCTTAAAGATGTGGGGTTTCAGGTGCCTCCGGAAGGTGGTGATTGACTCCGCTGTCCTGGCGTCGTGAGGGAGTTTGTTCCACCATTGGGGGGCCAGAGCAGCGAACAGTTTTGACTGGGCTGAGCGGGAACTGTACTTCCTCAGTGGTAGGGAGGCGAGCAGGCCAGAGGTGGATGAACGCAGTGCCCTTGTTTGGGTGTAGCGCCTGATCAGAGCCTGGAGGTACTGAGGTGCCATTCCCCTCACAGCTCCGTAGGCAAGCACCATGGTCTTGTAGCGGATGCGAGCTTCAACTGGAAGCCAGTGGAGAGAGCGGAGGAGCGGGGTGACGTGAGAGAACTTGGGAAGGTTGAACACCAGACGGGCTGCGGCGTTCTGGATGAGTTGTAGGGGTTTAATGGCACAGGCAGGGAGCCCAGCCAACAGCGAGTTGCAGTAATCCAGACGGGAGATGACGAGTGCCTGGATTAGGACCTGCGCCGCTTCCTGTGTGAGGCAGGGTCGTACTCTGCGGATGTTGTAGAGCATGAACCTACAGGAACGGGCCACCGCCTTGATGTTAGTTGAGAACGACAGGGTGTTGTCTAGGATCACGCCAAGGTTCTTAGCGCTCTGGGAGGAGGACACAATGGAGTCGTCAACCGTGATGGCGAGATCATGGAACAGCAGTCCTTCCCCGGGAGGAAGAGCAGCTCCGTCTTGCCGAGGTTCAGCTTGAGGTGGTGATCCGTCATCCACACTGATATGTCTGCCAGACATGCAGAGATGTGATTCGCCACCTGGTCATCAGAAGGGGGAAAGGAGAAGATTAATTGTGTGTCGTCTGCATAGCAATGATAGGAGAGACCATGTGAGGTTATGACAGAGCCAAGTGACTTGGTGTATAGCGAGAATAGGAGAGGGCCTAGAACAGAGCCCTGGAGGACACCAGTGGTGAGAGCGCGTGGTGAGGAGACAGATTCTCGCCACGCCACCTGGTAGGAGCGACCTGTCAGGTAGGACGCAATCCAAGCGTGGGCCGCGCCGGAGATGCCCAACTCAGAGAGGGTGGAGAGGAGGATCTGATGGTTCACAGTATCGAAGGCAGCCGATAGGTCTAGAAGGATAAGAGCAGAGGAGAGAGAGTTAGCTTTAGCAGTGCGGAGCGCCTCCGTGATACAGAGAAGAGCAGTCTCAGTTGAATGACTAGTCTTGAAACCTGAATGATTTGGATCAAGAAGGTCATTCAGAGAGAGATAGCGGGAGAGCTGGCCAAGGACGGCACATTCAAGAGTTTTGGAGAGAAAAGAAAGAAGGGATACTGGTCTGTAGTTGTTGACATCGGAGGGATCGAATGTAGGTTTTTTCAGAAGGGGTGCAACTCTCGCTCTCTTGAAGACGGAAGGGACGTAGCCAGCGGTCAGGGATGAGTTGATGAGCGTGAGGTAAGGGAGAAGGTCTCCGGAAATGGTCTGGAGAAGAGAGGAGGGGATAGGGTCAAGCGGGCAGGTTGTTGGGCGGCCGGCCGTCACAAGACGCGAGATTTCATCTGGAGAGAGAGGGGAGAAAGAGGTCAGAGCACAGGGTAGGGCAGTGTGAGCAGAACCAGCGGTGCCGTTTGACTTAGCAAACGAGGATCGGATGTCGTCGACCTTCTTTTCAAAATGGTTGACGAAGTCATCTGCAGAGAGGGAGGAGGGGGGGGAGGAGGATTCAGGAGGGAGGAGAAGGTGGCAAAGAGCTTCCTAGGGTTAGAGGCAGATGCTTGGAATTTAGAGTGGTAGAAAATGGCTTTAGCAGCAGAGACAGAGGAGGAAAATGTAGAGAGGAGGGAGTGAAAGGATGCCAGGGCCTTAACCAACAGTGCAGCTCAAGAAATAGCACCACCCTAAATCGCATGGCGCTACAGAGGGTGGTGCGGACAGCCCATTACATCATTGGGGCAGCGCTCCCAGCCATCCAGGACACCTATATCAGGTGGTGTGAAAGGAAGGCCCGGAAAATTGTTAAAGACTCCAACCACCCAAGCCATAGTCTATTCTCTCTGCTTCCGCACGCCAAGCGGTACCAGTGCTTCAAGTCTGGCACCAACAGGCTCTTGAACAGCCTCTATCCCCAAGCTATAAGACTGATAAATAGCTAACAATAGTTATACAGACGATCAGATTTAACCTTGTATCCTTAACAACCTTTTATTTTTTATTTTTGCACGGTCTCTGTGCACATTCACAGGACCCTATACACTCACAGGACCCTATACACTCACAGGACCCTACACACTCACAGGACCCTATACACTCACAGAACCCTACACACTCACAGGACCCTACACACTCACAGGACCCTACACACTCACAGGACCCTACACACTCACAGGACCCTATACACTCACAGGACCCTACACACTCACAGGACCCTACACACTCACAGGACCCTATACACTCACAGGACCCTACACACTCACAGGACCCTACACACTCACAGGACCCTACACACTCACAGGACCCTACACACTCACAGGACCCTACACACTCACAGGACCCTACATACTCACAGGACCCTATACACTCACAGGACCCTACACACTCACAGGACCCTACACACTCACAGGACCCTACACACTCACAGGACCCTACAAACTCACAGGACCCTATACACTCACAGGACCCTATACACTCACAGGACCCTATACACTCACAGGACCCTATACACTCACAGGACCCTCCACACTCACAGGACCCTACACACTCACAGGGCCCTACACACTCACAGGGCCCTACACACTCACAGGACCCTACACACTCACAGGACCCTACACACTCACTCACACATAATATGCACATACATTTTTACTGACTCTACACACACATACACCCACTCACATACAAGCTGCTGCTACTGTGTTTATCTTATATCCTGTTGCCTAGTCCCCTTACCCCTACACAAATCTAACTCCATCACTCCAGTATCCCTGCACATTGTAAATATGCTATTGGAACTGACTCTGTATATAGTATGGGACTGTGTTCTTCATATTTCTTCTTATTACTTATTTTTTTTATAGTATTACATTGTTATTGATAATTGCATTGTTGTTGTTTTTTCTTGAGTTTGCAAGAAAGGCATTTCACTGTACTTGTGCATGTGACATTAAAACTTGAAGACTTTAAACCAGGTTGATTTATGCAAAACATTTCAGACATGGAATGCAACATATTGTGCTTCACATAATATATATATATTTTTATATGAAAATAAAAACTGAAATATTTACTACACAACAAACAAAAGAGAATAAAAAAACATAAGAATAGCAATAAATACGGAATGACTAAAAAGCACCCTAAGGAAAATCAAAGCTTAAAAGGTGTGTTTTAAGATCTCTTTTAAATATGTCCACAGTTTCGACCCCCCTCAGGTTCTCTGACAGGCTATTCCAGAGGCTGGGGGCATAATAACTAAAGGCTGCCTCTCCATGCCTGTTGGTTCTACGCTTTGGGATAGTTAAAATACCACTGCCAGAGGACCTGAGGGACCTACTGGGTACATAACTTAAAAGCATGTCTGATAGGTATTGGGGTGCACAATAGTGGATTGATTTAAACGTCGCTGTAAGTCATTCTGGATAAGAGCGTCTGCTAGATGACTAAAATGTAAAATGTACAAATCTATTTCCTTAGCGTCTGAAGGAGGAGTTTGGAGTTGATCTGATTGACTGCAGTAAGATACTTCATGAGTGCCTCCCACTTTGGGTGTTTGTCAATCCCTACTTTTCTTGGCTCCATGTTCCATTGCGTTTGATTCGCTTGTAATTTGTCCGCTTGTAACCCAGTCTCCCGAGTGCCCCCCGCCAGGTATGTATTTTCAGTCATTGGATTCCATTGAAGGTGGCAGCTGGCCTCTTCTGACACCTGTAAGGCTCTTAGTCTTGGCCAGGGGCTTGGATTATGTCACCACGGATGGTCGGGTGTGAGACAGATCAGCTGGAGGCTCATCACAGACACCTAGAGGGCAGAGGTGTTGTACTGCAATATTGAGGGAGCTAGCATGCAATCATTTCACTGCACCTTTTATACATGCTGTAAACTGTGTATGTGATGAACAACATTTGATTTGATTATTGATTATGTACTGGGCTTTATGTGTGTGTCTGTGTCTGTGTAAGGGTGGGAACTGGGCCCTGTGTATGTATCTATTTGTTTAAGGATGGGTACTGGGCTCCAGTGTGTCTAAGTGAGGGAACAAGAGCACCTCCTCCCAGCTGCCCACTGCACTGAGGCTAGGTAACACGGTCACCACAGATAAATCCATGATTATCGAAAACTTCAACAAGCGTTTCTCAACGGCTGGCCATGCCTTCCTCCTGGCTACTCCAACCTCGGCCAACAGCTCCGCCCCCCGCTGCTTCTCGCCCAAGCCTCTCCAGCTTATCCTTTACCCAAATCCAGATAGCAGATGTTCTGAAAGAGCTGCAAAACCTGGACCCGTACAAATCAGCTGGGCTTGACAGTCTGGACCCTCTATTTCTGAAACTATCCGCCGCCATTGTCGCAACCCCTATTACCAGCCTGATTACCAATCGGAGGGCATGTTGTCCGGTCCTCTGGCAGTCTCTATGGGGGTGCCACAGGGTTCAATTCTCGGGTTGACTCTTTTCTCTGTATATATCAATGATGTTGCTCTTGCTGCGAGCGATTCTCTGATCCACCTCGACGCAGACGACACCATTCTGTATACTTCTGGCCCTTCCTTGGACACCGTGCTATCTATCCTCCAAACAAGCTTCAATGCCATACAACACTCCTTCCGTGGCCTCCAACTGCTCTTAAACGCTAGTAAAACCAAATGCATGCTTTTCAACCGTTCGCTACCTGCACCCGCACGCCCGACTAGCATCACCACCCTGGATGGTTCCGACCTAGAATATGTGGACATCTATAAGTACCTAGGTGTCTGGCTAGACTGTAAACTCTCCTTCCAGACTCATATCAAACATCTCCAATCTAAAATCAAATCTAGAGTCGGCTTTCTATTCCGCGACAAAACCTCCTTCACTCACGCCGCAAAACTTACCCTAGTAAAACTGACTATCCTACCGATCCTAGACTTAGGCGATGTCATCTACAAAATAGCTTCCAATACTCTACTCAGCAAACTGGATGCAGTTTATCACAGTGCCATCCGTTTTGTTACTAAAGCACCTTATACCACCCACCACTGCAACCTGCATGCTCTAGTCGGCTGACCCTCGCTATATATTCGTTGCCAGACCCACTGGCTCCAAGTCATCTACAAGTCCATGCTAGGTAAAGCTCCGCCTTATCTCAGTTCACTGGTCACGATGGCAACTACCCACCCGTAGCACGCGCTCCAGCAGGTGTATCTCACTGATCATCCCTAAAGCCAACACCTCATTTGGCCGCCTTTCGTTCCAGTTCTCTGCCTGTGACTGGAACGAATTGCAAAAATCGCTGAAGTTGGAGACTTTTATCTCCCTCACCAACTTCAAACATCTGCTATCTGAGCAGCTAACCGATCGCTGCAGCTCTACATAGTCTATCGGTAAATAGCCCACCCAATTTACCTACCTCATCCCCATACTGTTTATATTTATTTACTTTTCTGCTCTTTTGCACACCAGTATCTCTACCTGTACATGACCATCTGATGATTTATCACTCCAGTGTTAATCTGCAAAATTGTAATTATTCACCTACCTCCTCATGCCTTTTGCACAGAATGTATATAGACTCTTTTTTTCTTGTTTTCTACTGTGTTATTGACTTGTTAATTGTTTACTCCATGTGTAACTCCATGTGTTGTTGTCTGTTCACACTGCTATGCTTTATCTTGGCCAGGTCGCAGTTGTAAATGAGAACTTGTTCTCAACTAGCCAACCTGGTTAAATAAAGGTTAAATATATGTTTTTAAAGGTACTGGGCCCTGTGTGTGTGTTTGTCTGTGTAAGAGTGGGTCCTGGCCTCCAGTGAGTCTATGTGAGGGTAGGTACTGTACCCTATGTGTGTTTTTGTTTTCATATGTGTTGGGAGGACGTTTTCACCAGCCCTGTTTCTGTCTGTCTGCATGCGCTGTGTGTGTCTGTGCGGTCCTGTCTCCTCTGGCCCTTTAAATTAGCGTATCTGTGAAACCCTCTTTATTGTGGCTTAATCTGCAGGCAGAAGTGGCCACATTTCAAACTGAATACCTCCCTGTGGGGCCGTATCTAATTGGACAAATTTTCCCAGCAGGGAGGCACAGAAGAGAGAGAGATTTGATATATGGGAATAGAGGGCTGCAGGCTGCAACAGATCCATCCACAGCCTGGCGGGCCCTTGTTGGGATGAGCTACAGGGGCTTAGTTGGGGACATCCAGTACCTAACCCTGATTAACCTGTAATTATTTTCAGTAGACTCTATGAACTCTACTCTGCTCTCAAAATAAACATATATTTACTTACTTCGGTACCCTGGCGCCCAAATGGTGGAACAATCCAATGTCAGGACAGCTGAGAGCCTGGCCATCTTTTTTGAACATGTCTGTAAACCTACTTCTTCACAGAGTGTTGCAATTAAATCACGCAATATGAATTTTGTGATCATGCCATGGGCTATTGCCATAGGCTCCCACACAAATACAAATGATACATTTCATCCATAGCCAGTTGTTATGAACATTTGTCTGTTATTCATTCAAAGTGTTGTGTTTCTGTGATACTCAGAGGTTGAGACATTGGTGATTAAATCTTCTTATGGATCAGTGGGACGTCCCACCTCGACATCTTCCTGTGAAATTGCAGAGCGCCAAATTCAAATTAAATTACTATAAATATTTAACTTTCATGAAATCACAAGTGCAATACATTGAAATAAAGCTGAACTTGTTGTTAATCCAGCCACCGTGTCAGATTTCAAAAAGGCTTTACGGCGAAAGCAAACCATGTGATTATCTGAGGACAGCGCTCAGCACACAAAACATTACAAACAGTTAGCAGCCAAGTAGATTAGTCACGGAAGTCAGAAATAGCAATAAAATGAATCACTTACCTTTGATGATCTTCATATGGTTGCACTCACAAGACTCCCAGTTACACAATAAATGTTTGTTTTGTTCGATAAAGTCCCTCTTTATAACCAAAAACCTCAATTTATTTTGCCGTGTTTTGTTCAGTAATCCAATGGCTCAAATGCGGTCACAAGAGGCAGACGAAAATTACAAATAGTATTTGTAAAGTTCGTAGAAACATGTCAAACGATGTCTATAATCAATCCTCAGGGTATTTTTAGCCAAAATAATTTATACAATTTCAACCGGACAATAGCGTCGTCAATATAAAAGAAAAACAACGAAAGGCGAGCTCTCGGGATTGCACACCAAACAGGTTGGGGACTTTCCACTGGCCTCTCATTGAAACTGCTCTTTCTCCCTCATTCTTCAGAATAAAGGACTGAAACAATGTCTAAAGACTGTTCACAGCTAGTGGAAGCCATAGGAACGGAATCTGGGTCCTATCCCTTTAAATGGTGGATAGGTTTTCAATGGAAAATAACCCATTTCAAAATAATAGCACTTTCTGGATGGATTTTCCTCAGGTTTTCGCCTGCCATTTCAGTTCTGTTATACTCACAGATATTATTTTAACCGTTTTGGTAACTTTAGAGTGTTTTCTATCCTAATCTACCAATTTTATGCATATCCTAGCTTCTGGGCCTGAGTAGCAGGCAGTTTTCTTTGGGCACGCTTTTCATCCAAAATTCCAAATGCTGTCCCCTATCCCAAAGCTAATCTGACATACTGGTATGACCTAAGATGTTTACCGATATGGGCAACGGTGCCATCAGACTTTTAGCTATAACTTTGGAACACTATGGGCTATCAACTCCGTTTCAATTGCATCTGAAAGATGAGACTTTCATCATTGAATGGAAGCTAAATATGTATTTATATTGTTGAGTTATTTTTTGGTTAAAGTGACTACCAGGCCCCCCAGTGGCCAAATCTGGGGTGGCTTCATATCGAACGTTTTTCAAGATACATGCTGTACATCTACATTTATGCCAAATTTTACAGAGTTTACTATTGATTCCACAATTTCAGCTTAGCCGCCCGCGTACCTCTACAAAATATCATGTATTTTTAATTCCTCCATATTAAAACAAAATCATGGTAAATGGTGTTTTTTTCCCAGTAGCTTGTCCCAACATTTCCAAAATATTTTTAAAAAGGGTTTCTAAATGATGACATTTTTGACCCCTTTGGTTCAGAATTTACCCCTGTTGGCGCTTTTAGGGTTAAGATAAATGCACTAACTGTAAATAACAAAATATTTACTTACTATGACTGTGATATGTGGTTGTCTCTCACCTAGCTATCTTAAAACTTATTTGGGATCAGTGTCACTTCCCTTGAGCTAATATAGGCTAATGCGATTAGCATGAGGTTGTACAGTGACTTGCGAAAGTATTCGGCCCCCTTGAACTTTGCGACCTTTTGCCACATTTCAGGCTTCAAACATAAAGATATAAAACTGTATTTTTTTGTGAAGAATCAACAACAAGTGGGACAAAATCATGAAGTGGAACGACATTTATTGGATATTTAAAACTTTTTTAACAAATCAAAAACTGAAAAATTGGGCGTGCAAAATTATTCAGCCCCCTTAAGTTAATACTTTGTAGCGCCACCTTTTGCTGTGATTACAGCTGTAAGTCGCTTGGGGTATGTCTCTATCAGTTTTGCACATCGAGAGACTGACATTTTTTGGATGGAGAGCATTTGTGAACAGCAGTTTTCAGTTCTTTCCACAGATTCTCGATTGGATTCAGGTCTGGACTTTGACTTGGCCATTCTAACACCTGGATATGTATATTTTTCAACCATTCCATTGTAGATTTTGCTTTATGTTTTGGATCATTGTCTTGTTGGAAGACAAATCTCCGTCCCAGTCTCAGGTCTTTTGCAGACTCCATCAGGTTTTCTTCCAGAATGGTCCTGTATTTGGCTCCATCCATCTTCCCATCAATTTTAACCATCTTCCCTGTCCCTGCTGAAGAAAAGCAGGCCCAAACCATGCTGCTGCCACCACCATGTTTGACAGTGGGGATGGTGTGTTCAGGGTGATGAGCTGTGTTGCTTTTACGCCAAACATAACGTTTTGCATTGTTGCCAAAAAGTTCAATTTTGGTTTCATCTGACCAGAGCACCTTCTTCCACATGTTTGGTGTGTCTCCCAGGTGGCTTGTGGCAAACTTTAAACGACACTTTTTATGGATATCTTTAAGAAATGGCTTTCTTCTTGCCACTCTTCCATAAAGGCCAGATTTGTGCAATATACGATATACAATATTGTTGTCCTATGGACAGAGTCTCCCACCTCAGCTGTAGATCTCTGCAGTTCATCCAGAGTGATCATGGGCCTCTTGGCTGCATCTCTGATCAATCTTCTCCTTGTATGAGCTGAAAGTTTAGAGGGACGGCCAGGTCTTGGTAGATTTGCAGTGGTCTGATACTCCTTCCATTTCAATATTATCGCTTGCACAGTGCTCCTTGGGATGTTTAAAGCTTGGGAAATCTTTTTGTATCCAAATCCGGCTTTAAACTTCTTCACAAAAGTATCTCGGACCTGCCGGGTGTGTTCCTTGTTCTTCATGATGCTCTCTGCGCTTTTAACGGACCTCTGAGACTATCACAGTGCAGGTGCATTTATACGGAGACTTGATTACACACAGGTGGATTGTATTTATCATCATTAGTCATTTAGGTCAACATTGGATCATTCATAGATCCTCACTGAACTTCTGGAGAGATTTCGCTGCACTGAAAGTAAAGGGGCTGAATAATTTTGCACGCCCAATTTTTCAGTTTGTGATTTGTTAAAAAAGTTTGAAATATCCAATAAATGTCGTTCCACTTCATGATTGTGTCCCACTTGTTGTTGATTCTTCACAAAAAAATACAGTTTTATATCTTTATGTTTGAAGCCAGAAATGTGGCAAAAGGTCGCAAAGTTCAAGGGGGACAAATATTTTTTCGCAAGGTACTGTAAGTAACAAGAAAATTTCCCAGGACATAGACATATCGGATATTGGCAGAAAGCTTAAATTCTTCTTAATCTAACTGCACTGTCCAATTTACAGTAGCTATTACAGTGAAATAATACCATGCTATTGTTTGAGGAGAGTGCACAATTTTGAACAGGAAAAGTTATTAATAAACAAATTAGGCACATTTGGGCAGTCATGATACAACATTTTGAACAGAAATGCAATGGTTCATTGGATCAGTCTCAAATGAGTTAAGTGTTCGTAAATGGAAGGTTATTACCTTTTTATGTACTTTTCTATGTATGAGTATTCTGACCTTTGAACTTGATTGATCCCTATTTTCTGAACCCGTTCTCTCAATGTATTCTAGTCTGTCAACAAAATTCGAACTAAAGGTATTTAAAGGGATGGCTTAAGATAAATGAAAACTCCACGAGAAAATCTGTTGGCCAGCAAGTGGGAAGGTTTACAGCAATTGAATTAAATTTATTCAGAAATCGCAAGGGAATCACACCTGTGAAGCCTGTTATACCACCTTGACAAGGTAAGTCTACCAACTACTGAGAAGTAAGTGGTAAAGGCGTGAGAATGGTATAATTTCCTATATCGGAATCGGGCCCTAACTTCAAATGACTCAAATGTTTAAAAAACAAACATTTAACTTAATGTGAAAAATGTTTGTTATATTAAGCACGCTATGATGTCCAGGGTTGTGGTCAACTCCATTTCAGTTTCAGTCAATTCAAAAAGGAAACCAAATTCTACGGAGTGGGAATTGCTAGGGACCTCGATATTGTCACAATACTTAAGTTCCAATACACTATGTATTTTGATTCCATATGTAACATGATTATATATTTATATTGATTATGTGCCCCATCACATGTATCTGGACATCTTTGCCCAACCACCTCAAAGAGACACAAACCCTCAATCAATTAAACATTTATTTTAAAAAACAGTTTCATTCTATGCTTTCTCCACAAGCTGTGCATTACCTTCCTTCCCCTACAACATGTAATCATAGATAAAAAGGTAAACTCAGACATGTCACATGGGCTATAAATCTGAAGCTGTCACGCCCTGACCTTAGAGCGCTTTTTATGTCTCTATTTTGGTTTGGTCAGGGTGGGATTTGGGTGTGCATTCTATGTTCATATTTCTTTGTTTTGGCAGGGTATGGTTCTCAATCAAGGACAGCTGTCTATCGTTGTCTCTGATATGGAATCATACTTAGGTAGCCTTTTCCCACCTGTGTTTTGTGGGTAGTTATTTTCTGTTTTGTGTTTCTGCACCTGACAGAACTGTTCTTTGTCTTTTGTCGCTTTGCTATTTTTGTTCTAGTGTTCAGTTTGAATAAAAATCATGAACACTTACCACGCTGCGCTTTGGTCCGATCCTTCTTCATCAGACCAGCGTTACAGAAGCATCTGTATAGAACCTTTTTCTCACCACCACGTATGGTAATGAGAGTAAGTCCAGTGTTGGGAAGTGGGGGAGGATGGAGCAAGATAAACCTTGGCTGAAATTTAGACCATTTTTTTTTCTCCCCAATTTCGTGATATCCAAATGGTTGTTGCAGTCTTGTCCCATCGCTGCATCTCTCCTACAGACTCGGGAGAGGCGATGGTCAAGAGCCATGCGTCCTCCGAAACACAACCCTGCCAAGGCGCACTGCTTCTTGACACACTGCTCACTTAACCCGGAATCCAGCCCCTCCAATGTGGCAGAAGAAATACCCTACAACATGCGACCGAAGTCAGCTTGCAGGCGCCCAGTCCGCCACAGGGGGGAGTTAGAGCATGATGGGACAAGGACATCCCGTCCGGGCCAAACCCTCCCCTAACTCGGACGATGCCGGACCAATTGCGCGCAGACTCATGGGTCTCCCGGTCACGGCCGGCTGTGACACAGCCTGGGATCAAACCCGGGTCTATAGTTGACGCCTCAAGTGCCTTAGACCGCTGTGCCACTCGGGAAGCCCATTCTGCAAATGTTCTAATCGGTAAAACATTAGATCTCAATACAGTTTTCCGTTTCCAAAACTGTACTCTGTTACAGAGTGCATTTAAGTTTTGTAGACTTGACCCTTTCTAAAAGTTGTAAATAATGGTGTTGTTTAGAAGGAGTGCAAGGGCTAATTGAGTTATTGCACATGTGCACTTCACAGAGTAGGCGTTCCCTAAAGGAAATATGCAAATACATGCGCCAATAGGATCTCGCTAGCTCATGCTCAGATCTGCCCACCTCCTTGGTTGTTCTCAAAGATAGTACAGTATGAAGATGGGCAGAAACTTCTTCTCCAATAAAAGTCCACGATCACGCTTTCAGGCGATGTCCTGGCGACGTTAACTAGCTAAGCTCATGCGCAAAAGGCTCTGCATTTCAGGAATCACAGCCACGTACCCATGGGGCACTGTTCAATAATTTTGATATTTAAATAATTAGTTGTTGTTATTTTTAAGAATCTCTGTTTTCGCTATTGCCCTTATTGGCTTCCAAGCGTTTGAAACACGAGCTTGAAACGTGAGCTTGTCTGAGGCGTCGGACTTGGTTAGAGACAGAGCACAGTATTTGGTTGCCCATAAATCTGGGGCGAAAGGTCAATAGGATCTGTAAACATCCTGCGAGATCCAGATCTTTTCATAAGATCTGAGAGGTTGGATAAGGAGTATTTATTTTACTTGTTATGTGACCAACACATGTCAATACAGCTGCAAAGGATGGGATGTATGAGAGGTCAAAAGCCTTACAACATTCTCTCCCTGCAGTACTAGAATGAGATACACAATTATGGACCAGTGGCCAGCACAACGTCAACAAACATTAGAGTGGAATGAATCATCTATACGTTTCATCAGTCTCTCTTTACTGACCGAGTTTTCCAAACATTGTTTTTATCTCAAGTCTAGCCTTCCGTCTCCCTCTTCCTTCCTGCTTAAAGCCCACCAAACTATTTTGGCAACAAAAAAATGATTTACTAAGGTGTTGCTGACAATATGGACTACTATGAAATCTGCCAAGCATTGACACACAATCAAAACATAAGAAGAAGACATGTTTGTTATTTCTATTTCCTTAGATGCACTTTCAATCCCATTGCCCTTCCACTAAAGCTTGTGGGTAAAGATGGCCTCATAAGTATGTGAGTAACAGATGCCATCATCCATGGTCAGGTAAAGGGCACTGTATGAGAAGTGGGCAGATGATGGAGCAGACATTTAAGGCACATATAATAACATCAGGCAAGCTTGGATGTATATGGCTGACCCAGATCCTTTCATTAGAGCTACACCCTGTGTTAATCATCCCAACCATCAGGCTCCATTTCCTCCAACCTGCCTGTTCTTCTATCAGGGGATCTGGACTGTGTTTCCGCACTATAAGCACTGGTCTCTGGGGGTGGAACAGCTCATTTGCTCTCTCAATGGAGGTTGTCTCCTGCCCCGAGTTTTGCCGGTGTGTGTGTCCCTGTGTGTATAAGACATAACAGAACTCACAGCTGGTCTGAAGCACGGTCTTGTTTGAAAGCTTAGTAAAGGAAATCTGCCATATTTTACTGTCATACCTGTTAATCAATAGACTGTTTTGTGGATCTGAAGGAGAGAGCGAGACAGAGGTATGTGATACAGCCATTGATGTTCTTTTCGTAGATTATACAGGTTCTACACTATCTGATGTTTTTCTGTCTGTGATGATCCTTTCTACTGTGTTCTAAAGTTGCATTGCAATTGCCTGTTGCACAGATAACTGACTTACATGAACTTGGTAAACATCAATTAGCAAACACTATGATGATGCTATACTATGTGTAAGTCATGTTTCTCTAGAGAAACATCTCACTATTTGAGTGGGTTGTAGTGACTATTGGATAGATGGAGAAATTCTTGTGACAGACCTATATGTAGAGCTAGAGAGAAGAGAAGACAGCTCGTCTGTGGTTGGGGTGGACGGGAGGTTAGTTAACTCCCCTCGATCCCTGAGCCCTGGTTTAAAAAGCAAACATCAGCCCCAGCGTGTTTACCTGGCTCTGGCAGAGGCAGATCGATGATCTGCAAAGTGGATTTGTTATTGGCCTGTTTGCCTTGGCAGCCCTTTTAGAGTAGCCTGCTGATTGCAGGCCCAGATGTCTACAGTTATGCAGTATGCATTGAAATCCCTCTTCTTTGAACTCTGCTCTGTGTGTCTGTCTGCTACCTGTTGCTGTGCCACTGCAGCGGCTTCCTCTGGTCAATCCTCTCTCTAGACACGGCTCTGTGACTGTGTGCCCTCCATCCCACCCTGCTTCAACTAGACCCACTGTTTAATCTGCTTCGTCCACTCAGGCCCTAGCTGTGTATATTTCTGTTGTTTGTTAGGGATCTGGAGAGTTAAGCCACTGGGTTGCTAGCTACTCCAGTGTTTGCGTTTTACACTTCCACAGGGAAGCGTTTCTGCGGTCGAATCCCTCTGAGGTGTTGTGGCCTGGACCTTCCACTTCCTCCTCATTAACATCAGCAGCACGGCCACATCTGGGATTTACATTGCAGGGCAGGTGGGAGGCAGCAGACTCCTCTGGACCTGAACACCACCTACCTTGGTTGGAAACAATCACCTTCCAATCAAGCTGCAGTTCAATGGATGTTTTCCCTAGTAGATATGTGTGTGGATACCAGTGGAGATATGGGCAGGCTAGAGAGATGATGTCCATTGCAATGATGAGGTCAGGCCTTGCATGCCCCCAAATGATGGACAAACCACTGCCCTGCCCGGTAGACCTCTGAAGTGCCTGTGTTTTACTCTGTATGTGAGGCCAAATCAAAATGAACCCCCTTGACACTTTTACTGCAGGACACGTTTGGGCAGATTTTCAAGTCTTGTTTTCAGTGGGACTAAGATGAGATTGTCCAGGGCTCAGGACTCTTTTAGCACTCATTCACTGTTTATATTGTTTGTCACAGTCACTCATTATTTTATGTGAACCAATTGACTCTTCACCTCACTTTCCCTCTGGTATGACTTTGATCAGGGAGACTGGTAAGACTCGGCCTTTGTAGCTGGGTCAAGCAGATATAAAAGACCTATACTCGTCCTATACTTTCCACTCGTATGCTGTCAGACTCTTCTATGATGCGGCAGACCCTTTGGCCTTGGTTAGCCCTGAGCTCTGTAACACCATGCCTTCATTTCCTTGTTGAACAGGGTTGTATTTTAGCCTGAATATGCAGGTTAGTGTTGTGAGTTTGGAGTTTTGGTCTAAAGGATTCTAAACTGGATGAGCTGAATCACTGTCCCAGAGGAAGAATAGGATTTGACTGCAATAATATCAGAATCTGAAAGAACCTTTGACTACACATCAGGTTGGTCAAAATCCAACACTCCGTAGAGTATGTAGAGCAGTCCTAAACAAGATTACCAAGTTTAAAGGGGTGTACTCCACTTTGGGGGCGGAATAGGTAACAAACCATTTCCATTTCCTTGGCTGACTCTATGAGATTTCCCTATCCAGCCATTATGGTGGGTTATTATTGTCATCAGATCTTTACATACCAGATGCTCTTAAAGGCAAAAAAAAATATTTATCCTCTTATTTGTCTGGATATTTTTATTGAAGCAATTGATGTTAAGTGCTTTTCTCACGGGTTGTGACATGGGATTTGAACCAGAAACCTCCCATTTACGAGCCAAGATCCAAACCATGTTGCAGCCAACTGGTTTGGTTGTTCTGCAGCTCTAAGGCACAGTGGATATTATGAAGTCATTTCTCTTCTTTCTCTATAGATTGAAGGGACTGACCCTTGTGACTCCTCATTCAAACCCATTCCCTGGTCTCGTGCCCTTTAACCCACGCTTAGAATGGCATTTTTGGACCACGATTATCATGACGGGTAAATGGAATACAGTACAACATGCAATCCGAAGCCTCTAAACACACATCAAAGTCATCTACAAATTGCAAATTTGTGCTGCAAATTGTGCTGTATTATTTGGGTTATTATAATGATATATTTTGATGAGTAGTGAAATTCTTTACCTAATACATGAAAAGAACTTTGCGTTGCTTGGCAGAAATGTACAGACACATGCTTCATATTTGTTTAGCCTTTATATGACGGCAGTGACTGGGCCACTACATTGGTATTCCGCCCACACTCCTGCAGATCATACAGTGGAGCCTGAGAGCTCCAAATATGTAATGATGAATTAACTCAGGGTGTCTGCATTCCCTCCTGTTGTTGATTTAATGCCGTATTCACACACACACACACACACAAATGCACACACACTGTGGTGCGAAGGGACACTTGAGTCATCTCATTCCTCATTCCCTGCTGGCAATGTGGAAGCAGCTCGCAAGTCAGGAATTTTAGGATCCTTGAAAATGTGTCAGTTTTTCTGTTTGGATTAAGATGAAAGAGAAGGCAGGCCGACACACAGCAGCCCTGGGAGCCGTCTAACACCTCCTCTGTCACTGCTAGTGTGTGCCCACCCCTTTTAGTGCTCACACACACATGCACACCAACGTCAATGTGGATACACATGCAGCCCTCACGTGAACACAACCCATCCCCCACCAAAATGAACACACACATACATGTAGGCCTATACAAACCCCACACAGGTCCCAGACTCATCAGGAGAAGCACTTAAACTACTGATATACGGCCTGCCTCTCGCTGAGCAGGCCAGAGTAGAGCAGGAGAGATAAAGGCGAGGCAGTTGCCCAGGAGCAGTCTGCATTCAGATGGAACCATGTCTCACATCAATCATATCACTTTCTCATGTGGTGCGGGCTCCATGGTAGACGTCAGCGCATTGATAAATAATGCTAGATGACAGGGCCAAGGGAAGGGTGTGTGTGTGTGTGTGTGTGTGTGTCCACTGCCCACATATCTCGAATGAAGACCAGCTGAGGTCTGTGTTTTTCAGGCTTCTTTCACTGTTGCTGCCTTTGGAGGACTTGAGATAAATAGCAGCCAGCACATCCTAACTCACTTACAAAGAGGGCACAGGAATCACGGTCGCCATTACTGCATACATGTCTGCATCCCCCTCCCCTTCCTCTGAATCTCCATCTCTTTCTCTCTCTCTCTCTCTCTTTCACTTACTTACTTACTTACTTACCCTCTCTCCCACGCACACACACGCACACACGAATGCACAAACGCACGCACACTCTCTCTCACACACACACACACACACACACACACACACACACACACACACACACACACACACACACACACACACACACACACACACACACACACACACACACACACACACACACACACACACACACACACACACACACACACACACACACACACACACACACTGTCAGTCACTCAGTCATGCATTCAGTGAAATATTGCTGTATGGTGAAAAGTGTATGACAGTTTATAACAGTAAATACAGCTCTGTGGAATTGTACAGTATGCTGTCTCTCGTCATATACTGTACAGTAGGGATGAGTAGGAATAGTGTTATGGGAGGGTAGTTTGCAGAGCTCAGGGAGGCGGAGGGGAAAGGGGCTGGTCATCAATCGCCTGCTGTGGACTGTTTAACCCAGGCAGGCAAGGGGCATATGGGGTTTCCGTCTGAAGCTCAGGGCTGATGAATGAAACCAATAGGGAGGGGCACCCTGATTAATGACCCCAGCTACGCTCCATCACAAGTGGGGACACTTCAGGCTGAGAAGTACATTTCACACATCCCCATGTGCTACATTCACCCCTCAAACTGTAGATCTGGGTCATTAGGCACCACAGTAGGATGTCACGCCACTTGCTTAGCAGGTACCACTTCAGGCTGAGGAGTAAGTTTCACACATCCCCATGTGCTACCCCTTCTACCCTACCCCTGCACCCCTACCCCTGAATCCCTACCACCATACCCCTGAACCCCTACCACCCTAACTGTACCCCTACACCCCTACCACTGAACTCCTACCATCCTACCCTTACCCCTAACCCTGAACCTCTACCACACTACCTCTGCCCCTGAAACCCTACCCCTGAACCCCTACCAACTTACCCCTGCACCCCTGCCCCCTACCCCTGAAACCCTACCAATCTACCCCTGCACCCCTACCAACCTACCCCTGCACCCCTACCCCTGAACCTCTACCAACCTACCCCTGAAACCCTACCAATCTACCCCTGCACCCCTACCCCTGAACCCCTACCAACCTACCCCTGAACCCCTACCCCTGCCTCCATACCACCCTACTGCTTCTATCCTACCCCTGCATCCCTAACCCTGGGCCACTACCACCCTACCCCTACACCCCTTACTAACCCACCCCTATCCCCCACCCCTGCACTCCTACTACTCTACCCCTAACCCCTACTAACCTACCCCTGCCCCCTACCCTACCCCTACTACCCTGCCCCATATTCCTATCTCTACTACCCTACCCCTAACCTACCCCTACACCCCTACTACCCCTACACCCCTACCTACTACTCTACCCTACACCCCTACTACCCTACCCTACACCCCTACTACCCTACCCTACCCTACCCGTGCACCCCTATCCCCTACACCACACTCCCTCGGTACATCACTAGCCTCTATTTGCACTACAACTAGTCAACAACAGTGTCATGTTTTCACATTTCTTTGCGTGTATGTAATCCTTTTTGAATCTCCACGATCCGCTCTGTCTCTCTCTCTGAGACGTCATTGATGAGCGATGCAGGGCGTGCCGGAGCCCTACTGCCTGCCAGTAAAGTAGCTTTAAAGCACATTAACATGTCAGCATAAACAGAGCGTTGCTTCATTTAGTCTGCTTGTAACATAAGCCTGTTTGGAATCCATTAGGCCCTCTGACAACTAGGTGTACCACCAATTTCCTCTCAGCCTGCAGCCTCGTTCATTATTCATTGCAAACCGTAATATTCTGTTTACATAAACTCCACTATTACACTCATAATGTGACTGTCAGAACTCAGCCCCGGGAGGGACCAGAGGCTGGAGAGCTAATTTGTTTAAATCGGCCCCTGGAAGCTTTTCAGGCTGCACACTCTCAGCTGTGTGGTAGTTGTGTGGTTTGGGCTGAATGTTAAAGAAGCTCTCGGGGAGCCTGTGATACTGTACTGTATGACCAGGGCCCAGGAAGGGAGAATGCCCAAGCCTTACACATCATTGCTATGTGAAAGATGACCGTTGAACACACGCCATAATGTGAAACTTCAGCAAGGCATGGACGCGCGTGCGAAGGATGGAGGTTCCCTTCATCCAGATGTCGGGGTTTGTCAGCGGTTTGTCAGTGAACACACCATTTGGCATCTGCTCTTTGTCAAGGTAATTTTCACCCTTCAGTCTCTACCAGTGCCCATGTTGACTCCATTATTGATGCTGTTGGGCCATCTCAGACAGCAGCGCCCATTAAAGGCTCTGGGAGAAAAAGATAATGAGAGAAATTCCAGACAGAACAGACTGGGTTGAAGCATTCATTTTCCACAGTGTTTTTCTCCATTGACTTGACTCTGAGTACAAAGCAATGCACTTATAGTACCCACTGCTTTGAATGGTTACATCACAACTTTGCTCATTAGTCCTTTGCTGTGGCTGTGTGTTGTAGGACCTATTGGGCATTGAACCTTGGTTCTCCTTTATGGTCCTTCTTTACAGTGATAGCCACGATTATCGAGAATTTCAATAAGCATTTCTCTACGGCTGGCCATGCTTTCCTCCTGGCTACCCCAACCTCGGCCAACAGCTCCACACCCCCCGCAGCTACTTGCCCAAGTCTCCCCAGCTTCTCCTTCACCCAAATCCAGATAGCGGATGTTCTGAACGAGCTGCAAAACTTGGACCCATACAAATCAGCTGGGCTAGACCCTCTCTTTCTAAAATTATCCGCCGCCATTGTTACAACCCCTGCTACCAGTCTGTTCAACCTCTCTTTCGTATCGTCCGAGATCTCTAAAGATTGGAAAGCTGCTGCGGTCATCCCCCTGTTCAAAGGGGGTGACACTCTAGACCTAAACTGTTACAGACCAATATCCATTCTGCCCTGCCTTTCTAAAGTCTTCGAAAGCCAAGTTAACAAACAGTTCACTGACCATTTCGAATCCCACCGCACCTTCTCCGCTGTGTAATCCGGTTTCCGAGCTGGTCACGGGTGCACCTCAGCCACGCTCAAGGTACTAAACGATATCATAACCGCCATCGATAAAAGACAGTACTGTGCAGCCGTCTTCATCGATCTGGCCAAGGCTTTCAACTCTGTCAATCACCATATTCTTATTGGCAGAATCAACAGCCTTGGTTTCTCAAATGACTGCCTCTCCTGGTTCACCAACTACTTCTCAGATAGAGTTCAGTGTGTGAAATCGGAGGGCCTGTTGTCCGAACCTCTGGCAATCTCTATGGGGGTACCACAGGGTTCAATTCTCGGGCTGACTCTTTTCTCTGTGTATATCAACGATGTCACTCTTAATGCGGATGATTCCCTGATCCACCTCTACGCAGACAACACCATTCTGTATACATCTGGCCCTTCTTTGGACACTGTGTTAACAAACCTCCGAACGAGCTTCAATGCCATATAACACTCCTTCCGTGGCCTCCAACTGCTTTTAAATGCTAGTAAAACTAAATGCATGTTCTTCAACCGATTGCTGCGCGCACCCACCCGCCTGACTAGCATCACTACTCTGGACAGTTCTGACTTAGAATATGTGGACAAATACAAATACCTAGGTGTCTGGCTAGACTGTAAACTCTCCTTCAGACTCTTATTAAACATCACCAATCCAAAATGAAATCTAGAATCGGCTTCCTATTTAGCAACAAAGCCTCCTTCACTCACACCGCCAAACATACCCTCATAAAACTGACTATTCTACCAATCCTTGACTTCGGCAATGTCATTTACAAAATAGCCTCCAACACTCTACTCAGCAAACTGGATGTAGCCTATCACAGTGCCATCTGTTTTGTCACCAAAGCCCCATATACCACCCACCACTGTATTGTTCTCGTCGGCTGGCCCTCGTCGGCTGGCCCTCGCTACATATTCGTCGCCAGACCTACTGGCTCCAAGTCTTTGCTAGGTAAAGCTCCAACTTATCTCAGCTCACTGGTCACGATAACAACACCCACCCATAGCACGCGCTCCAGCAGGTATATCTCACTGGTCATCCCCAAAGCCAACACCTACTTTGACCGCCTTTCCTTCCAGTTCTCTGCTGCCAATGACTGGAACTAATTGCAATCGCTGAAGTTGGAAACTTTATATCTCCCTCACTAACTTTAAACATCAGCAATCTGAGCAGCTAACCGTTCATTACAGCTGTACACAGCCCATCTGTAAATAGCCCATCCAATCTACCTACCGAATCCCCATGTTATTTTTATTTACTTTTTTGCTCTTTTGCATACCAGGATTTCTACTTGCACATCATCATCTGTACATCTATCACTCCAGTGTTAATTTGCTAAATTGTAATTACTTCGCTACTATGGCCTATTTATTACCTTACCTCCTCACGCCTTTGCACACACTGTATATAGACTTTTTTTCTATCTTGTTATTGACTGTACGTTTGTTTATTCCGTGTGTATCTCCGTGTTGTTGTTTGTGTCGCACTGCTTTGCTTTATCTTGGCCAGGTCGCAGTTGTAAATGAGAACTTGTTCTCAACTGGCCTACCTGGTTCAATGAAGGTGAAATAGAAAATATATAAAAATGCATAACCCCCAAGAATAGTAGGTAAAGACTTTGGATATCCCATTATGAACACAGCCCTATCTGTCCACACAGGAAGTGTTTGGCTATCAAACAATGAATCAGAGGAGATGCACATTAGCAGCTTAGTATATTACACCCCAGGCTTACACACAGCACAGTCACCCACTCACTCACTACTGGTCCTTCACACTCACTCCTACAGTATCTTATCAGAACCTACATTGCAATAGATGATACAGCACTGTATATCTGGTCTTACCAGTTATTATACACTTGTCCATGATATTATCTATCTGGGTGTTTGTAGGAATCATATCTTGTTTTCGACACTCCCACGTCCTGTAACTGTTGAGCACGTCTGAGATCCCAGTCCCCACTACTACACACAGCGAGATGCCCTGAGGCATGGAAGCAGGCTTATTTAGCTATGACAGGTCCCCTCAGCTCTACTAAAAAACACAGAGGAACAGTATGGAAAGTGGCACACACAGCAGACACTCAAGGCGCTCTTTACGCTATTAAAGGTTTAACGCTAATTGAAAGATTGCCCCCCTTTCCTACTCCTCGGATGCTCCTGGTTTGGCTTTTAGGGGCACAGTGCTCCATTCTGTGAGAGAGGGCTATAGTAAAAGGCCCTCAGAAGGCTATTATTGATGGGATTGCTAACACTCCCAGAGCCCCGGGAGAGAACAAAGTTGGCGGGTAAGGAAGAGAGTAAAAATGAGTAAATGATTTAACAGAGACATGCTAATGTAATGGAAGCGAGGGGAATCCCTGGGCGGGAGGAGAAGGGAAGATGCTCCTGGAGCCATCATGTGGCGGTGGTTGATCCTGGGGGCTTACATCCACGTTAAGACTCACACTTCGCTGCTAAGCACTTGTGGCAGCTCTCAGGGCTGCGGAGGAGGCCGACGTTACACTTGTCTGGAGGGCTGTCAGTGTACTGGGCTCTGGGGGAGGCACTGATGGTACAGCCTGGGGACTCTGGGCCAGTGCTGGGCCTCTTCTAGGAACTGTGGGCGTGGGAGAGGAGGGAATGAGGAATGGAGTGGGGGTTGTCAGCTGGGCTTACAGAGAATAGTGTCAGTTTTGGAGTGTAAAGAGGCTGTAAGAGCAGGCCACAGATAGCTGAAAGCTAGGGCATATATCAACAGAGAAGAAAGGATGAGGCCACTACTCCTCTGACTCCTTCAGTAAGTAGGGCTTTGTAACACCATTCTGTGATTAGCTTCACTGTGGGCCCTTTCAATCAAACCTGTTAACTTCAAATTCCATCATGGGTTTTGAATGACAATGTCCCAGTGTGTTTCCTTGGCAAGGTAACAGCTAGACAGGGAAATTAGACTGTGGTTAAGGCAATGGCAGTGCATCTATTTTGTCACTCCAACACTTTGCTCTGTTACTGAATGGAGGCTGATCAAATCTGTAAGGAACTGTCACTGCTGTGTGAGATGCAAGCACCCGTTTGCCAACAGCTGCCTTATACATCATCTCTCACTCCTTTATTTTCACAGTGATGAAAATCACAGTTGTATTTTCTAATGTTGTATTTCCACTCCATCTACTGTGTCCCATATATCCCTCTGCTGCTCTGAGGATATTCTGAAGGAGAGAGAGAATGCATTTAGCCAGAGCCTTTCTGCTCGTCTGCTCTCTGTGGGCTCTCTCACTCTTTTTTTTTCTCCTCTCTTCTCTCTCTTTTCTCTATGACTCTGTCTCAGGAGACGCATTATTATTTAATTGTGCCATTTTAAAAGCTGGGTGTGAAGGGAGTGGAATGTGGTGCATGGCTGGCTGTCAGACAGACTGAGGGAGGGAGGAGAGTAGATGGCCTGGGTCCAGAGGATGAACTCCTGACCTTGACATCCAGATAGACTGCGGCCCCTTCTTTATCACACTTCCCCTGGACTGGACCCTAGACCTTAAAATAACTGCAGCAGACAAAATATGTGTATGGACAAACAGAGCGATCCACAGCCACACGCTGAGCTGTTCACACTGCCACCGACAAGTCTCACCTTTGATGATCCAAATTCAGATGACATATACTAACCTGACTGTGCTGCTGCTCCAGTTTCAACTGTTCTGCCTTATTATTATTATTCGACCATGCTGGTCATTTATGAACATTTGAACACCTTGGCCATGTTCTGTTATAATCTCCACCCGGCACAGCCAGAAGAGGACTGGCCGCCCCACATAGCCTGGTTCCTCTCTAGGTTTCTTCCTAGGTTTTGGCCTTTCTAGGGAGTTTTTCCTAGCCACCGTGCTTCTACACCTGCATTGCTTGCTGTTTGGGGTTTTAGGCTGGGTTCCTGTACATCACTTTGAGATATCAGCTGATGTACGAAGGGCTATATAAATAAATAAATTTGATTTGATTTGAAGTACCTCAAACCATTAGATGTACTATGTTTAGAGAGATGTCTATTCAGAACATATTTTGTTGTATTTTCCCATTCCCCAAGAAACTCACCCACCTAAACAAAAGCTCTTTGATGGTGGATCTGTTGGCCTGGGAACAGACCCATGCTCAGACAACTTTTATGAAGTGGTAGAAAGTTATCTGCCCGGCCTTGTTGAATGTTCAGCCAGTAGATAATAGTTGTCTCGCCGAATCAGCAGCGTTGTGCAGCGGCCGTCTGCCCCCCCACTCTCACCTGCGTATTAGCAGCTGTCAGAGGGGACAGTGTGTGGCTGAGCCAAGCCAGGGGGCCCCGGGGACAATTGCAGATAGCCAGAAGCCCCCACATCAAAGGGCCCCATGCAGGGCCCTGTGATAACCCAGCAGCATTGGGTGTGTGAGCTATCTGTCCAGCAAGGCCACTGCACCCCCTCTGCTCTGTTCTGTCTATCTCTATGGCCCTGTCTGTGATCACAGAAACCAGGCAACGTCCTCTGATCCCTCTTTGCTTAGTAGCTTTTCTCCTGCTCCTCTTCTAAGAAAATGACCAAATCTTTATACAGTGCATTCGGAAAGTATAACTTGTTTTCCTTTACAGCTTCTAGCCCCAAGCCGTAAAACTGCTGAACAATGAATCCACCCAGACTATTTACATTGCCCCCCCCCCCTTTGTTTTTACACTGCTGCTACTCTATCATCCATGCATAGTCACTTTACAAATGACCTCGACTAACCTGTACCCCCATACATTGACTCGATACCAGTACCCCCTGTATATAGCGTCACTATTGTTATGTCATTTTATTGTGTTACTTTTTCATATTATTTCTTTATTTTCTTAAATCTATTTCTTGAACTGCATTGTTGGTTAAGGACTTGTAAGTAAGCATTTCACAGTAAGGTCTACACCTGTTGTATTTGGTGCATGAGACAAATACAATTTGACTTGATTTGACGCCTGTATTTGGGGAGTTTCTCCTATTCTTCTGTGCATATCCTTTCAAAAGGATGGATGGGGAGCTTCGCTGCACAGCTATTTCAAATCAAATCAAATCAAAGGTTATTTGTCACGTGCGCTGAATACAACAGGTGTAGATCTTACAGAGAAATGCTTACTTACAGGCTCTAACCAATAGTGCAAAAAAGGTGTTAGATGAACAATAGGTAAGAAAAGAAATAAAACAACAGTAAAAAGACAGGCTATATACAGTAGCGAGGCTATACAAGTAGTGAGGCTGCATACAAACACCGGTTAGTCAGGCTGATTGAGGGGTTTTCAGGTCTCTCCAGAGATGTTCGATCGGGTTCAAGTCCAGGCTCTGGCTGGGCCACTCAAGGACATTCAGAAACTTGTCCCGAAGCCACTCCTGCATTGGCTGTGTGCTTAGGGTAATTGTCCTGTTGGAAGGTGAACCTTTGCCCCAGTCTGAGGTCCTGGGTGCTCTGAAGCAGGTTTTCATCAAAGATCTCTTTGTACTTTGCTCTGTTCCTCTTTCCCTCGATCCTGACTAGTCTCCCAATCCCTGCCACTGAAGAACATCCCCACAGCATGATGCTGCCACCACCATGCTTCACCGTAGGGATGGTGCCAGGTTTCCCCCAGATGTGACGCTTGGCATTCAGGCCAAAGAGTTCAATCTCGGTTTAATCAGACCAGAGAATCTTGTTTCCCATGGTCTGAGAGTCCTTTTGGCAAACTCCAATCGGGCTGTCATGTGCCTTTTACTGGGGATTAGCTTCCGTCTGCCCACTCCACCTTAAAGGCCTGATTGGTGGAGTGCTTCAGAGATGGTTGTCCTTCTGGAAAGTTCTCCCATCTCCAGAGAGGAACTCTGGAGCTCTGTCAGAGTGACCTTCGGGTTCTTGGTCACCTCCTTGACCAAGGCCCTTCTCCCCCGATTGCACAGTTTGGTCGGCCGGCCAGCTCTAGGAAGAGTCTTGGTGGTTCCAAACTTCTTCCATTTAAGAATGATGAAGGCTACTGTATTCTTGGGGACCATCAATGCTACAGGCCTCGACAAAATCCTGTCTCGGAGCTCTACGGACAATTCCTTCGACCTCGTGGCTTGGGTTTTGCTCTGACGTGCACTGTCATTTCTGGGACCTTATATAAATCTCAACATCCAGCGCCGATAGAGATGGCCGCCTCACTTAGCATTCCTAGGAAACTATGTAGTATTTAGTTTTTTATATGTTATTTCTTTCATTATTACCCCAGGAAATATTAGGTTTTATTACATACAGTCGGGAGGAATTATTGGATATAAGAGCAACGTCAACTCACCAACATTACGACCAGGAATACGACTTTCCTGAAGCGAATCCTCTGTTTGGTTCACCAACCAGGACAATGGATCGGATCCCAGCCGGCGACCTAAAACAACGGCGCCGCAGAAGGGGCAGATGGAGAGGTCTTCTGGTCAGGCTCCGTAGACGGTCACATCGCGCACCGCTCCCGAGTATACTACTCACCAATGTCCAGTCTCTTGACAACAAGATAGACGAAATCTGAGCATGGGTTGCCTTCCAGAGAGACATCAGAGATCGTAACGTTCTTTGTTTCACGGAAACATGGCTCACTCGGGATACGTCATCAGAGTCGGTACAGCCACCTGGCTTCTTCACGCATCGCGCAGACAGAAACAAACATCTCTATACCATCTACTGAATCTTGCCTATGCCGTTCGGCCATCGCTCATTCGTATATTTTTATGTACATATTCATATTTATTCCTTTTCACTTGTGTGCATAAGGTAGTTGTGAAAATGTTAGGTTAGATTACTTGTTAGATATTATTGCATGGTCCGATCTAGAAGCACAAGCATTTCACTTTCACATTTCACTTTCACATTTCTCAAGGATGATCAATGGAAACAGGATGCACCTGAGCTAAATTTGTAGTCTCATAGCAAAATGTCTGAGTACTTATGTAAATAAGGTATTTTTGTTTTAGAAATGTTATACATTTGCAAAAATCTCTAAAAACCTGTTTTCACTTTGTCGTTATGGTGTATTGTGTGTAGATTTATTCAGATTTTTTTTTAAATTTAATTTCAAATTTAATTTAATCAATTTTATAATAAGGCTGTAATGTAACAAAATGTTTAAAAGGGGAAGGGTCTGAATACTTTCCAAATGCACTGTACATTGTCATACGTGTGGTACTTTATTTAAATACTACATTTGCTATTATATCAGCAACGACATGCATTGTTTTTATGACAATATCAATATTTTTTATTAATTCTCTTAATCTCTAAATCTTAAATGACTAATGTCTCACAAAGTGGCAGTGGCAGTCATAACGTTATCAGTTGTAAATGCATGCATGGCATAGACCATATGGTACTGTTAATCTCTAGTATTGTCCAAAATTCACCTCATTGCCTCTAGATTGCCTCAGGTGTGGTAACATGTAGTCAGTCCATGGTCCACTTATGCCCCCAAGATGTATCATGAAGTTAACCATCAATCACTAACGTAAGCCGTCTTATTTGATGGATTTATATTGCTAATGTCTTAACAGCATGACTCTTAATGTGTTCTATAAAGTTTGCAAAAACAAAAACAATGGTGTTTATACAGTGTCCATTTGTCAAGTAAACCCTATAAAGTATTTTTCTCAATAAGCACAGCAAATTGAGTTGACATTTTTATTCCACTTTGTTTTATTTCCCAGTTTCCTTTAATGTGTAAATGTACAAGAGGCACAGTGTCTCTTTGTAAACCAGTGATGTCTTCCTTTGCTTAGATAAGCTGCCAAAAAGCAGCCTACGTTTTAAAGGGCCTTAAATGATGTATTAAAGATACAATATGTAACATTTTGGGCAACCCGAAAAAATTCACAGATTATAGATTAGTGGATTATAGATCAGTCATTCTCATTTCAAGCAAGTCTAAGAAGATGTTTCTATACTTCCTGTTCTTAAGTTTTTGCATCTTTTACTTTTGGTTTTGTACACCAGCTTCAAACAGATGAAAATACAATATTTTTGGTTATGAAAATATATTTGACAGCGGTTTAGATGGTACAATGATTCTCTACACTCAGTGCTTGACATGGGCTGGAGTTGTCCGGCACACCGCTCCAATTTTGGGGGAACTGCTTAAAATAAAGTGGCCTATCACCGGCCCGGATTCACACACAGTGGAATTAAGGCGGGATCTGCATTGAATAGCAATTGAAAGTGTGGATTCATATCCTGATTCTGCTTTAATTCTGCTTTATTTGACACTAATCTGTGAATCCGGTGTATGCATGCCAGTAGACTGTTGGAGTTTGAGAGTGTGCAGATTGAGAATGGGCAGATTGAGAATGGGCAGATTGAGAATGGGCAGATTGAGAATGGGCAGATTGAGAAAGGGCAGATTGAGAATGGGCAGATTGAGAAAGGGCAGATTGAGAAAGGGCAGATTGAGAATGGGCAGATTGAGAAAGGGCAGATTGAGCAAGGGCAGATTGAGAATGGGCAGATTGAGAATGGGCAGATTGAGAATGGGCAGATTGAGAATGGGCAGATTGAGAAAGGGCAGATTGAGAATGGGCAGATTGAGAATGGGCAGATTGAGAATGGGCAGATTGAGAATGGGCAGATTGAAAATGAGCAGATTGAGGATGTGCAGATTGAGAATGGGCAGATTGAGAATGCGCAGATTGAGAATGGGCAGATTGAAAATGGGCAGATTGAGAATGTGCCAGCCTGAATGGGCAGACTGAGAATGGGCAGATTGAGAATGCTCCAGCCTGAATGCGCAGATTGAGAATGGGCAGATTGAGAATGGGCAGATTGAAAATGGGCAGATTGAGAATGTGCCAGCCTGAATGGGCAGACTGAGAATGGGCAGATTGAGAATGGGCAGATTGAGAATGCGCCAGCGTGAATGCGCAGATTGAGAATGGGCAGATTGAGAATGGGCAGATTGAGAATGGGCAGATTGAGAATGCGCCAACCTGAATGGGCAGACTGAGAATGGGCAGATTGAGAATGGGCAGATTGAGAATGGGCAGATTGAGAATGGGCAGATTGAGAATGGGCAGATTGAGAATGTGCCAGCCTGAATGGGCAGACTGAGAATGGGCAGATTGAGAATGGGCAGATTGAGAATGGGCAGATTGAGAATGGGCAGATTGAAAATGGGCAGATTGAAAATGGGCAGATTGAAAATGGGCCAGCCTGAATGGGCAGACTGAGAATGGGCAGATTGAGAATGGGCAGATTGAGAATGCGCCAGCGTGAATGCGCAGATTGAGAATGGGCAGATTGAGAATGGGCAGATTGAGAATGCGCCAGCGTGAATGCGCAGATTGAGAATTGGCAAATTGAGAATGGGCAGATTGAAAAGATTGAGAATGGGCAGATTGAGAATGGGCAGATTGAGAATGGGCAGATGGGCAGATTGAGAATGGGCAGATTGAGAATGGGCAGATTGAGAATGGGCAGATTGAGAATGGGCAGATTGAAAATGAGCAGATTGAGGATGTGCAGATTGAGAATGGGCAGATTGAGAATGGGCAGATTGAAAATGGGCAGATTGAGAATGTGCCAGCCTGAATGGGCAGACTGAGAATGGGCAGATTGAGAATGCTCCAGCCTGCAGATTGAGAATGGGCAGATTGAGAATGGGCAGATTGAAAATGGGCAGATTGAGAATGTGCAGATTGAGAAATGGGCAGATTGAGAATGGGCAGATTGAGAATGCGCCAGCGTGAATGCGCAGATTGAGAATGGGCAGATTGAAATGGGCAGATTGAGAATGGCAGATTGAGAATGGGCAGATGAGAATGGGCAGCCTGAATGGGCAGACTGAGAATGGGCAGATTGAGAATGGGCAGATTGAGAATGGGCCAGCCTGAATGGGCAGACTGAGAATGGGCAGATTGAGAATGGGCAGATTGAGAATGGGCAGATTGAGAATGGGCAGATTGAAAATGGGCAGATTGAAAATGGGCAGATTGAAAATGGGCCAGCCTGAATGGGCAGACTGAGAATGGGCAGATTGAGAATGGGCAGATTGAGAATGCGCCAGCGTGAATGCGCAGATTGAGAATGGGCAGATTGAGAATGGGCAGATTGAGAATGCGCCAGCGTGAATGCGCAGATTGAGAATTGGCAAATTGAGAATGGGCAGATTGAAAATGGGCAGATTGAGAATGGGCAGATTGAGAATGGGCAGATTGAGAATGGGCAGATTGAGAATGCGCCAGCCTGAATGCGCAGATTGAGAATGGGCAGATTGAGAATGGGCAGATTGAGAATGGGCAGATTGAGAATGGGCAGATTGAGAAAGGGCAGATTGAGAATGGGCAGATTGAGAAAGGGCAGATTGAGAATGGGCAGATTGAGAATGGGCAGATTGAAAATGAGCAGATTGAGGATGTGCAGATTGAGAATGGGCAGATTGAGAATGCGCAGATTGAGAATGGGCAGATTGAAAATGGGCAGATTGAGAATGTGCCAGCCTGAATGGGCAGACTGAGAATGGGCAGATTGAGAATGCTCCAGCCTGAATGCGCAGATTGAGAATGGGCAGATTGAGAATGGGCAGATTGAAAATGGGCAGATTGAGAATGTGCCAGCCTGAATGGGCAGACTGAGAATGGGCAGATTGAGAATGCGCCAGCCTGAATGCGCAGATTGAGAATGGGCAGATTGAGAATGGGCAGATTGAGAATGGGCAGATTGAGAATGGGCAGATTGAAAATGGGCAGATTGAAAATGGGCAGATTGAAAATGGGCCAGCCTGAATGGGCAGACTGAGAATGGGCAGATTGAGAATGGGCAGATTGAGAATGCGCCAGCGTGAATGCGCAGATTGAGAATGGGCAGATTGAGAATGGGCAGATTGAGAATGCGCCAGCGTGAATGCGCAGATTGAGAATTGGCAAATTGAGAATGGGCAGATTGAAAATGGGCAGATTGAGAATGGGCAGATTGAGAATGGGCAGATTGAGAATGGGCAGATTGAGAATGCGCCAGCCTGAATGCGCAGATTGAGAATGGGCAGATTGAGAATGGGCAGATTGAGAATGGGCAGATTGAGAATGCGCCAGCCTGAATGCGCAGATTGAGAATGGGCAGATTGAGAATGCGCCAGCCTGAATGCGCAGGATGCGCTGCTCTAAATGATCAAATGAGCGTTCTTACAGTCATGAAAATCCTGGAAAAGTCATGGAATTGTATCATTGTGTTTTCCTTTTTAAAATATATTATCAATCACTTAGAAGTCTACATATAAACCATGATCAGAATTAGGCCTACCCTTCAGCCCGTCTGTGTTGTGTGTGTGTGCTGTGCATCATCTGAGTGTGTGCCAGTAAAAGTGGGCCGTTGACCGACGAGAGAGAGACATTTAAGCAGCAGGTAGCCTATAAAATAATGATAGACAAACTATTAAATAGCCAATTCAAAACATAACTAGCCATACTACAAGCTAGCTCACTACTGAACTTTTTAGCTATAGGCCTAAGTATTAGGCTAATGTCATTGACTCAGGGTCGCTTTTCCACCAGCTTGTTGAGAAGTAAATCTGACACCGTTATTTGAATGCTAGGATACCCCTCTATTAAACAGTAGGCTATGTAATTCCAACAACGTAAAAAATATTGACAAATAGTGCGTAGATCTTTCCTGAAACATAAATATTTTAGCCTTATATGGTTATAGATGAACTTGTCTTAGTTAGCTATCTTGCTTTGAAGTACCTTATCCATTTTACCACTGATTCATTAAATGAGGGAATCATTTTATAAAGACATAAAAGTATTTGGTTGTAATGTTGCAATATTTTATATTAAGGATGGCCAACCATCCTCCAGAGGAACTACTGGGTGTGCAGGCTTTTGTCCGATCCCCACTCTAACACACCATGTCATAGTTGCTCAACAGGACCTTGGTAGGCAGACTGTTTCAGGCCTGGAGCAAAAGTTTGCACACCCAGTAGCTCTCACACAATGTCTACAAATGTGTTTTATACTGTAGCCCAACAGTGCAGTTATTTTACTCAGTCATTACCATGAGCCCCTTCTCCCCAATTAAGGTGCCACCAACCTCCTGTGATTGACTTGCACCCCCCCCCCAACCCCCCCATTATATATATATATATATATATATATATATATATATATATATATATATATATATATATATATATACACTGAGTATATAAAACATTAGGAACACCGTCCTAATGTTGAGCTGGGGCATGGACTCTACAATATTTTGAAAGTGTTCCACAGATATGCTTGCCCATGTTGACTCCAATGCTTCCCACAGGTGTGTCAAGTTGGCTGGATGTCCTTTGGGTGGTGAATCATTCTTGATACACACGAGAAACTGTTGAGTGTGAAAAATCCAGCAGTGTTGCAGTTCTTGCCACAAACGGTGCGCCTTGCACCTACTACCATACCCTGGTCAAAGGCAAAGGTCCATTCACCCTCTGAATGGCACAAGTACACAATCCATGTCTCAATTGCTCAAGGCTTAAAAATCCTTCTAGAACCTGTCTCCTCCCCTTCATCTACACTGATCGAAGTGGATTTAACAATTGACATCAATAAGGGATCATAGTTTCACCTGGATTCCGCTGGTCAGTCCATGTCATGGAAAGAGCAGGTGTCCTTAATGTTTGGTACACTCAGTGTGTATAGCACCATATCTTTTGGGAATTTGTGTGAACATAATCTAATGTACCTCTTTTATCCCAAGTCAAGCACTGTCTACATAGCTTGTTTTGTCACAAACTGAAATTTGGTGAACTACAAACATTTTAGCAACCAGGAAATGGTGGAGTGATTTCTGCATATTGCACCTTTAAGTAATTCATATTGAAACCCTGAAGGGGAAGTCTGCCATACTGATGACCCAAATGTTTAACTTGTTTAGGAGACGGCATCAACGTTTCTTCCCCTCTCCTTAATTGAACATGAGTTCTTTTGATTTTTCCTTGAAGGGCCGATGGAAGTTTTTCTGGCCGTTGTCGCTATGAGCTGGGAGGTCACGAGGCCCTAATGCTGTTAGCATCGACTGGCTCCACTCGCAGCGCGTCTATTAGGCCCTAATTTGATTTGTACCTATTCATTTGCAGTCCCTGCAGCAGCAGCGACTTGGCCCTCTCCCTCTAATTGGTTCTGTCTCTGCCTGGCTGTCATTAGATTAAGTCCGACTCCTGGACACTTGTAGTCTGTGCTTGTCCGTCCATTTATTCAGGCCTAATGTAACACAAAATTCATTACTGATCAAATTAGGCTCCAGTCCCAGACGAGGGGGCTCTCTCACACACATTAGGTGAACCCTCCGTTGATGGAGAGAGCAGGCAATTGGGGGAGAAAGCACAATGGAGAATAAATGTATAAAAAATATAAAAATACACAGCACTACACGTCTCCAAATGAAATTGTATTTGTCACATGCTTTGTAAACAACAGGTTTAGACTAACAGTGAAATGCTTACTTAAGGGGCCCTTCCCAACAATGCAGAGATTTAAAAAAGAGAAATAACACAAGGAATAAATACACCCTGAGTAACGACAACTTGGGGTACCAGTACCGAGTCGACGTGCAGGGGTACGAGGTAATTAAGGTATATATATATATATATGTTTCTTAACAGTAGCAGCAGCGTATGTGATGAGTCAAAAGAGTTAGTGCAAAAAGGGTCAAATCGCTTCCTGGACTAACTATGTAGCAGTTTTATGGCTTGGAGGTAGAAGCTGTTCAGTGTCCTGTTGGTTCCAGACTTTCCTTGTGGTAGCAGAGAGAACATTTAATGCCTTGGGTGGGTGGAGTCTTTGACAATATTTAGGGCCTTCCTCTGACACCGCTTGGTATAGAGGTCCTGGATGGCAGGGAGCTCCGCCCCAGTGATTTACTGGGCCGTATGTACTACCCTCTGTAGTGCCTTGCGGTAGGATGCCAAGCAATTGCCATACCAAGCGGTGATGCAGCCAGTCAAGATCCTGGGCTGCAGAACTGAGGATGTGAGGGCCCATGTCAAAACTTTTCAGCCTCCTGAAGGGGAATAAGTATTGTCGTGCTTTCTTCACAACTGTGTTTGTGTGTGGACCATGTTAATTCCTTAGTGAAATGGATAACGAGGAACTGTAAGCTCTTGACCCGCTCCTAGAGTGTGACATCCATCAAATCATTTTCATGGGCCTAATAATAAAGATGTAACTTAACAGTAAAAATGTATTACCCTTTAATGTGGCATGAACACAACCAGTCACGATGCTTTCGTCTGATTGTCAAGCAGATCACATCTAAAAGTAGGCTACCTGTGCATGTTCATCCACTCCAAAATAATTCCAGCGCGCAAATAGTGCTCTTCATGTACACTCAAGTGCCATTTGATAAATGGAAATAGACATCTGTTTGTAAAGCACCAAAAAGTGATTGATGCATCTTGCTGACAAATTTACGTTTTTGTAGCCCGAAAAGTTGACACCTGAAATGGATTGAAACTTTACTGGGAAAAACGGGATGGTCGCCCTAATGCACATAGTCCATTTACTAGTTTAGGCTACAATGTGTATTACCGTGAACTTCAAATAGGCCAATCAGTAGCCAGTGATGTAATGGCAAAAACATAGGTGTGTAAATGCTGATTGCCGGTCGGTAGCTGTGAAAAAGGTCAATTTTTCTGAAAAAGGACAGTAAATTACATTTAGGCCTACAACATTAGTGGTAGCCTACCCTCTCAGCCGAACATACGCAGGACAGAACCTACTTTCAATATAATAGAAGAGTTTAATCAAAACATGTTTACACCCTAGTTCAGGAGTTGAACGCTTGGAGAGCTCACAGATTGTTTGACATTAAACACTTCCTATCTTTCCTTATATTAATTACCTTTATTTGTTATGTCATTAGTAAGCATTTAACAATTGAATTTAAACATTGAACTTAAACGCTGTACGAATCCTGAATCTTGGAGAGCTTGGAAAATGCACTGTAAGTGTTACTATGCCAACGTAACATTTCATTGTGTTTCACCGTGAAAACAGTTCTCATGGGCACACAAAATAGCATAGGCCTGTGGCATTGCCAAATCAAATGCTTCTAAACAAAAGAGTCAACTATAGGCCTACTGTCATTAACGTATACTTGTTGGATGGATTGGATGCATATTGGTGTCTAGCTATTGGCTAGTTGTCTACTGATATTGTCGACCCATCATCAGCTGCTCCAGGGAAGACAACAAATATTGATAGAAAATAATAAAGCTAAATAAATGGGCTACTCTTCTGACCACAGACAGCAAGGAGAACTCCAATACCCGCGCACACCTGAAAAACAAAGCAATGAGTTCTCTTAACAGCTGACTGACAAAAGCAAACAATGATGAACCAACGGATACGTCTAATGCGTTAGAATAAAGGCTATTTTTTAATCAAGGGAGCATTGGCAAACAAATGGCAAAATTGAGCAAGTACAAAGAAAAATCTTAGCGCTTAAAGGAGCTCAGATGAGGCTGAAATTCAACTCTACTGAGTGGACAGCGCAACTGTCTAGCCAGCTATAGAATTCTCCAGTACAATTAATGGATAGGGAGACAGTTTGTGCAACCACTAGAAATAAATGGTTTAAACCATGAAAGAGGGGTGGGGGTGTTTGTTTAATTTAAAAGCTTTTTTTTCATATTTACCACTGTAAAACAAATTTACCACTTGATTTTAAACAAATAGGAGAATGGTTAAATTATCATAATTTAGATGCTAATGGTGGTCTGTTTGATACAAGTATGTATTACAGACTGAGTCAGGGATAGGTTGAACATGTCAGTGAAGATACTTGCCAGCTGGTCAGCACATGCTCTAAAAGCACGTTCTGGTATTCCGTCTGGCTCTGCGAATGTTAATCTGTTTGAAGGTCTTTCTCACTTCGGTTACGGAGAGCTATATCAAATCAAATGTATTGATAAATCTATTTTTACATCAGCAGATGTGGCACAAGCAACCAGGTTTTTGGCCAAAATGTCCTAATACTGGGTAAAGTTCATGATGCCGTTGACCTGAACAATGGCCACAGGACCAGTTGACACAAAATAGCCCCATAACATCAAAGATCCAAACCATATTTTACAGTAGGTATGGGATTATTTTCTGCATATGTGAAGCTTCTTTCGACGCCAAAGCCAACTCTGGTGTCCATGGCCAAGGAGCTATATGTTCATGCATAAAAGCTCCAAATGCATTTGTATATAACAGCCATGGAAGGGGGTGAAAGGACTGCAGCTCCAGCTGTCACAGAAGGGTGAGAGTAGGCTACTGGATAGGGCAGGTAATTTTGTGGGAGGACATTATGAACATATTATCCAGTTGCAGTTCCTAGGTGGCAAAACGATTAGGAGAGAGAAAAAACAGTAACATAATATTCAGTGCTGTCTAATTTTAGTAGAACAAAGCCTGTTTCTTTGTGATGTTTTCCATCTTTAGATATGGAAAGCTTTGACAGCCTGTCTGCAGATGAAGAGGTCCCAATGAATGTCCCAAAAAACTAACGATATATTCAATATGCAATGGGTTATATGTGTACCTATGTTAGCAAATGTTGTATACAAAAAAAACTGTTAAACATCACACACAATGTATAAACCTACTACAAATGAACCAGGCTAACCCTGTTCCTGGAGGTATGCTGGATGTGACCTGTGACCTTGACCCTGACCTGTTCACCGGACGTGCTACCTGTCCCAGACCTGCTGTTTTCAACTCTCTAGAGACAGCAGGAGCAGTAGAGATACTCTTAATGATCGGCTATGAAAAGCCAACTGACATTTACTCCTGGGGTGCTGACTTGTTGCACCCTCGACAACTACTGTGATTATTATGTTTTGACTATGCTGGTCATTTATGAACATTTGAACATCTTGGCCATGTTCTGTTATAATCTCCACCCGGCACAGCCAGAAGAGGACTGGACACCGCTCATAGCCTGGTTTGTCTCTAGGTTTCTTCCTAGGTTTTGGCCTTTCTAGGGAGCTTTTCCTAGCCACCGTGCTTCTACACCTGCATTGCTTGCTGTTTGGGGGTTTTAGGCTGAGTTTCTGTACAGCACTTTGATATATCAGCTGATGTAAGAAGGGCTATATACATTCATTTGATTTGATTTGATGTACAGGCTTTTGTTTTAGCCCAGCAATAACACACCTGATTTAACTTAATGAGTTGAAGTGTGCCATTGCTGGGTTGGAACAGAAGTCTGCTCAACCAGTAGACAAGTGGTCCGTCGAGCATGGTTAGATTTCTTATTTTTTACTTTATTAATAATAGCCTACTTGTTACTACTCAATTATCTATTGTTATTTAGACTAAAATGTCTAACCTTTACATACAAGTTAGCTTATTTGTACATATTTGTACACATGTGAACTGTTGTTTCATCTCAGCTATGATGACTTCCTCTCTTTACACTGCAGCCCCACCAGAGGTATTTTATTGTAGGCTGGCCACTCAGAAACACGGGTCTAATCAGTACCAGTTAGGGACAGTGGGGACGGGACAACTTGAAACATCCAGGTTTCAGGGGAAATGGAATAGAGCCTGTGACGTCCTCTTTTGGACGTGCGCCTCTCTGTTTGCAGTCCCTGATGAAACGTATAGCTGATGCCTCGAGATAATACATTTCTTCGTTCTTGCCACAAAGTGGAAACACCACATACCAAATTTGTTGGTGTCAACTTTGTCGCAGATTCCATTGCCGCTAGATAATATCTGGCTAGCAACTAGCTACGGCATGTGGATCTCTCTGTAGCTTGCTCTCGGAAGTAGTTTCCATCCTGAATATTAACAACGAGACACTTCATCTTAACTTCTCCACCACATTTACTGAACAGTGCAGAAAAGAACCTCCCCCAACATTTTATTTCTTCTCGACATGACCAGAATGTGGAGCATCCCGCTCGGGTGTTTCTTTTACTTCCTAGTATGTTAGATTTGGAACATGTAGAGAGTGACAACTAGAAGGATCTGTGTGAGTGGTGGTGGACTGATGTGATTGGATGTTTGGTTCCTTTCACTCACAGCTGAGAGGGGTCAGATAAGGAAGAAGTGAGTATTTCTTTCTTTTAGAAAATCAGAGTTCATAATAGTTTGATAAGAGCACATTATTGCCAATTCAATTAGAATGGCAAAATCAATATATTTCTCAACCGGAATTCGTTGTCCAATATTCTCTGCCGTTAACATTTAGTAATATTGACAGCACATACAGTCAACAACTTCGGGAATACAGACCCCCAGAAGTCGGAGACACCTAGCTCAAATAGAAACATATCTCTAATCAGCACTTATTGTGTTCAGATATTTAAGCAAATAAACACCTGGGTTTAAATTGAAGTTTTACAGTGTATATATAATATATATTTATTTATTTAATTTTTGGAGTTGGGAGTCCCCTAGTGGCCGGGGCCCTTCTGTCTCCTATACATGGGGCCAACCCTGTTGTAACGGCGTTCTTCGTTTGTCGAAAGAAAGTCGGACCGAAATGCAGCGTGGTGGTTACTCATGTCTTTAATGAAGAAAAACGGAACTATACATGAAAATAACTAATAAATACAAAAACAACAAACGGAACGTGAAACCTATACAGCCTATCTGGTGAACACAACACAGAGACAGGAACAAACACCCACGAAATACAAAGAGAAACCCAGGCTACCTAAATATGGTTCCCCATCAGAGACAACAAGAATCACCTGACTCTGATTGAGAACCGCCTCAGGCAGCCAAGCCTATACTAGACACACCCCTAATCAACCACAATCCCAATGCCTACAAAAACCCCACTATGACAATACAATAACCCCATGTCACACCCTGGCCTGAACAAATAATTAAAGAAAACACAAAATACTAAGACCAAGGAGTGACACCTGTTACTAATTAATACTTTTTACCCTACCTTTTACACATCTTGGACATGTCATTTTTCTTTGTGGATGTAATTGGAATGGGAATGACTTTTTGTGTCAGTGTGATGCGTCTCTCTGCTGTGGGCCTGCTGTGACGGGTTCTGCTGTGACCTCTACAATGCTGTCACTGAGAGGTTCACCAGACAAATGTACTTTATTTGCAAGTAAAGGTATGCCTAAAAGCATTTTCCTTTGCAATTTGAGTGTTCGGCTACAATGGTATCACGAGAACAGACAGCATCCCTTTGAAAGCATTTCAGTTGTTGATATGGACATTTCATTATAGCCGTATTTATTATATGTGTGTGTAATAATAAATCACACAATGTTGGTTAATAGCCTTATGTCACTCTGGTTTTTGGAGCTACAGTGTCTTCAAAAGTATTCCTACCCCTTGACTTATTTCACATTTTGTTGTGTTACAGCCAGAATTCAAAATTGATTAAACAGATTTTTCCCCCCACCCATCTACACACAATACCCCATAATGATGAAGTGAAAACATGTTTTTGCAAATGTATTGAAAATGAAATGCAGAAATATCTCATTGACATAAGTTGTCACAACTTATGTTGTGAATACATGTCAATACATGTTAGAATCACCTTTGGCAGTGATTACAGCTGTGAGTCTTCCTGGTTAAGTCTCTAAGAGGCTTTGCACCCCTGGATGTACAAGATTAGCACATTATTTTAATTTGAAATATTCTTCAAACTCTGTCAAGTTTGTTGTTGATCACTGCTAGACAGCCATTTCCCAATATGTGCCATTTTTTTGTACGGCACTGGAAAACTTCCCTATGTTTTTTATTATTTATCCTTTAGGCAAGTCAGTTAAGAACAAATTCTTATTTACATTGACGGCCAAACCCTAACCCGGACAACGATGGGCCAATTGTGGGCCGCCCAATCACGGCCAGTTGTAATACAGCCTGCAATTGAACTAGGGTCTGTAATGATGCCTCTAGCACTGAGATGCAGTGCCTTAAACCGCTGCACCACTCGGGAGCGCAGTGTTTGGATTTGTGTTAGAAATTCACTGCTCGACTGAGGGACCTTACAGATAATTGTATGTGTGGAGTACAGAGATGAGTTAGTCCTCAAAAAATGATGATAAACACTAATATTGCAACATATTATGTGACTTGTTAATTAAGCACATCTTTACTCCTGAACCTGTTTAGGCTTGACATAACAAAAGGGGTTGAATACCTATTGACTAAAGATATTTCAGATTTTTTTATTAATTTATTACATTTTCAAAAACCTCATTCTACTTTGACATTCTGGGGTATTGTGTGTAGGCCAGTGACACAAAATCTCAATTGAACCCATTTTCAGATTCAGGCTGTAACACAACAACATTTTGAAAAAAGTCAAAGAGGTGTGAATACTTTCTGTAGCTATCTGTATGGTGAACTTAGGCTTCATCAAGGTTTATTTGTGAGTGAATCTGGATTTGATAATAGCCAGGGCTTTCCCAGCCACCGACCTCACCGCACATCACTGCTGGGTAGTACGGCCTGCCTGTCGTAACACTGATATCCATCTCTTCTGCAGTCTACTATGGCTGGGTTCGCTTGACTGGTGGGCCCAGCCCTTGTCTCCTACAGGTTTTTTTTTTTCCATTTTCTTGCCCTCGCTATCTAGATGGCGTAATCATACCCTTATTCCACGCATTTCTGCGCCTGAGCGATACATCACACTAACAGGAGTTATCAGCAGAGAGAAAAAAAAATGTAAGCAGGGTGACGGCAGGCCCTTTCCACACAGTGATTTTAAACCACCTACTCGGAACGAGCGTGAGGAGATGGGGACTGAGGTGTGGTGGCGTTTAGTACTGGGGCTCAATAACGTTACCACTGACTTTCTGATTACATCAGAGGAAGGACCTCAACTAGACATGATATGCCGTAGGGTTGCAAAGGGTGGTTATATTACTGGAAACGTTCTAAGTTTACCAGTAAACTACCAGAATTCTGGTAACTTTCAAGGTATATTTGGAATTTTATAATATGACATCTAGTGGCCGTTTTGGGTTCTTCAGATTATGGCAGGTTTCTGTAATTATCTTTGGCCGCCTTGAACATTTAATTTCAAACCTAAAAAGCATTATCCTAAATATAAACGGTCAACTTAGTGAATACCATTGGTGTTTAAAACTGGTGGCAGTTGTGAAAAAAGACAATAGTTGGAATAGAGGCAGAGTTGATTGAAAATAATGCCATTGTTGATTTAGATGCCTTTTTCATTCATTAGGCTATTTTCTCTTGAACCATATGGTCTATCTACTAGAAACACATGGACAAAATGGACACAGATATAACAAATTAATAATATACAGTATATGAATAAAAATATTTTTTAAATGCCAAAGTTACCATAGTTTAGTAACTTTGAAACTCAACATATAGCTTCTAAAATAAGAATTTGAGGTGACCTTAGCACAGGCTCGGTGTGTACAGACCGGTAAAAAATCAACACGAGACGTTTAAAGAGGGCTGCAATTAAGAATGGTGAGCTAAAAGCTTGAGCCTAATGCACAGTGACAGTGCTGTGAGACGGTGAAGAATAATTCCTGTATGCAAGGCAGCCACTTCCTTCCCCTATCCACACAACCCTCTCTAACACATCAGCCCTGTATGTCATTGTAACATTAATCCCCGCTTCCCCTCTGCCACTGAGCTCACTAACATGGGCAAAGTGATGCCTGCAGAATGGATGGAGGTGGAGTAAGAGCACTAACCCACAGCAATCAGCTCCTCTATGGATGATTTTAGACAGTGCACTTAATAGCATGCTTCAAGCAGATTGCAGGCTTTCAGTGCCATAGAGAAGGGAACATAGAGTAATTGTGTGTGTGTGTGTGTGTGTGTGTGTGTGTGTGTGTGTGTGTGTGTGTGTGTGTGTGTGTGTGTGTGTGTGTGTGTGTGTGTGTGTGTGTGTGTGTGTGTGTGTGTGTGTGTGTGTGTGTGTGTGTGTGTGTGTGTGTGTGTGTGTGTGCGCGCACGTGCGTGCGTGAATATGCCTTATTTCAAGTACGTGGTTTCATTTTTTTCCATGAATAGTTGTGACTATTGTAGGTTTGGTTTGTTTAATGTTTCTGTTCCCTCAATGTTCCCACACTCAAAACCCAGCCATGTGCACCATGTTATACTCCCAAGACTGCATGTAGAAACCAGCTACAAACCAACTCACAACACAGTGCTATCCTCATCATGTTAAAATATGATTGCCCTGTGTTTACTATGAAGCATTTCAGGATATACAACACAAAGCTGAATAGAAGAGACTAAGGTAAGAGATTGATTTGAGTATAGTTTCTTATGATGTGCTGTGTGAGGGTGAATGAGAATCTGGTCAGGCTTTCTATAGACCCTGAGGGGCTGAGCTGCGTAGTAGTAGGCTTTCATTAAAGGTAATTGAGAGCAGCTCCGGTGCTGCAGTTTGGAGTTCCGCCACCTCCATCTGCACTGCCATCTGAAAGCGTATTTTAATGACAATGACCCCTCCTCTGGAAGAGCTGTGTTGTTTTTCTCTGTTTGTTTTTCCGAGTGGCCTGGCAGCTGGGTGATGCCTGTGTGCTACTGGGGGGATCCCCAGCCCCACCCCGTCCGCTACCTCTGCCAAGGTGGGGCAACCGCTGATGCCACCAAACACCACAGAAAGGTAACTCAGGGATAATAATTGTCAAGGTTATTTAGCACAGGGACTCTTACTTTTAGTTCTAATGCCCCCCCCCCCTTACAAAAACATGACATTTGCAGTTTCACATGGCTACTTTCACATGTTGAGCTTAAATGTTGCATGCGAAACCATATTTTCAAATGTATTAAATTTAGAGTTAACACCACCTTTTCACACAAGGAGTATAACATGTTTTCACCTCACATGTAAATTGCAAGTTCCATTTGAAAAATATTAACATACTGTATGAAAATCACATTTGCAATTTCACATGTAAGAAAACTCCATAGCAATCTCAGTAGCAATGTTTCCACGTGTGGAATTGCGAATTCTGTAATGCCATTCTGTAAAAAGGTTAATTAACCAATCTGAGAAATAATCGTTCAAGTGAGTTAAACATGATTTCTTATTTGTGAGCCATCCACTCCATTATTATCGTACACCTCCGTGGTGTTGCATTGATGTTATGTATACTTAGCGCTACACTAGGGAGAGGCATTCGGAGTGTTACTGCTGCAGGCACGTGCATTTCTTCTTCGTATATTGGTTCATGACCTTTGGAAGAAGCCCTGTGTATCCTTATTTTTATCCTGTTGTTTGGTTTGTACCATGGTTACGTTTTCAAAATCTAGCAATAACATGTTTAACTAAATTGTATTGAGTTTTCTGGTCATTTTGATGTATAATGTAATAGATTTGACTAAGTTAAAAACAAGTGTGATTTTCCCATTCGCATAAGTTTACCCAAGCAAAGTAGAAAGCTAGCTAACTCTTAGCCCGCTGACTCACATTTGTATGCAAGTCAATGTTACAAGTGTTTTGACTCTTAAATGGTTTTATTTTTTTCCGAAAAACAGGGCTCATTGAGTGGTTTTGCATCTGTACATATGAACCACGCTAATGATATGTATTTTAAAGAGGTACATGCTTATGAAAATTGTATCTAATGGTTGCATGCTAATTGCTAACCATTAGCTAACCGCTTGCAAACCGACATCAATTTTGTCCTAGCTAGCTATTTTTAGCTTCCTTTATTGTTAGCTGTCCATTCTTTCTTTTTAAATATTTAATACACAAGATTTTAATATATTTGAAAATGTGTGAATGTGTTTGCTGAATGAATGTAAACAGATACTTTTCATCAGATTTGATTTTGGATTAGGGCTGTTAGAGTTCATCAATTAACTCAGGTTAACTTTTAGCAATTTTAGTGCACAGATTTCTTTTAATTGCAATTAATCACATTGTCTGAAAGCTTTGAAAATATGCTGAAAACAGCTCAAATACATCATCTATACAGCTGAAAACAACAACGCGATGTCAAAACAGGTTGGCATTGAGATGAAAGAAAGTGTGCTTTATCAATTTACCAGATTTGGCTAACCATTACTATGGACAAAATCAATATATCAATATTCTTGTAATGCCTTTTATATAAAAGATCTTAAATTATAGCTCAATTTGGGCAAATTCAGAATTTGCGATTAATTGTGATTAATCACAGAAAATCCTGCAATTAACAATCAAATTTTAAAATGTTTGACAGTCTTTTTTTAATTGAACAGTCCATATGCTGAGATAAAGAGAAATTGAAAATAAATATACATCGGAAGAGGAACCCGGTGTCAGCCCTCTTGGTCTAAATGATCAAGAAATTGGTTCTAATCCAGCCGGTTACAAAAGCACACGTGGAATTTAGAATATCACATGTGAAATGAGGGGAAGCCATGTCTGAGTCATGTGGAAAATCCATGTAAAACTTCATACGGCCGAAAACCACGTGTCTGGCTCATGTGAATTTTTGGTTTTCACATGTGACCTTTCACATGTGAAAAATCCATTTGAATTTTCACACTTGTTTGAAAACCCCATGTCTGACTCATGGAAAAATCTAGTTGTTGTTTATTGCGGGCCATTTTTCACTTGATTTGTTCACACGTGTGTTCAGACATATATCCGAATGCCAAGGGATTTTTCACACAGGATTTTTTTCATGTTTGTTTTTTTTTTTTAAGGGCCCCTCTACTGGCTTTACAGCTAATGCTTTACAACAACTTTGGGTTTAAAGGCAAATACTATAGGCTAATAGTCTATGGCTGCACAGTAAGATTAACCAGAACACATGTAAACTATTTTAGGAAAAATGCCTGTCTGCAGTCTATTCATAGTATAGTCCTATTGTCAGAGTGTGATATTAATGTTCAATTATGTTGCCTAATTATCTCTGGTCATCCTAAAATAGAATGACAAAGAACTTGGTTGTTATTATATCTGGCAGACGAGCAAAATACAGGTTGGCAGGACCTTAGCGGTGTGTTTGTGTTTGGGCGAGGGGAGGGGAGGCTGACAGAGCGTAACACAGAGAGGGGTTCCATCCTTAATAATGAGCCCTGATTGAATATCGCTCATCCCAGTTGGTTAGAGCAGCGTGGTGGCAGGCAGACAGGGCGGTGTGTGTATGTGTATGTGTGTGACCTGAGAGCCCTAACCAGAGGCAGCTGGGAGAGAGACCATGGTGGGATTACCGTTTGAACAACATAACAAATCAGATGGAATAAGTGTGGGACTGGTGTGGCTTTCTGCCTTGGTCTCTGGTCCCCAGCGTGGCCTCTCTCCCCCCTAGTGTACACAGGCTGAAGAGGGTGGAATTGGACTGGGGTTGGCCCGCTCCCTCTCCCTCTTTCCTGATGTTGAACACTGGCACAGAACGACTGATTAAGAGGCTCTTTGTTTCTCTTTGATCCACATTTCGCTGCGAGTTCAATGTATCTCCATCAACGCAGGCCTTTGGTTCGTAGCAATATGTTCTGAATCAGTGGGTCGTCTGAGTGGCTGGCACTAAGACTGGAGATACATACACGTTCTCAAGTCACTTTCCTTAGGTTTCACTTCTTAGACTGATCAGCAGACTCTGTCTGGAATCCATCCTGACATCAGTGGCAAGAAACAAAGCCATTTTCTATAATGTGAAAGCAGGGTTTATATCCCTGAGCCAGAGCAGGCCTAAAGTGAGAAGAGAAACCTTAAGAGGATTACAGCTATTCACAGAAAAGCACTAAATCCACCCATATCTGAGAATTCTAGTGTGAAATCGTTTAGAAGTATTTTAAATTGTCACATTTTACACTTCACTGTGTTATAGACAACTGTTACCTCTTCATCTTCTGAAACATGCTAGATTAAAACCTACAGTTGAAGTCGTAACTGTACATACACTTAGGTTGGAGACATTAAAACTCATTTTTCAACCACTCCACAAATTTCTTGTTATCAAACTATAGATTTGTCAAGTCGGTTAGGACATCTACTTTGTGTATGACAGAAGTGATTTTTCCAATAAATGTTTATAGTCAGATTATTATCACTTATAATTCACTGTATCACAATTCCAGTGCGTCAGAAGTTTACATACACTAAATTGACTGTGCCTTTTAAACAGCTTGGAAAATTCCAGAAAATTATGTCATGGCTTTAGAAGCTTCTGATAGGCTAATTGCCATCATTTGAGTCAGGTGTACCTGTGGATGTATTTCAAGGCCTACCTTCAAACTCAGTGCCTCTTTCCTTGACATCATGGGGAAATCAAAAGAAATCAATCAAGATCTCAGAAAAATAAATTGTAGACCTCCACAAGTGTGGTTCATCCTTGGGAGCAATTTCCAAACGCATGAAGGTACCACGTTCATCTGTACAAACAAGTATAAACACCATGGGACCACGCAGCCGTCATACCGCTCAGGAAGGAGACGCGTTCTGTCTCCTAGAGATGAATGTACTTTGGTGCAAAAAGTGCAAATCAATCCCAGAACAACAGCAAAGGACCTTGTGAAGATGCTGGAGGAAACCAGTACAAAAGTATCTATATCCACCGTAAAACAGACCTATATCGACATGACCTGAAAGGCTGCTCAGCAAGGAAGAAGCCACTGCTCCAAAACTGCCATTAAAAAGCCAGACTATGGTTTGCAACTACACATGAGGACAAAGATCATACTTTTTGGAGAAATATATGATGAAACAGAAATAGAACTGTTTGGCCATAATGACCATCGTTATGTTTGGAGGAAAAAAGGGAAGGCTTGCAAGCCGAAGAACACCATCCCAACCGTAAAGCACAGGGGTGGTAGCATCATGTTGTGGGGGTGCTTTGCTGCAGGAGGGACTAGTGCACTTCACAAAATAGATGGCATCATGAGGTAGGATGACATATTATGTGGATATATTTAAGCAACATCTCAAGACATCAATCAGGAAGTTAATGCTTGGTCGCAAATGGGTCTTCCAAATGATCAATGACCCCAAGCATACTTCCAAAGTTGTGGCAAAATGGCTTAAGGACAAGAAAGTCAAGGTATTGGAGTGGCCATCACACAGCCCTGACCTCAATCCCAGAGAAAATGTGTGGGCAGAACTGAAAAAGCGTATGCGAGCAAGGAGGCCTACAATCCTGACTCAGTTACACCAGCTCTGTCAGGAGGAATGGGCCAAAATTCACCCAACTTATTGTGGGAAGCTTGTGGAAGGCTACCCGAAAAGTTTGACCCAGGTGAAACAATTTAAAGGTGACACTACCAAATACTAATTGAGTGTATGTAAACTTCTCACCCACTGGGAATGTGATGAAAGAAATAAAAGATGAAAGAAATAATTCTCTCTACTATTATTCTGACATTTCATATTCTTACAATAAAGCGGGGATCCTAATTGACCTAAAACAGGGAATTTTTACTCGGATTAAATGTCAGGAATTGTGAAAAACTGAGTTCAAATGTATTTGACAAAGGTGTATGTAAACTTCCGACTTCAACTGTATATATATATATCCTCCTGATGGATAATTAGTGTGGATTTGAGAGTTTAAGAAACATTGTTAGAATATGTCAAATTAGGGGATGATTAAAAATAAGAACACCACGCTTACTTACTGTATAGATACGACCACTAAAGTTCAAAAGCAACAGAGAAAAGTATTTCCTGACAGCTTAGACTGGTCTAGCTACAGAAATAGGGACAACACACATGTGGATGCATTAAGATGCATAAGAAAGCTTTAAGATCTTTGGTCGAGTTCATCAGCTGAAATCCTTTAGAATAATGAGCCACACTCACATCCCTCTGGGAGCTGAAGTTCGGAGAGTGGTACTGGAGCCTGGGCTTTGGTCGCGAAAGTGACATCATTATGGATTACACCAGGAGTCTGCGCAACCTCTGCATGTATGGAGGTGTGTGTGTGTTCCTTCCAGTAGGAAGGATGGATTAGATTAAATGACATGTCATTAACAATCGAAAAATGAATTCCCTATCGTCGCAATGCGATATGCATGGGTATGAATCTATCTTGTATAATGAGAAGAGAACAACGCGTACCCAGTAAGAAATGTCTTGATAATGACTGTAAACCGATATTGTATGTACTTGCTTTGCCTTTGATCTCCTGGGAATAAAAGGGTCCTGCTGCAGAGATGCATCAGCACTGCAGTCTGGTTGCTCAGCCATAATTTAATCCTGAGCTCTTTCTCTTATTCCTGTTTATCACTGAGAGAGTCTACAGCCCTTAGACGTGATTTCTACTTTACAGTTTCGACCTCGGGATGACTCGCCTGGAGCCCTGTGTGACCTAACATTCTGCTGAATGTGTCCCAGGTGTGGACTGTGACCGGAGAGGTGAAAGCCGTGCGCCGTCGCTCAGATTGATTGCCTCCTTCCTGCTCCAGCGCTCCTCTGATGTGCTGTTGACTGGGGCTGGGGCCGGGAGGGGCTGGGGGGTGTCAGGGACCATCCCGCCTCAGCAGCAGGGAGTGAGAAGAAGCAGACCCTGTCATCATCCTGCCTCCCTTCATTTCAAACCCTACTGTACAATTTATGCACACCTGCCTGCTTGCCTACCGGCCTGTCGGTGAGGAAATGTCACATATGTGGCTCTCTTTCCATCCTGAGAAAAACAAACAAACATCCTCACCTCCTCACCACTCATCTGCACCTCATGAAAGGGGAGAGGAGAGGTGCGATTAATGTCCTCCTATCGCTCCTTTCAGTCCTGACCTAACCTCCCTGGCCCGTACCCGTCTCATGGCTTTGATTACAAGTTATTACCGTCTGTATCTAGGGAGCCATTCGTCTTGTGTGGGACCACTGAGATCACTTCCTAGCTCAAGCCTTTCCTGTCATCCAACTCCCCTCCAGCTCACCAGTTCACTCTGTCTGCTCTCTCTACACTGGCTCGCCAGCCAGCTAACCCTTAGTGCAGCACAGGGACAGAATACAGACTGTCTGAATTGTTAAATTCAGTGAAGAAGAAAGGACAGACAGAGATATCAAAAGAGGAGAAAACAGGGATTTTGGTCGTCAATGCTAATGTTAACTGTTGGTGGCTGTAGATGAGTAAACAAAACCAAAGCGTGGATTGCAGCCTCTCACTGTCAAGGAAAGGAAACATTTGAGTAATTTTGTCATTTGAGATAACTTTTCAAATGATGGGCAAATTGTTTCCAACATCTTTACACATATTTATGGGTCTGGAGTTAATGCATTCCGTCTGACAGATACTCATAGTTCCTCTGTCCAGAGTCTTTGACAAACACATAATGTTAACACACATAACCCTAACAACCTATAACACATCCCTCCAAGAAGCTATGGAGAGCATGCCATTTTTGTCAATTGATCAGTCTCTGTGTCAGATGGTAAAGTTGTTATACCACTCCCACACGGGCCAATCCCTTACCTGACCCTGATGTGAACATTCCGCAGGGCAGTGTGGCAGCATTGATGTGGGGAGACGCTGACCTGTCAGGTTATTGCGTTCACCTTACAGTCCACAACACAGGAGACCAGCTAGCCTCCCCCTCGTGCTCTGCTAGGCCTTTGATCAGGAGAGAATCACTGAACCAAGACATGCCCACAAGATGACCAACCAACACAAAGTAAGGAAAACACTCTGCACCATCAAGAAAACAACAAAGTACCCCGCAAAATAGGTCACATCGATTGATACACTTTTTTTCTGTTATATGATTGTTGCTTTACATAATGGCAAATGAATAGGTAATGTAATGGCTGCTGTACTAAAGCAGAGGCATCAGTGGCATCATTTAGTCCAAAGGCCATCACATGTGTTATGGTCAGATGGTTTTAATTATATATCATATGATAAATCACACTTTGTTGACAATAATGAAGCATGCCAATAGTTGATGAAGGTTTCATGAACCATAATTAACTTGGCGATGCCCTTTAGCCTGGTCCAAAGGCAGCTTTATAGTGCTTACAGAAGCCCCTAGAATTACACCTAGCATGACACTTCCCTGAACAACCGCAATCACATGCAGTGTGGTAAAGAGGATGCCGTTTTTGTGAGATGAATTGTGCATCCGTGGCACTTTCCGCCTGTTGTACGTCCATATGAACAGCATTATCGCAGCACCATTAGTTCTGTTTGGAGTCATGCATCTTTCATAAAAACTGAAACTTTGTCTAACCTCAGTGACGGTAACTCATCTGTGTTATATTCACTGGGCACTGATCTCGCATTCAATTCATCACAAATTGTTACGTGTACATGTCAGTCCATGTGACTTCGTTCAAGTGAGGATTGCATAATAATATTAAACGATAAGAGAGAATGTAATTTCTTCAGAGAAAAAGTTTGAGCCTGTTTTAAATGAGCCTTCGGGGGATTGCGGACATGTAACATAGTACAGACAAAACAACTCATTAAGTGCTCTTTTGTAGCTGAAACATAATTCATATGGGAGGCAGGACAAGAGCGAACCATAGTGCTGAAGTGGTCTTTATTGAAGGAATGAAAAACAGATACAAAAACAAAGACATATATTTTGAATCAGGACTCAGTCTGCACAGTGATTCACTGTTACACAGGTCTCTTAAAGCAGTGTCCTTGAGGAGTAATGCAATATTATCATGTATATTTCGGGCATTACTTGACCCGTTTGGCTGACATCATCCCTCAGAGACAACAGCCTCAAAACAAATCCTCACTCTCTCCTGAAATTCCAACAACAATAGGGAATCATTGTCTTCACTCACCTGCATTTTTACTTCTACACATGAATTATTAGATAAGACATTTTGTAAAAATGGTTGTTGTTTACATTATAAAAGGGAACGAATTCCGACACTGTATACATTTTCCTATTACCTTATTGAGTAGTGCTATAGGCACGTCAATGCTCTGTAAATATCGACTTGATATAGATTTGCAAGTATCTGGCTTCAAATTGTGGCTTTCATTAGAGATTGTCAGATGCCAAAAATGTATCTAAAATATGATATGTCAGATTTTCAGAATTGTTATTTTAGGGAGATGATGCAGAATTGAGAATTAGGAAAGCCGGATACCTAGTCAGTTGTACAACTGAGTGCATTCAACTGAAACGTGTCTTCCGTATTTTACCTCATCCTCTGTGAATCAGAGAGGAGCCGGAAGCTGTCTTCATATAATAATATTTGTTTATAGTATGATAATATATACTATTATATGTAACAAGTGTTTAATAAATAAACAACTTACAAAACAATATTTGTATTTATACTTTATAAGTAAGCTATTAAGAGTTCAGTGTAAAGATAAACCGCCAATTTATTCTTATGAAAAATAGAGGCCAGAGCACGTGGTATTCATTGTTATTCAAAGTGTTTGATGAGAAATAAGCCTAATATTAAAAAAAATATATCAAAGTAATTCATATTGCAATAATAATATATATGTTAACTTTGAATCAACAGGCTACCTTCCTGTTCGATGTGTGCTGTTACAGATGAATGTATTCATTTACTTCGTTAATTCAGTTATTTTCAAATAGGCAACTTTACACCATATGATGTAGTTTATATTAAATGTTGCTGATCGTCTGCACCTATCAGATTACTAGAACAGGTAAACCCAGTTACAGTAAACTGTTAAAATATATACATTTGGCGAGCTTATATACCATTATACCATTGATTCGAAATAACCTTGTAGACTTTATTTTTGTCAACCAATTATTCAAAAAAACTCAAAACTGTGGTTTCTCCATAAATTCTCTGTGAACATAGCGTTTAAATCATCCACCTTGATAGGGCTTTTTGGGGTTCAAAGAAGCGAGTTGATATGAATTCCTCTTATCTTCCCAATAAAACCTGTTTTTGATCAACCAACCATTTCTTGCTTTCGATCGGCTCAGTGTTGCAGCAGCTGAGTAGAGTTTTCAATTGAGTCAAAGTGTGTCCCTCCTTGTGAATATAAAATAAAGTAATAGTTTGGTCAACTAATTTCAACTACATGGTGCACATAACTAAGTAGGTGAATGAACAAGATATAAACAGGCCCACAATTCCACACTATAGGTAATGATAAGGGCATTCAATCATTATAATGATGGCAATGGCAGCCACAATAGCATGCTACAGTTTTGAAGAAACAAATGACTGTCTATTGTCACCTAAATTAAATGAATATACATACACGTTTAGTCTAAATATCACCTTTTGAGGGCGAAACATCGGGTTAGATTGAAAAACGTCTTTCTTCTCAATTCCCTAAAGGGCCTTAATTTGGCGCCCCCACCTGTTACCTAAGTGAAAGATGCTCTTCAGAACTAGGCCTTAATTCCCTCGTCCCCGGATTCCAGCGGAGCCACTGTCCTCCTGTAGACATGATAACCTAATGATAAGTATTCTGCCAAGATCACCTTATGGAGTTTATGAGTGTGAGGTAAACTGAGCAGGTTAATTAGCTCATATTCCATTTCAAGTCTCCAGCTAAACTAGCATGTATTAATATGGACAGGGCCTTTGGAGTGTCCTATGTTGAACAACGTGTCCTATATTGAATTGGCGCGGGTAGGGAACCAAACGGCAGTCCCACTGACTGGGGTCAATGAGATGAGACAACCACGACGAAGAGCAAATTGCTAAACCCCCAAACACTGACGTGATGCAAGGAGATTAAAGACAGATTTGAATGAATGAATGAATGAATGAATGACGCGAAGAGTGTAGTGAAGAGCATTGACCATGAGGAAGAGGGAAGAGGGGATTGGTTGAGTTTGTTGAGGCTTGGAGACGAGTTGCCTTGGCTATGTGACCGGGAAATATGAGGGACTCTGACAGGTCTTAAACGGACTGGCGCCAAGAACTCAGTCCTCAGGATAAATATAGCGGAGGATCAGTTGCAGAGAGAGAGAGAGAGAGAGAGAGAGAGAGAGAGAGAGAGAGAGAGAGAGAGAGAGAGAGAGAGAGAGAGAGAGAGAGAGAGAGAGAGAGAGAGAGAGAGAGAGAGAGAGAGAGAGAGAGAGAGAGAGAGAGAGAGAGAGAGAGAGAGAGAGAGAGAGAGAGAGAGAGAGAGAGAGAGAGAGAGAGATGGAAGGGAAATGATGGAAGGGAAATTATGAAAAGATTCAAGGGAAATGTAAAGCATATTTATAAGAGCATACATTATGTGAGGGGGCAAAGTGAACATGTTGTATGCGATCAGTTATAAATCATTTGTTTTTTGCGGATATGCTCCCTCATTTAGCCTAAAGTGTATAGCCCTATACCTTACGTGTGCTGGCTGGTACATGTAGACTTTTTGGTAGGTTATAGGCCTAGGCTATATCGCTACTGATTTGTGCACCTAATTCTCTGTGTCACGTCCACAAATACAAATTGACCCACTGACTGCTCTCAACAGTATAAATGATTTAAATTGAAGTTAAAGTTCAAATCAACAGTTAAGTTAAATACTAAAGTCCAACTGTGCACTCAACAAGGTAACTCATAGGCTAGCCACACCATCAACGAACCTATATATTTCGTAGGCTTCTAAAACAAAGTCTAAAACAAATAAATTAAGCATAATGTCCGCCTTGGTTTATATAATTACTTGAAAGACATATAGCCTACATGGGACCTCATTATCTGTCTCCATCCGGGGTTAATCCTTTAGCAGTTAACAGCTCAAAATATGGAGGAGAACTAGGCTAGTCTAGTTAATGTACAAAATGTGGTAGTGAAAAAGAATAATAGCTGTTGTTTTCTGTTACTTTATGTCAGCAACTGCCGTCAGACTGTACACTAATTGTGCATTACCATTGCTCTAACACTGCCGTAACTATAATGTTGTGGGTCTGGGAATTGTAGACGCAAGCAACCATTACTGGCCTCATGTGAGTTATATGTAAGCCTGTAGGTGCGTGGACGTTAGCCTTAACCAAACATGTAGTCCAATCATAATCAGTGTAAAAAAAATGAAATAAAAAATAAAAATAATATAAAACAAATGTTTTTCATGCGTTGTAGTTTTTCCTTCTGCAAATGACGCAATTTCCCAAACGTTTGAACCTGCCTGGTTGAAAAATCATATTGCATTTTGTGAATAAGGTGAAGTTATAATTCAAGGTTTAAGTATGCTTCGTTTCTATTTCTCATATTTTTTTTTAGGCCTAATAAATAAACAATATAGGCCCATATTCCAATAAAATGTGTGCGCCTTCAACAGGCAAAGCAATGTATGAAAACAGGCATTCTGTTCAAATGTATGCATTTCACTTTCATAATTCTGCCTGATTAAGAATATACCATCGATTACTTTTCAGACCTCACTATTTCTCTGTTACTTTTGGTTTTAAAACTAAAGCAATGTTGCACATGAGATGCCTTAAGTCTGCAGGCCAGTCCAGTGATTTTGATAGTCGTATAAGATTGTGTCATACTAAATTAACTCCAAGAAACACATTTTAAAAATCTCAATAGACTCATCCATTCACCCTTATCGATACCTACGGTGTATAGGCCTACTTTCCATATCCCACTTCTTCTCCCCTAATCATTTGACCGATCTGTAAATGTAATTTGTACACAATCATTATCTCTGCAAAGTAATTGTCACCTAGTCACTAAAAAAGTAAAAACAACTTTTAGTAGACTAATATATTCTTGGTGAATGTATGTTTTAAAAATAAGATAATCTTATAATGTTCTTCAATGCAAACAAGTGACAATTAGTTCAAAGTTAGATACTCTCAGATCAACAATTTTACACCCAAATATAAAGACAGTAGGCTCTAAACTGAAAAGATATTGCATTAGCGTTTATGAGAATTCTTATTAAGTCTCACCATTATGACAGAGGTCCGGTGTAGTCAGCAGAATTTTGAGTGAGTTTTAAGCTTGGGTTGAGTCTGGGAACTTAGTATCCACGTTATCGCGCACTAAACCTGCAACTGCACCTGCACCTCTTCCGTCATTCATTAAAATTCTGTATTTGAATCAATAATTATATCTAAACTACCGCATATATGTGGCTAGTGCAGGAAATCCGAAGTTGGAGATCTACCATGGGCTACAGCCTTGGATGGAATGTAGAGGGGATTGGAGCACGCTGTTTGAAGATTTGGGCGTAAATATGAAGTGACAGGAGAGGGTTCTTATTGTGGGACGCCAGCAGACTGGCGCCAAGAGCTCCTTAACAAACGTAGTCCCACTTAATCAATGATCTGCGAATGGACTTCTTAAAGGTATACACAATGGTATTTGGAGAAAGTTATATCGCTACACGGGAAACACACACAGCGATAGTATGTGAAGTTTGACAAAATCGCCCGTTTCCATCTTGCATAACGCACTGTCTGAGGAGCAGTAACCTACTTGCGATTCCCTACAAATCGTCTAACATAGCCTACCCTGTCTATTCATAAACTCTTGCTGGTTTAAATGATATGATATGCTGTTGCTTCGAATAGTCAATTGTGTTTGTGTCAATGTTGGATACATTCTGTAGGCTATGGTAAAGAACTTCGTGAATTGCTGAAAAAGTAGTGTAGCCCATAATAGGCTACTTCCGTAGATTCGTTATAATAATAACAGCTTTTTTTTAAGTATCCTTATCTTAAATGTGTCTGTTTCGAGGATGTAGGCATTTCCATTCGATTGAATTACTCCTGATATAACTCCTCAAATATATAAGCCCTCTTCGCCTCAGCTCGGTTTTAACTGTATGTATCTCTCCAAGACAGCAAGCTCTCACCGCTTCAAATCGCTATTTTTCTGTGCTTCGATATAGGCTATGAATCCATGAAACAAATGTGTTTATTTGTAAGTTGTAAGCAACATGTAGTTGCTGTTAAATAATCAATGTGTTGCTAGTGAAAGGCACATATCAATAGCATAGTTATAAATATGCTGTTTATGAATATTAATATAGCCTATTACAACGTTATAAAAGTGCAACAGCGCATCAAAACACGCCATAAAGTAGGCTCAATAGTCTACTTTTTAAAACACAACCCAATTGTAGGCCAGGTAGCAAAGCATTGTAGTAGCCTAGCAGCCGTCTGTTAACCAGCCAGCGCAGACATTCGCTTCGATGCAAAATGTTTTGTAGGGATAGTAGCTGTTGTTTTATTTAAAAACTCATTCATTAGTAGCCCTCTGAATGCCATGTTTTCAAATCAGGTTTTACTGACAGAATAATTTCAACCCAGTCAAGATTTGATATAGGATGTATAGGCTATAGGCTCGTACCCCCACCGTGTGAAAGCTTCACGAAACGACTAGGCAGTCGGAGGATCCGTCCTCTTCACCGGCCGTGCAGCAAAAGCCAGCCCTGGTGCTCGATTCGAAGTTTGGGGGAGGGATTTCCAGATCTTTACTATGTCATTGGTTAATATTTTATTCTGTTGACATGTTTTCTTACTGCTAATGCTTCCGACACCTTTTAGCCCCCACCCCCCCTTACGGATCTTGGCCGAAGCTGTCAAAACCACGCCTATAGAGCTCCACAATTGGTCCGGAAAGCGTAAAATCGGCAATCAAGTGGGCTTGGTTCATTAGTGTCGGGATCCGGGGAGGAGAGACATGTTAGACAGTCACTATACCACGGTGGTCAGAGCAAGACCTCTCAATTCGAACTCCCAATCCGAGTAAAGAGTGATTTTCTTTTTCCGAAAGTTACTTGGGTGAATAAGAAGCGAAGCGCAGCTCTAATCTCGAGGTGTCGATGCCGTCTCTTCGACGGATATTATCACGGTGCTGTGTGGGAACCGAGCATCAGGAGTAACAGTACACTAATTTCTTCCCTCGGTCTGTTAGAGACGTCTGGGACGCATTCGCTCTTGGTTGGGCACGCGAAACTACTTTTATATTTCTGCTCGATTTACGAAGACATCTGTCTTTTGGATACACACACCAATAGGCTACGTCTACTGAGGGTGGACATAAATAGCGTATAATCATTCTATATCAATTTTTGAATGCACCGATGAGAGATCCAGTTTACACAGGGACTGCCATGGCTTATCACCCTTTCCACGCTCACCGGCCGACCGACTTTCCTATGTCAGCCTTCCTTGCAGCTGCACAGCCTTCATTTTTCCCCGGACTGACGTTGTCTCATGGCGCTCTCACCAAACCTCTATCAGGCCATGCTTTATCTGGAGCCGCGGAAGCGGGACTCCACGCGGCGTTGGGTCATCACCATCAAGCGGCTCACCTCCGCTCCCTCAAGAGCTTGGAGCCGGAGGAAGAGGTGGAGGACGACCCCAAAGTCAACCTGGAGGCCAAGGATTTATGGGACCAATTTCACAAAATAGGAACCGAGATGGTTATTACGAAATCAGGAAGGTAAAGACATGCTTCCGTTGAGTTAGGCTACTGTTATGCGTGCATATTATAGGCAATGTTATGTGCACTGGTGAGTAAGTTTATGTTGTTAGGAAATGTTTATAAATGAATCACTCATAGTGATACTTGATCAAGTAATAGTAATCCCGAAGGCGGTGTCGCTGGTGCTGCCAAATGCTTTCAAATATTTATGAGAGATTTGCAGGTTCCTAGGCTACTGCATTAGTAGCCAACTGTTCTCTCCAAAAAGCACAGATCTATATTTACATTGCACCCCTAATTATCGAAATATAACTGTTTATGGAAGTATGGTTATTGAGTGATTTAGGATAAGCATAGGCTGCTGTTCACACATTATAGGGATAGGCCTAACACGAGAATAACAAACGAATGAGCAAATTAAAGCAATTAAACAATGCACGCATGTGTCGAAACAAGTGTGTTTGAAGATGAATATAGTAAGTTGGGCTATGTAGGCGAACTTTAGTGCTGAATTCCAAGGCGTGCCCGTAGACATCTTGGTATAGCCAACACCCCCTCGGTTTTGGCAGTACTTTGGATAACCCTTATTTTCTTCTCAAAGAAACCATTAGAAATATCATGTGTTTACAGTGAGGTATAGTACAATCAACGTGCATAAAATCCAAATATTGTTATTTTTCGAATGCCATGGTTTTTAAGCCAGATGATTGAAAGGCCCAGTGTGTTCAATATTGTTTTATTCTATTGCAGGAGGATGTTTCCCCCATTCAAAGTTCGTGTCAATGGGCTTGATAAGAAAGCCAAGTATATCCTCCTTATGGATATAGTCTCTGCTGACGACTGCCGCTACAAGTTCCACAACTCGCGTTGGATGGTAGCTGGGAAAGCCGACCCGGAGATGCCCAAACGAATGTACATCCATCCGGACAGCCCTGCCACAGGGGAGCAGTGGATGGCGAAGCCTGTTGCATTTCATAAACTCAAGTTGACTAATAATATCTCCGACAAGCATGGATTTGTACGTAATTTCTTGATTTAATTTGATGATGCTTCGATTAAAGATGAATTTGCGTTTTGTGTAAAACTAACCCGGGCTATTGACAAGGGTTCAATGCCGATATTACGGATATTCCTGCTATTTTGTAGACGCACATAACACAGGTTTCTGGATTCAATGTAGGGCCTAGACCTAATTTAATTATGGTACATATTATTATGAGGTCAATAGTAGGCCTAGAATAATCTATATTTGTAATGTTTTTGAAGGCTATAACATAAATGATTTAACCTGTATTCATAACCAATAGCAATGCAAAATGATGCATTAGAAAATCACAAAAATATTGACAGGACAACAGTAACCCACCATGCATCTCCAAAATAGTTTTAAGGCTCAACAACAGTGGTTCAGATTTGATTTATTGTCTTTAAAAATATTTCATTCGTGGTATATTTCGGTGCGGAGCAGAGTGCCAAAGTTTGCAGTTAAGTCAAGTAGCTAGAACTAGGTCAAAGACATAGGGCAGACTTGATCTCTCTTGAATTGATTACGGTAATGTTTCCTTTCAGTGAAATTTGGATAAAAAGATTGCAAGTGGGGCGCTTTGAAATGGTAGCAGATACTCACCCAAGACTTACATGCAAAAGCAATAGACAACTAAGTAACCCAAATACTTCCCAATAGACTGTCTACGTCGCTGTAATAGGGCACTATTTTGATTATGAATTTAATACAGATTTGATTTTATGGTATTTTTGATAAACAGTAATTCAGTTATTGTTGCTTGCTCTTTCCGTTTTTTTTTTTGCATGTCTAATGCAGGTTAGGACAAATCAAAGTAGGCAAAGCGTTACAAAAGCTGTTGACATTTTCAAAGATGTTGCAAATCCTTCATAGGTTAATATTAATTGACAAGTGCAGTAAAACATTTGAGAAAAGTTTATATAAATGCATAATCCCACGTAACGGGTTTGTATAGGCCTATACATGTAATAAGGCTAATGATAAGGCATAATCAGAATCGTTAGTTCCACATTAGAACCTGGATGTTAGGGGCTGTGCCCCAATGCAGAACATTCGGTCAGTCTGCATTGTCAGCATAAACGCTCGAAATAGTACACCAACTTTTGTAGTAGGCCTACATTTGTTCTATTTTACTGTAGAGGAAATCACCGCCCTATACAAATAAATAGTGCATTATTAAGACGGTGTGTGTTCCGGTGGAATGCATAAGTTCCCTGCAATAACACAAGAAATACAAGTGCCAACAAATCAACGAAGTCATCATTGTTATTGTCCTCGTCATCTCAGTTCAAACCAAAACGTGTATCAGCATGATCACCTTAACATATTTTCTGTTTCTTTGCATTCTCAGACTATCCTGAATTCGATGCATAAATACCAGCCCAGATTTCATATAGTGAGGGCCAACGACATCCTGAAGCTCCCTTACAGCACCTTCCGGACATATGTTTTTCCAGAGACAGATTTTATCGCTGTCACTGCATATCAGAATGACAAGGTAAGCTTTACCAGAAGATAATATGCGAAACGTCTATGTTAAATATTGTAATATTGAATATTGACTGCTGGATGTGTAAACACTGTTGTGTATTCAAAATGAGACCTGTTCTATTTATGTTTGAGTTTTTATAAACTTATGGTGTGTGTGTGTGCAAGTGTGTAACACACACACACACACACACATATATATGCTGATAGTTGAACCTGAGGTGTCAGTTAACTTTCATGTGGAATGTTTTAGTCTCAATAACTTATTTTATATGCGGTAATGTTGGCTATAGCAACCCCTCCCTGTTGATGTTAATTGGAGTACATGTTGAAGGCCTAGTGGGCTTGTTGCGATCATTAAATGTATGGTACAGAGTCACAATCGATTAGGCACTTATCCTCACTATGTCTTTGGGCTACTGCATGGAGACACCAACACAGTTCTGAACAATCAAAGCATGCAATCCACTAACGCAAAGCATGAACACACACAGCTTCTAAAAACTCAAAAGGACAGACGAAAATGAATACATGAACGAATAGTATTGATCCTAAATAAACAAGGCCGTGTATGTGTGCAATTAAAGTTTCAACAGTAGCTTGCAATAAAAAGTAGCATTCGGTCTCTGAGAAAATGACATCAGCGTAATGCTAATCGAAATGTTAGGTATAGTACTTTCTTTTAAGAAGAAGAATGAATAATTGAGAAGCTTTAGTAACTACACTTCATCGACAGAGATGCTTGTCTTGCCTCTAGAGCCCAGAAGATAACAAGCACAGCAGTCCCCAGCACCAAAACATTGCTATTGTTACAAATATTATTCCATCAATAATGCTTATCGATGAATCATTTTGCGTATCATTGGCATAATTATTATTATTTGTATTATTGTTATTAGTGGTAGGCCAAGAATAGTACATTTGAAATTACATTTCAGTCTTTTCAGGATCCCCTTGTTGATGCCATGCACTCTCGTGTTCTCTACAGATTACACAACTCAAAATTGATCACAACCCATTTGCTAAAGGGTTCAGAGACACGGGAAATGGACGACGGGAAAAGAGGTATATTATTTTATTCGTTATTGAATAAAAAAAAGATTAACCTGAAAATATGACCATAAATTGAAAATAATTGTCCCATTGGGATAAACAACAATAATTTGCAGACCAAGCATTATTGTCTAGTGATTCGATCAAAATACAGATGCATTAACTAATCTCAGTCCGGTCTGCAGGAAGCAGTTAACCCTTCCATCGCTGAGCATGTATGAGGACCGGGACCTTAAAGGGGACGGGGACTGTGCCGACTCAGATGACTCCTCCTTTGAACAAACCACCGGAGGGGACTCGGTTCATTCTCCACTGGGACATGTAACTAGTCCACTGAGGTTCAACCGAACCAGTCGAGGTAAGACTGCTCATAAAGCGTTTTTTACATTACTTTTCGTGTCCACCAAATTGGTCATTTTGAAGATGCCAGTAATTAAGAAATTATAAACACAAATGGGAACAAACCTTAAGGTTGTTATTATGTGTCATTAACCTGAGGATAATTGGGTGGTTTACAATTGGATAAGAGAGAAAAAAATAATATTTGTAGGAGAAAATAAGAAAACGCGAGAAAGTGGGTAAATCTGTGATTGCTATGTGCTCAGTTGTGACATTAGTTTAGAGTTAAGTAGAATGTATAAACGTGTGGTAAAAGGAGAAATAATAGCAGACAAGATGATTTCTTTTACCCACAGTATACTATTTTACGTATAAATATCTCTGTAGAACATGAACGCTAGACTTCATGTATCATTGTAACGTGATCCAATGCGCCATCTACTGACAGGTCCATACACATTCAGCCCCTTGATTACTGTAGTATGGTTTTCAGATCATTATTCGATAGTTATGCATTCGATTATCAACCAAGCACTAAACGAAGGCCTCTAGTTCAACTGCGGAAGCTTTATAGAACGACTTTAAAACAAAATGTATGCCAATCTTACCAGCGAACCAAACGTTTAAGGGAAGTGGTTCGAACCAAACGCAGAAGGGAAGTGGTTCTAAAATTAATGTTAACACTACACCACTACGCCTTCCTTCAAATAATATATAAATTAATGCCACGCATGTGCTGGTTGTGATATTAAATGGTTTTAGCATACTGGAAGCTATACATAGGCTAGACCTACATATCATAGCCTCTAGTTATTTTAGCTTTAATTGTGCTATAGTCTATGTAAAGCCTTTAAGTTAGACTTGAGAGTTTTTAAATACATTCTATTATAGTGTATCATAAAATGTAGATCGTTTAATGGACGTTTGATATAATGTTTTACAGACGACAAGAACTGCACTGACAGTGATCAGGAGCTTGACCCACAAGAGGAGCGCTCCATCGCAGCCAGCAGCCCCGGGCCTGAACCAACATCTCCTCTCAGCCCTAAAGGCGATAACAGAGTGAGGGATAGGATTCTTTTGGAAAAAAAGAGCGAACACCTGGGTTCAAGGAAAGAGAGCGACTCTGTGTTCAGTATTCGAAATCCTGAAAAGGACAAGTTAGATCATAAGCACCGCCAAGAGACGGAACCTACACAGAACAACACGGATAGTGGGGGCATCAGTGGGGTGAAAGATGGGTTTTCTCCCTTGATGGTACAGACGGAGAGCCCATCACACTTTAGCGCGAGTCACCTTCAGAGTCTGGCATTCTCTGGTTTGCACAGTCAACAGTTCTTTAACCCTTTGAATACGGGACAAATGTTGTTCCACCCCGGACAGTTTGCGATGGCACCAGGGGCATTCTCCACCATGGGTATGGGGCATCTGTTGACATCTGTTTCTGGAGCGAATGGCCTGGAAAACGGAAGCCTTTCCTCTCAAAGCGCGGGCTGTCATAGTCACTTCCCGTTCCACCTGTCACAGCACATGCTAGCATCTCAGGTAAAAAGTTAACTTCTACTCCAACTAATTTCAACAGACAAGCATGCATGACAGCAGCAATGCATGCAGGCCTAATAATAATAATGTCTTCCCAACAACGAATTACACCACAATAGATATAGCTCAGGAACACTTCATATTTCTATGAGTTTTCCTGCACAAACTTCTGCAATTGAAGTGTCTTTTTAGCATCACCTTCAATTGCATTCATAATAAATAATTGCAGTATATTTAATGTAGATGTATGACTTTATGGAGAATGAATAAAGCCGCCTATTTTGGGTTATTCCAAACAAAATTGGGACTTTGTGGGTGCCTTTTTTTATTGGATTGAGAACATAATAATATGCTTTTTAAAATTATGGATATACATAGGGCTACTTTTGTAATGGTAGTAGATTATATTATTTTGAATAGCCTGTAGGCTACAGTTGTCGATGAAACAGAGACAGAGAGACAAACATGTAACTCTAAAAGGTTTTCAGGGTAAATGGTTCAACAACAAAACATCCATGCACATCGAAGAAGTATGACAGGCCTGGAACTCTGTCTTTGTAGCATTTGTGCATATATAATAACGCCATCATTTTTTGAACACAGGGAATTTCGATGCCACCTTTTGGAGGACTGTTCCCGTATCCATACACCTACATGGCAGCTGCAGCAGCTGCTGCGGCCTCGGCCCTCCCCTCCTGCACCGCAGCCTCCTCATTGGGCAGAAACCCTTTCATCACCACCTCCCGACCACGGCTGCGATTCAACCCTTATCAGATACCCACATCTATTCCTTCAAGCACAAACCTGCTCACCACAGGGCTGCCGGGCAGCATCAACGCACCATCCGACCTGTCCAAATCAGGCAGCAGAGAAACAAGTCCTGTATCTGAGCACCACAGTCACAAAGTGGCCAGCCAGAGGACGGCATCCCCCAAAACATCTAAGAAGGATTCCACTAACGAACTGCAAAATATACAGAGGCTGGTCAGAGGACTGGAACAACCCAGAGAAATGTCTCCTGCCATTGACGCTCCAAAGTGACCAAAACCACCTGTTAATTCAAGGTATATTTGACACGATTCTGTCGGGCTATATACACAGTTGTTCTGAGAGTGAGATGGATGGATATGGGCTGACGAGGTGAATTCATCAAATTACATACTATTGGTGATATAGATTCATTTTTTACGTCAGTGTAGGATTGCTGCATGTGTATTGAGAGCATCTCGGCTCCTGAAGGAGGAACGGAGGATGAACAGAGGATGTTTGGGCTGTTCGCTAGGCTATTGATAAGGATAAAGCTACACCCCAAAAATACATTACAATAGATTTCAAAAGGGATGGAACGGAGACACAGTTAAACTGGTTTCTGAAGCTGTTTTGGAAAGACATTTGTAACTCACAACATGAAACATTAATCTGATTGAATTATTTATGTTTCCAAGAAAATAAATTCTGTAAATATAAGGATAAAATAATACGCAACTTGTTATTAATTTATTCAAATCTGTACATTGGCGTGTATATACTACTTAGATTTCAACTTGTTGCATTTATAATTTCCCCTTTTACATGGAAATATATTGTACATGAACACTATTTAGCGTTTGTTGTTAACCGAATGAGTTTCAAATGTTTGTGATGCATTGCTGTTTATCCCCGCCAGTGAGATGAAATACGAAGGAAATGCGTGCCACCTGCATACCCTTTCCGGTCCATGCTATCCGGGATCCTTGGGACGTCCCTACCCCATTGAAGTTGCATTTTAAAATAGTTAAGGGACGGATTAAGGTTAGGGTCAGGGTAAGGGTAAGGGTTAAGGTAAGAGTATGGGTTAAGGTTAGGGTATGGGTTAAGGTTAGGGTTAGTGTTAGGGTTAGGGACATCCCAAGGATTTCGGATGCTGTTGATGAAACATTGTTTTGCGATACAATGCGCAGCACTGTTCATTTGGCAGGGAAAACTCAGGTTTCTTTTTCTCCAGCACTGAAGACTACCTCGTCAGAGGTAGCTCAATTGGTATCTTTTATGCTGGTTTATTCGGGTAAATTCATATGCATTAATATGCTTTTGTTGAGCTCCTCACACTTTAAATAAAAATGAATGTGTCATTCAGGTGATGTTTTGTATCAGTTACTTCATTGTCTTCGTTTATTGATAAGCTTGCCTTGTGAAGTACATGTTTGGGAATTTAGATTAAAGGCTTGACAAAAAGAACAAGGTACTGCCTTACAGGCTTTATTCCTCGATAATAAGAGCAAATATTATTTTTCTTGCAACAGTTTTTGCATGTTCAATAGCGTTGACCCCTATAGCTTTAACGTCAAAGCAAACGTTTGACAAACTATGGAGTTTAGGTGGGTTACAACAGGCCTAAGAGTGCAATTAGTTCGTTTAAACAATATTTTTACTTTTTGAAATAATTCAAAATATATGTATATTTTATTCTTTCAAACCAGATCCTTCCTTTAATTGCCAATATGTCCCTGTATGTTTAACAGTAGGTTCAAACCAAGCCTAGGTTTCAGTTGGTTTGACATGACAAGTTTGACCAAAATCAAAGTTGTAATCCGTAATTACTATAAAGAAAAAGTACAACTTTGAACATTGTTTCTTTAATATTGTGATGGGTGTATCGAATCAATAACACATCTTAAAATGTATCGTAATATTCAATATGACCTACCAATAATATTTTCTGGAACCTTTTATTGAAACCCAACATTGCAAAAAATAAATTGTGTTCCGCCCCCTGCCGTCGTTGATTAAATAGTACACCCTCAGCATCAAAAGAACTGAGGTCTTTACAAATGTATGGCTAAATAGTGAAATCCAATAGCTCTTAAAAACGAGTATATGATAGGCCTATGTATCCAGCCTGGTCTCGTCTACACCTGAGTCCAGACTGATCTGTCAGTACATTTTTTTTATTTTTTATCTCACATTTTAATTCTAGCCTAGCTCAATGTTAGCCTACACTACAAAAACATTGTTGGATACGAAATGTTATCACAAAATCACATAAATAATTAAATGTATATCATTTTTCTAGGTTTTTCATTATTCCCTCACCTCCATTTCGATTTGTAAAAAAAATCAAACCTAGTGCATAATTGTTTATTTAAGTTTCTGAGTTTCTGCCATTTGCATTGTATTATTGGGGCCATATCTGTAATTGTTTATACATACCCTATTGGCTGTACAGTTATTTAAAAAGTATTCTAAACTTCTATTACACACAAACAACCAATTTAGTCGTTCCTATTTCGAGAGTTAAAACTGTAGCCTACAAATTAGAAGTCAATATCGTTCAATATATTGGAAATGTATATTCAAAGGTGATGTTTATGCTCAAATAGGCTTAACGTTGCAACGCACCACTTCCTTTTTTGTCTGTATCCTAAAGACGTAAAAAAAAGCTAAAATGTTGCAAGCTAGTTGACGAATGTGAAAATAATCATATACAGTCATTAGCCTGATCTTAAAACGGTGTGTGTAACAGAGAGAGCGAGAGAGAGAGAGAGAGAGTTGACGGAAATGGCACCGTCTAGTGAAGGGGTTAAGAGTCGCGGCAGGGTGTTTCGCGGGGACTGGGACTTTGGAATCCTTGCAACCCAGCAGCAGACAGTCCTTTGTCCAGGCACCGGCGCCTGTCGCCTGCCTGCCGGCCCCACAACCTCTACACACCCGCGCACGAAGACTGACTAGGACCTCAGTGACACAGCTCCTAATTAGTGAGCCCTGTCGCCTTTATTCTACAAGGATAATCACAAAACTCATTTTAGTTAGCGCCCATTGTTGCCCTACATTCTGTTATTTCGCAATTAACTGAGCGAGAATCCCCCACCTCTCGACCCCAAGTCCTGAGGAGGAAAACTATTTGTCATGAACATTTAGTCAATGCCTGGTCAGTTAGTGCCTCATCCAAACCTCAAAATGAGTAAAGGGTACATTTGGGTCTCATGATCATAGGGGGGAAAATTTTTCAAAAATGTATTCTGGACCTGCCACAGGCCTAATCTTGATACATGAACCCTTGCTCATATCTTAACTGGGTTTTTAGTTCTCATATACAGTGCATTTGGAAAGTATTCAGACCCCTTGATTACAGCCTTATTCTAAAATGGATTTAATGTTTTGTCCCCCACAACAATCTGCACACATCACCCCATAAAGACACAGCAAAAACAGGTTTTCAGAAATGTTTAGCAAATGTAGAAAAAATAACTGAAATCTCACATTTACATTAGTATTCAGACCCTTTACTCAGTACTTTGTTGAAGCACCTTTGGCAGCGATTACAGCCTCAAGTCTTCTTGGTTATGATGCTACAAGCTTGGCACACCTGTACTTGTGGAGTTTCTCCCATTCTTCTCTGCAGATCCTCTCAAGCTCTGTGAGGTTGGATGGGGAGCGTTGTCGCACAGCTATTTTCAGGTCTCTCTATAAATGTTAGATCGGTTCAAGTCCGTGCTCTGGCTGGGCCACTCAAGAACATTCAGAGACTTGTCCTGAAGCCACTCCTGAGTTGTGTGCTTAGGGTCGTTGTCCTGTTGGAAGGGGAACCTTCGCCCCAGTCTGAGGTCCTGAGTGCTCTGGAGCAGGTTTTCATCAAGGATCTCTCTGTACTTTGCCCCGTTCATCTTTCCCTCGATCCTGGCTAGTCTCCCAGTCCCTGCCGCTGAAAAACATTGTCACAGCACGATGCTGCCACCACCATGCTTCACTGTAGGGATGGTGCCAGGTTTTCTCCAGATGTGACACTTAAAGAGTTCAATCTTGGTTTCATCAGACCAGAGAATCTGGTTTCTCATGGTCTGAGAGTCCTTAGGTGCCTTTTGGCAAACTCCAAGCGGGCTGTCATGTGTCTTTTCCTGAGGAGTGGCTTCCGTCTGGCCACTCTACCATAAAGGACTGATTGTTAGAGTGCTGGTTGTCCTTCTGGTTCTTCCATCTCCACAGAGCAACTCTGGAGCTCTGTCAGAGTAACCTTCGGGTCTTGGTCACCTCCCTGACCAAAGCCCTTCTCCGAATCCTCAGTTTGGCCGGGCGGCCAGCTCTAGGAAGAGTCTTGGTGGTTCCAAACTTCTTCAATTTAAGAATTATGGAGGCCATTGTGCTCTTGGGGACCTTCAATGTTGCAGACATTTTTTTGGTACCCTTCCCCAGATCTGTGCCTCGACACAATCCTGTCTCGGAGCTCTACGGACAAGTCCTTCGACCTCGTGGCTTGGTTTTTGCTCTGACATGCATTATCAACTGCAGGACATTATATAGATAGGTGTGTGCATATCCAAATCATGTTCAGTCAATTCAATTTACCACAGGTGGACCCCAATCAAGTTGTAGAAACATCTCAAGGATGATCAATTGAAACAGGATGCACCTGAGCTCAATTTCGTCTCACAGCAAAGGCTCCGAATACCTATGTAAATAAGGTATTTCTGTTTGAATTTTTTTTATACATTTACAAACATTTCTAAAAACATATTTTCGCTTTGTCATTATGGGGTATTGTGTGTAGATTGATGATGAAGAGAAATTATTTCATGCATTTTAGAATAAGGTTGTAAGGTCACAAAATGTGGAAAAAGTCAAGGGGTCTAAATATCTTCTGAAATGCACTGTATATGCAAATTGATTTGCTCTCCTGACTATTGAACATTGTTTTATTCTTTCAACGACATGGATTTTTAAAGAATTCTGCAGACAATGAAAACGTTTATCTAGACCTAACCCAATAATGGACTAAAGAAGCCTAACGTTAGGCTTACTCCTTAAAGTCCAAGGACCTTACATGTTATATTTAGAGGTGAATTGGCAGCCATCTAAACGTAAATCGATTCTCAAATGCGGTGCGATTCTAAAAGCATAAAGCCCACAGTATTTTTCAGTGACAACATGTTTGTTGCGTCCGTCTTCTGTTTACACACGTGTGTTTGGTGATGCAGATAGCAACATGTAAAGTGTTGGTCCCATGTTTCATGAGGTGAAATGAAAGATGTCAGAAATTGTCCATACGCATGAAAAGCTTATTTCTGTTAAATTTTGTGCACAAAGTTGTTTACATCCCTGTTAGTGAGCATTTCTCCTTGGCAAAGATAAACCATCCACCTGACAGGTGTGTCATATCAAGAAGCTGATTTTTTTTTTTTACTTTAAAAAAACTTACAAATAATAATAAGAAATTAAAAAATTACCCCCCCCCCCTGCTGGGGGAAGATAAAAGGCACACAACACAATGTCACAGATGTCTGAAGTTTTGAGGGAGCGTGCAATTGACATGTCTCCAACGTCGTTTTAGATCATTTGGCAGTACGTCCAACCGGCCTCACAACCGCAGACCACGTGCAACCACGCCAGCCCAGGATCTCCACATCCGGCTTCTTCACCTGTGGGATCGTCTGAGACCAGCCACACAGGCAGCTGATGAAACTGAGGATTCTTTCTGTCTGTAATAAATCTCTTTTGTGGGAAAAAAAACTCATTGTGATTGGCTGGGCCTGGCTCCCCAGTGGGTGGGCCTCTGCCCAGTCATGTGAAATCCATAGATTAGGGCCTAATTTATTTATTTCAATTGACTGATTTCCTTATTTGAACAGTAAAATCAGTAAAATCATAGGCTCTAATCTATGTTTCCTTAAACAAGCGCTATGAAGTTAAAGTTTATTGGTCGCAAACACAGATTTTCAGGTGTAGCGAAATGCTTGTGTTCTTGCTCCAACATTACAGTAATAATACCAAACAATACAAAACACACATAATAAAGTTAAAATAAAAAACTATTAAGAATATCAGAATGAGTAATTTGGCAAACTTGAGTCAACCTTTTGGATGACATGGGTCCCACTATGTCTGGCGAAAACCAAACACTGCATTCCACAGTAAGAACCTCATACCAACGGTCAAGCATGGTGGTGGTAATGTGATGGTCTGGGAATGTTTTGCTGCCTCAGGACCTGGACGACTTCCCTTAATTGAAGGAACCATGGCTTCTGCTCTGTATCAGGAAATTCTACAAGATAATTTCTGGCCATTCATCTGTGAGCTGAAGCTGAAGCACAGCTGGGTCGTGCAGCAAGACAACGTTCCAAAACACACAATCAAGTCTACATGAAAATGGATAAAAAGCTAAACAATTGAAGTTTTGGAATGGCCTAGTCAAAGTTTAGACCTAATCCCAATTGAGATGTTGTGATAGGACTTAAAAACCCACAAATGTTGCTGAGTTAAAGCAGTTCTTTATGCAAGAGTGGGCCAAGATTCCTCCACAGCAATGTAAGAGACTGATCAACAACTACAGGAAGCATTTTGTTGCAGTCATTTCAGCTAAAGGTGGTACAACCAGTTATTGAGTGGAAGGGGGCAATTATTTTTTTAAACAGGGAGGACAGGAGGGGGCGGAGCACCCACCCCGGTGGGGCCCCCGTGTTGAGGATCAGCGAGGTGGAGGTGTTGTTGCCCAACTTCAACACGTGAGATCGGCCCATCAGGAAGTCTAGGACTCAGTTGCACAGTGGGGGGGGTTCAGACCCAGGGCCCTGAGCTTAGTGATGAGCTTGGAGGGCACTATGGTGTTGAAGACTAAGCTGTATTCAATGAACAGAATTCCTACATAGATATTTCTCTTGTCCAGGTGGGATAGGGCAGTGTGAAGTGCAATGGCGACCGCGTCGTCCTTGGATCTGTTGGAGAAGTAGGTGAATTGTAGTGGGTCTAGGTTGTTGGGTAAGTTGGAGGTGATATTGTCCTTAACTAGCCTCTTAAAGAACTTCATGATGACAGAAGTGAGTGCTATGTGACTATAGTCATTTAGTTCAGTTACCTTCACTTTCTTGGGTACAGGAACAATGGTGGACATCGTGAAGCATTTTTACAACCAACCTTGTAGCCTGTGCAGGATTGTTTTGATTCTTCATGCATAGAGGCAGCGTCATTAAATGTAGTTTTTCTACCTGTCAGACTGTAGCCTATGCATCACCCCCTCCTGGAAGCAGGAGTTGACCTGATTTCTAGAGGTCTATGGATAAATGACCAAGGGGTAAAAATGTGCAAGTATTTCAAAGAAACTGCAAATAGGACAAACTTACCTGGGGTTAATAAGAATGGGTATGGAATACAACTTCTGCTGAAATATCTGATCTTGACAGTAGATGTCGCAATTAAGTCCATTTCACGCAGGAATATGGGGAATTGTATTGTTCTGTAAACTTTTCCCAATACTACATTTTCACATTACAATTATCAATATTACAATACTGTTTGACCAAGAAATTCAGAGCATGTTTACAGTTATCTCTTCAGAAGTTTGGGTATACCAATATACCGTATAAAAGCTGTGTAAAGAGGAAGCTGTAAAGACTATACAAGAAAATGTGGATGATATGTCAGATGCCTATACGGCAGCCAAATGTGAGCTACCATAAAAAAAAGCACTTACGTTTTACAAAGATCCTGGCCCTCATGCCTTATGGGTACATACAGTGCCTTCAGAAATTATTCACACCCCTTGACTTTTTCCACATTTTGTTGTGTTACAGTCTGAACTTAGTATTTTTGTTTGTGTCACTGGCCTACACACCATACCTAATAATGTCAAAGTGGAATTATATTGTTCTAATTAATCAAAAATGAAACCCCCTTTGTTATGGTATGCCTAAAAATGTTCAGGAGTTAAAATGTCACATAATAGTGTTACACTTTGGATGGTGTATCAATACACCCAGTCAAATCAAATCAAATTTTATTGGTCACATACACATGGTTAGCAGATGTTAATGCGAGTGTGGCGAAATGCTTGTGTTTCTAGTTCCGACAATGCAGTAGTATCTAACAAGTAATCTAATAATTCCCCAACAACTACCTAATACACACAAATCTGAAGGGATAGAATAAGAATATGTACATATAAATATATGGATGAGCGGTGGCCGAGCGGCATAGACAAGGTGCAAAGATGGTATAAAGGTAGAGTATATGTAAGATATGTTAACATTATTAAAGTAGCATTGTTTAAAGTGACTAGTGATCCATTTATTAAAGTGGCCAGTGATATGAGTCTCTATGTAGGCAGCAGCCTCTCTGAGTTAGTGATTGCTGTTTAGCAGTCTGGTGGCCTTGAGATAGAAGCTGTTTTTCAGACTCTCGGTCCCAGCTTTGATGCACCTGTACTGACCTCGCCTTCTGGATGGTTACGGGGTGAACAGGCAGTGGTTTGGGTGATTGTGTCCTTGAAAGTCTTTTTGGCCTTCCTGTGACATCGGGTGCTATAGGTGTCTTGGAGGGCAGGTAGTTTGCCCCAGTGATGCGTTGTGCAGAACGCACCACACTCTGGAGCATCTTGTGGTTGAGGGCGATGCAGTTGCCGTACCAGGCAGTGATACAGCCCGACAAGATGCTCTCTATTGTGCATCTGTAAAAGTTTGTCAGGGTTTTAGGTGACAAGCCAAATTTCTTCAGCCTCCTGAGGTTGAAGAGGCGCTGTTGCGCCTTCTTCACTACACTGTCTGTGTGGGTGGACCATTTCAGTTTGTCCGTGATGTGTACGCCAAGGAACTTAAAACGTTCCACCTTCTCCACTACCCTTCGATATGGATAGGAGGGTGCTCCCTCTGCTGTTTCCTGACGTTCTCGACCATCTCCTTTGTTTTGTTGACGCTGAACGAGAGGTTGTTTTCCTGACACCACACTCCGAGTGCCCTCACCTCTTCCTTGTAGGCTGTCTCGTCGTTGTTGGTAATCAAGCCCACTACTGTTGTGTCATCTGAAAACTTGATGATTGAGTTGGAGGCGTGCATGGCCACAAGGTCCTTGTTAGCGGGCTGCGACGGTGGCACTGTATTATCCTCAAAGTGGGCAAAGAAGGTGTTTAGTTTGTCTGGAAGCGAGACGTCGGTGTCTGAAATTTTTTTGGTTAAAAAATAAACATATCCAGGTGTTAGAATGGCCAAGTCAAAGTCCAGACCTGAATCCAATCGAGTATCTGTGGAAAGAACTGAAAACTGCTCCTTGAGAGTGTCTACTTGAGGGGGTATATACACAGCTGTGACGATAATTGACGAGAATACTCTAGGGAGATAATATGACCGGCATTTGATTGTAAGGAATTCTAGGTCGGGTGAGTAGAAGGACTTGAGTTCCTGTATGTTGTTATGATTACACCATGAGTTGTTAATTATGAAGCATACACCCCTGCCCTCTTCTTCCCAGAGAGGTGTTTATCTCTGTTGGCGCAACTCATGAAGAAGCCCTGTGGCTGAACTGACTCCGACAATGTATCCCGAGAGAGCCATGTTTCCGTGAAACAGAGAATGTTACAATCTCTGATGTCTCACTGGAAGGCAACCCTTGCTCTAATTTCATCTACCTTGTTTTCAAGAGACTGGACATTGGCGAGTAGTGTACTTGGAAGCGATGGGCGGTGTTCACGCCTACGGAGCCTGACCAGGAGGCCGCTCTGTCTGCCTCTTCTGCGGCGACGATGTTTTTGGTCGACTTCTGGGATTAGATCCACTGTCCTGAGTGGTGGTCCGAACAAAGGATCTGCTTCGGGAAAGTTGTATTCTTGGTCGTAATGTTGGTAAGTTGACATCGCTCTTATATCCAATAGTTCTTCCCAGCTGTATGTAAAAACACTTAAGATTTTCTGGGCTAACAATGTAAGAAAAAAAATAATAATAATACTGCATCGTTTCCTAAGGACTCGAAGCCAGGCGACCATCTCTGTCGGCGCCATCTTGTTGAGTTGGATGACCATTCAAAACTATTTTTCCCAGTCGCTACAAAGATATAGGCATCCTTCCAAACTCAGTTGCCTGAGAGGAAGGAAACCGCTCAGGGATTTCAACCTTCGACAAATGGTGACTTTAAAACAATTACAGTTTAATTGGTGTGATAGGAGAAAACTGAGGATGGATCAACAACATTGTAGTTACTCCACAATACTAACCTAATTGACAGAGTGAAAAGAAGGAAGCTTGTACAGAAAAAATATATTCCAAAACATGCATCCTGTTTACAAGTCACTAAAGTAATATTGCAAAAAATGTGGCAAAGCAATTTTTGTCCTGAGTACAAAGTGTTATGTTTGGGGCAAATCCAATACAACACATTACTGAGTACCACTCTCCATATTTTTAAGCATAGTGGTGGCTGCATCATGTTATGGGTATGCTTGTAATCTTTAAGGACTCTTTAAGGAATCTTTAAAACAGAAATGGAATGGAAAATTCCTAGAGGAAGACCTGGTTCAATCTGCTTCCACCAGACATCAGGAGATGAATTCACCTTTCAGCAAGACAATAACCTAAAACACAAGGCTAAATCTGTCACGCCTGCTCCCGCTTCCACTCGCTGGCGCTCGACGGCGCTAGGCTGCCCTTCATTACACACACCTGTCACCATCATTACGTGCATCAGCGCTCATTGGACTCACCTGGAGTACTTTACTTTGTTGATTGCCCCTCTATATCTGTCTGCTCCTCAGTTTGTTCCCCGTGTCAGCATTGATGGTTATGTGTCCCCTGTCCAGACAATGTCCTTTTTTGTTTCTTGTCTATCATCCATTAAATGTTCACTCCCTGTACTTGCTTCTCGTCTCCCAGCGTCAGTCCTTACAAAATGTACACTGGAGTTCCTTACGAAGAAGAGTGAATGTTCCTGAGTGGCCGAGTTACAGTTTTGACTTAAATCTACTTGAAAATCTATGGCATGGTTGTCTAGCAATGATCAACAAACAATTTAACAGAGCTTGAAGAATTTTGAAAACAATAATGGACAAATGTTGCTAATGTTGCTTAGACTCACAGCTTTAATCGCTGCCAAAGGTGTGTTAATACTTATGTAAATTATATATTTCTGAGATATTAGCAAAAATTTCATTTTTTTTTCATTTTGCGTTTAGGGGTGGAACCTTTTTGATTTAATACATTTTGAATTTAGGGTGTAACACAACAAAATGTGGAATAAGTCAAGTGGTATGAATACTTTCTGAGGCACAATACACAGACAGACAGGGTGAAAGAGCTGAACTGATTGATTCAGAGGGATGTCATGAAAGGTAGTTCCATTGATGTGGTTTATGGCCTTGTCTACTATTACCATGCAGTGTCTGTCACTGTGGCCTCTCCAGTGTAGAGTCTGAGGAATGATCCCACGTTTTACGGTGCTGTGGCCCTCAGAACAGTAAAGTTAAGATACAGGATTCATAAGTAATGTCTCGATATCTTCTCCCATGCATGTTGGAGAAACAAGGCTCATTTAAGAGGAAGGAGAAGACAATATTAAGTGCCAGATGGAATGGTCCTGACCCTGAACAGTTTCTTTTATCCTTTGACCTGGTCTCGCATTCAACCCTAGCATTCATGTGTTGTATGACCTGTACTTGATCGCACCACAGACAGGGATTATGTCTTTAATGGGTGCTGAATACTGATGTATCTGGTCAGAATGAGGAGGCAGTTACCTTTGACAAAGAAATGCTTACTTACAGTGATATATACAGTCAGAACATTAGAACAGTGTTTTTGGCCCAGGTTGATCATCCCTTGTTGGTTTAAACCTACTGTCCTTAATGCCACATCACGCTCTGGCTCACTCCTTTACAGTTTTACCAAAGTGGTATACTACAAAACAAGCTAGATCTACTCAGGGTTTTCTAAAGCTAACCAGATTTAGTTTGTTTCCAGAGGAGGCTGGTGGGTGGAGCTATAGGAGGATGGGCTCATTGTAATGGCTGGAATTGAATAAATGGAACAGAGTCAAACATGTGGTTTCCATATGTTTATTCCGTTCCATTTATTCCATTCCAACCATTACAATAAGCCTCTTGTAGCTCCTCCCACTAGCTTCCTCTGTTGACTTCCCATTCCAGCTCAGGTTTCATCCAAACCACGACGGTGGATATTGCTCATCGGTGTCACGTCCTAACCATAGAGAGGTCGTATTTTCTATGGTAGAGTAGGTCAGGGAGTGACTGGGGGGATAGTCTAGTCTATTATTTCTATGTGGAGATCTAGTTTTGTTTTTCTATGTTAGTGATTTTGTATGATTCCCAATTAGAGGCAGCTGGTAATCGCTGTCTCTAATTGGGGATCATATTTAGGAAGCCTTTTTCCACCTGTGTTTTATGGGATAATGTTTTGAGTTAGTGTATATTACACCTCTTAGTTACGGTTCATTGTTTGTTTCGTTCATGCTTTATTGTTTTGTGTGTTTCACTAAATAAAGATGTGGAACCCAGATCACGCTGCACGTTGGTCCGAGTATGCTTCAAACGATCATGACAGTCGGCCTGCCGCTAACTCCAGCAGGCTTGTAAATGCGCATGCATGTCGCACTTGGCTGGTCGAACGCCAAACTCTTCATTGAGACAATGCTGAAACATCAATCAGTGCCAAAAAGTTATCTTGCAAATGCAGCATGCTAACTGGTGAAATAGACTTTCAGCAGTGCTGTGTTTATTTTATTACTTTGGTGTGCTTAGGAGTGGTTATCAATGCACAACCACTCCTATCGATAAAATCATTTTATTAATTCATACAAAAGTTTTAGTGTGAAGTTTGACATGCATTTGTCATTGATACATGTGTAATGTGATAGGTATTGTAACATTACAATTTTTTAATACACTATTTTTAATATTTTTTTAAATATTTCATCAGTCCTCTTCCTCAAATGAAGGGGATGATGATGCAATCTTTGAGAGATGGAGGGAATCTGATTTCAATGGTCCTCAAATCGTGGCTCAGACACTTAATTCAGGTTAAATGGAGTCAGCCCCGAGTTAGCCTGCACCCGGAGCAGGTTAGTTCTGAAGGATTCGTTGCCATAGAAATGTACCTGGCTAAAAGGTGAGCTCAGACTTTACCAAAGTTCCCTCATTAACTCCTCAAACATGATTCGTAGTATAGGGCTCAGGTGTTGGTTAACACTATGCTGACAAAACACTGGCCATGCCAAGAAAAGTCCAGTGGTAGTCCTCAAAGACTCACACAAGCCTCCATTTCCCTGCCATCTGTGGGAACGGCTCAGTGTAACCCTCTGCCAGGGCTGGCTCTGGAGTTCCTCAGCGCCACCTTGGTGAATAACATGATCAAAAGCAAAGCTAAGGTCACAGGCGCCCTCCCCCGTCCTCTGTAATCATTCCCTCTATGCCCTGAACCGCAGAACCACTCATGCTCTATGTCTGTCATTAATGGACATGTGTTCTCCATAAGAAAAAGCCTGACTCACAATAGCCTGCCACTGAACCTTGCTCTTGGTTGCGTGACAGTGAAGCTGCCCTGCATGTGGATGTGTTGCTGCCTGGTGCAACACTGGGACTCTGACAGCAGAGCTGCAGTCTAAAGAGCAATGCAGATAGAGACTGGCAGTAGACAGCACAGAGGCCTGTGGAGAACTGTGGAGAGAGATGCTGGGCATCCGCTGGAGAGGAAGCTTCCATTCTGAGGCCCACTGGGCTTACGCACACACACACACCAACATACACAGGCACACACACACACAGAGGAGGCTGGTTGGAGGAGCTATAGGAGGACGGGCTCATTGTAATGACTGGAATGTAGTCAATGGAAAGGAGTCAAACATGCTGTTTCCATTCCAGCCATTACAGTGAGCCTGTCCACCTCTAGCTCCTCCCACCAGCCTCCTCTGCTCAAGCCACCACTAAAGTAAAACAATTATTGATCATACTGTAAGTTTTACTAAAGTATCTAGCATAAATTGGCATGTTCTCCAGTAATGGTGAGACTGTAACTTCTATATTTACTGTATGTGCAACAAAGACACCTCTGAAAGGGGGCAGAAACACCCTGGGATTGCTGTCCAAAGACATTGTGTCAGAGGAGAGCTCATTAGGTCCCTATCCCTCCTAGCCCCACAGCAGGGTTGACTGTCAACTTCACTGGAGCCCCTGAGAGATGATAAGGGTGAGTAATGAGGGCAAAGGGGCACCTACAGTAGGCCCCCCATCTCAACCTATCTCACCCACCCACCCACCCACCCACTCCACCCCACCTCACCATGGCTACTCGGACAGCTGAGCCCTCACACCAACCTCCCCCCACCCCACCATTTCTTCTCAAGCTGGGGAACATGAGCAGAGGCCCCAAGTAAGTCGACAATCATGGTGTCCTTGAACACTCTTCTAGAAGACAGAATACTTTCGTCCAAACAGCTGCTGGGTTGTTCCACAAAAATAGTGCCTTTGCGTCCCTTTGATATTTTAAAGAAATTGTGCACCAATATTGCATTTTAAAAGCCTGTAATATCAAATTAAGTGCACTTTAATATAGACCACATGGATAATTCAATAAATATGTATTTTTTTCTATCACTCAAGACTTGCTAAAGTACCAATATTCAGCATTTTGACATGTCCCCCCATGCACCCCCTGTGACTTCTAGGAAGGGTTTAACCCACTTAACCACAACATTTCTCAAAGTTTTCACCATCATTAGAAATAACGAGTTATTTTGATGCTTTGACAAAGTCATTTCTGTCATGTTTTGTCTTATATTGTCTTGTCATTTTGCTTTTCCTTCTGTTCGTTTTCCCCCTGCTGGTCTTTTTAGGTTCGTTCCCCTTTTTCTCTCTCCCTCCCTCTCTCTCTTCTCTCTGTCGTTCCGTTCCTGCTCCCAGCTGTTCCTATTCCCCTAATCAATCATTTAGTCTTCCCACACCTGTTCCCTATCTTTTCCCCTGATTAGAGTCCCTATTTCTCCCCTTGTTTTCCGTTTCTGCCCTGTCGGATCCTTGTATATTGTTCACCGTGCTGTGTCTTTGTATCGCCCTGTCGTGTCGTGTTTCCCTCAGATGCTGCGTGGTGAGCAGGTGTCTGAGTCTGCTACGGTCAAGTGCCTTCCCGAGGCAACCTGCAGTTTATTATCGAGTCTCCAGTCAGTTCTCGTGATTACGAGTGATATTGTTTTTGTGCTTTATTTACCGCTCCGATTTGTCTAGGAGTATTGCTATTTCCTTAAACTGGATTAAAGACTCTGTTTTCGCCAAGTCGCTTTTGGGTCCTCATTCACCTGCATAACAGAAGGATCCGACCAAAGAATGGACCCAGCGACTACAGACGCTCGTAACACTGCCGTCGAGATCCAAGGAGCCATGCTCGGCAGACACGAGCAGGAATTGTCTGCTGCTCGTCATGCCATGGAGAACCTGGCCGCTCAGGTTTCCGACCTCTCTGGACAGTTCCAGAGTCTTCGTCTCGTGCCACCTGTTACTTCCTGGTCTGCCGAGCCTCCGGAACCTAGGGTTAATAACCCACCTTGCTACTCCGGGCAGCCCAAGGAGTGCCGCTCCTTTCTCACCCAGTGTGATATTGTGTTCTCTCTCCAACCCAACACATACTCTAGAGAGAGAGCTCGGGTTGCTTACGTCATTTCACTCCTTACTGGCCGGGCTCGAGAGTGGGGCACAGCTATCTGGGAGGCAAGGGCTGATTGTTCAAACAATTACCAGAACTTTAAAGAGGAGATGATTCGGGTTTTTGACCGTTCAGTTTTTGGTAGGGAGGCTTCTAGGGCCCTGGCTTCCCTATGCCAAGGTGATCGATCCATAACGGACTACTCTATAGAGTTTCGCACTCTTGCTGCCTCTAGTGACTGGAACGAGCCGGCGCTGCTCGCTCGTTTTCTGGAGGGACTCCACGCAGTGGTCAAAGATGAGATTCTCTCCCGGGAGGTTCCTTCCAGTGTGGACTCTTTGATTGCTCTCGCCATCCGCATAGAACGACGGGTAGATCTTCGTCACCAAGCTCGTGGAAGAGAGCTCGCGTCAACGGTGTTTCCCTGCTCCGCATCGCAACCATCTCCCTCCTCTGGCTCAGAGACTGAGCCCATGCAGCTGGGAGGTATTCGCATCTCGACTAAGGAGAGGGAACGGAGGATCACCAACCGCCTGTGCCTCTATTGCGGATTTGATGGACATTTGGTCAATTCATGTCCAGTAAAAGCCAGAGCTCATCAGTAAGCGGAGGGCTACTGGTGAGCGCTACTACTCAGGTCTCTCCATCTAGATCCTGTACTACTATGTCGGTCCATCTACGCTGGACCGGTTCGGGTGCTACATGCAGTGCCTTGATAGACTCTGGGGCTGAGGGTTGTTTCATGGACGAAGCATGGGCTCGGAAACATGACATTCCTTTCAGACAGTTAGACAAGCCTACGCCCATGTTCGCCTTAGATGGTAGTCATCTTCCCAGTATCAGATTTGAGACACTACCTTTAACCCTCACAGTATCTGGTAACCACAGTGAGACTATTTCTTTTTTGATTTTTCGTTCACCTTTTACACCTGTTGTTTTGGGTCATCCCTGGCTAGTATGTCATAATCCTTCTATTAATTGGTCTAGTAATTCTATCCTATCCTGGAACGTTTCTTGTCATGTGAAGTGTTTAATGTCTGCCATCCCTCCCATTTCTTCTGTCCCTACTTCTCAGGAGGAACCTGGCGATTTGACAGGAGTGCCGGAGGAATATCATGATCTGCGCACGGTCTTCAGTCGGTCCCGAGCCAACTCCCTTCCTCCTCACCGGTCGTATGATTGTAGTATTGATCTCCTTCCGGGGACCACTGCTCCTCGGGGTAGACTATACTCTCTGTCGGCTCCCGAACGTAAGGCTCTCGAGGATTATTTGTCTGTGTCTCTTGACGCCGGTACCAAAGTGCCTTCTTCCTCTCCGGCCGGGGCGGGGTTCTTTTTTGTTAAGAAAAAGGACGGTACTCTGCGCCCCTGCGTGGATTATCGAGGGCTGAATGACATAACGGTTAAGAATCGTTATCCGCTTCCCCTTATGTCATCAGCCTTCGAGATTCTGCAGGGAGCCAGGTGCTTTACTAAGTTGGACCTTCGTAACGCTTACCATCTCGTGCGCATCAGAGAGGGGGACGAGTGGAAAACGGCGTTTAACACTCCGTTAGGGCATTTTGAGTACCGGGTTCTGCCGTTTGGTCTCGCCAATGCGCCAGCTGTTTTTCAGGCATTAGTTAATGATGTTCTGAGAGACATGCTGAACATCTTTGTTTTTGTCTACCTTGATGATATCCTGATTTTTTCACCATCACTCGAGATTCATGTTCAGCACGTTCGACGTGTTCTCCAGCGTCTTTTAGAGAATTGTCTCTACGTGAAGGCTGAGAAGTGCTCTTTTCATGTCTCCTCCGTTACTTTTCTCGGTTCCGTTATTTCCGCTGAAGGCATTCAGATGGATTCCGCTAAGGTCCAAGCTGTCAGTGAGTGGCCCGTTCCAAGGTCACGTGTCGAGTTGCAGCGCTTTCTAGGTTTCGCTAATTTCTATCGGCGTTTCATTCGTAATTTCGGTCAAGTTGCTGCCCCTCTCACAGCTCTTACTTCTGTCAAGACGTGTTTTAAGTGGTCCGGTTCCGCCCAGGGAGCTTTTGATCTTCTAAAAGAACGTTTTACGTCCGCTCCTATCCTCGTTACTCCTGACGTCACTAGACAATTCATTGTCGAGGTTGACGCTTCAGAGGTAGGCGTGGGAGCCATTCTATCCCAGCGCTTCCAGTCTGACGATAAGGTTCATCCTTGCGCTTATTTTTCTCATCGCCTGTCGCCATCTGAATGCAACTATGATGTGGGTAACCGCGAACTGCTCGCCATCCGCTTAGCCCTAGGCGAATGGTGACAGTGGTTGGAGGGGGCGACCGTTCCTTTTGTCGTTTGGACAGACCATAAGAACCTTGAGTACATCCGTTCTGCCAAACGACTTAATGCTCGTCAAGTTCGTTGGGCGTTATTTTTCGCTCGTTTCGAGTTTGTGATTTCTTACCGTCCGGGTAGCAAGAACACCAAGCCTGATGCCTTATCCCGTCTTTTTAGTTCTTCTGTGGCTTCTACTGATCCCGAGGGGATTCTTCCTTATGGGCGTGTTGTCGGGTTGACAGTCTGGGGAATTGAAAGACAGGTTAAGCAAGCACTCACGCACACTGCGTCGCCGCGCGCTTGTCCTAGTAACCTTCTTTTCGTTCCTGTTTCCACTCGTCTGGCTGTTCTTCAGTGGGCTCACTCTGCCAAGTTAGCTGGTCATCCCGGTGTTCGAGGCACTCTTGCTTCTATTCGCCAGCGCTTTTGGTGGCCGACTCAGGAGCGTGACACGCGCCGTTTCGTGGCTGCTTGTTCGGACTGCGCGCAGACTAAGTCAGGTAACTCTCCTCCTGCCGGTCGTCTCAGACCGCTCCCCATTCCTTCTCGACCATGGTCTCACACATCGCCCTAGACTTCATTACCGGTCTGCCTTTGTCTGCGGGGAAGACTGTGATTCTTACGGTTGTCGATAGGTTCTCTAAGGCGGCACATTTCATTCCTCTCGCTAAACTTCCTTCCGCTAAGGAGACGGCACAAATCATCATCGAGAATGTGTTCAGAATTCATGGCCTCCCGTTAGACGCCGTTTCAGACAGAGGTCCGCAATTCACGTCACAGTTTTGGAGGGAGTTCTGTCGTTTGATTGGTGCGTCCGTCAGTCTCTCTTCCGGGTTTCATCCCCAGTCTAACGGTCAAGCAGAGAGGGCCAATCAGACGATTGGTCGCATACTACGCAGCCTTTCTTTCAGAAACCCTGCGTCTTGGGCAGAACAGCTCCCCTGGGCAGAATACGCTCACAATTCGCTTCCTTCGTCTGCTACCGGGTTATCTCCGTTTCAGAGTAGTCTGGGTTACCAGCCTCCTCTGTTCTCATCCCAGCTTGCCGAGTCCAGCGTTCCCTCCGAAAGGGGCAGCAACTTGACCGCTCAAGCGTTTGTCCAACGTTGTGAGCGCACCTGGAGGAGGGTGAGGTCTGCACTTTGCCGTTACAGGGCACAGACTGTGAGAGCCGCCAATAAACGTAGGATTAAGAGTCCAAGGTATTGTTGCGGCCAGAGAGTGTGGCTTTCCACTCGCAACCTTCCTCTTACGACAGCTTCTCGTAAGTTGACTCCACGGTTCATTGGTCCGTTCCGTGTCTCCCAGGTCGTCAATCCTGTCGCTGTGCGACTGCTTCTTCCGCGACATCTTCGTCGCGTCCATCCTGTCTTCCATGTCTCCTGTGTCAAGCCCTTTCTTCGCACCCCCCCCCTGTTCGTCTTCCCTCCCCCTCCCGTCCTTGTCGAGAGCGCACCTATTTACAAGGTACGTAGGATCATGGACATGCGTTCTCGGGGACGGGGTCACCAATACTTAGTGGATTGGGACGGTTACGGTCCTGAGGAGAGGAGTTGGGTTCCGTCTCGGGACGTGCTGGACCGTTCACTTCACTTGGACCGTATTGGTGACCCCGTCCCGAGAACGGTCCATAATTTTATGTACCTGATTTCCTCCGTTGCCGCCAGGATTCCTCCTCGAGTGCGCCAGGAGGCGCTCGGTGAGTGGGGGGTACTGTCATGTTTTGTCTTATATTGTCTTGTCATTTTGCTTTTCCTTCTGTTCGTTTTCCCCCTGCTGGTCTTTTTAGGTTCGTTCCCCTTTTTCTCTCTCCCTCCCTCTCTCTCTCTCTCTGTCGTTCCGTTCCTGCTCCCAGCTGTTCCTATTCCCCTAATCAATCATTTAGTCTTCCCACACCTGTTCCCTATCTTTTCCCCTGATTAGAGTCCCTATTTCTCCCCTTGTTTTCCGTTTCTGCCCTGTCGGATCCTTGTATATTGTTCACCGTGCTGTGTCTTTGTATCGCCCTGTCGTGTCGTGTTTCCCTCAGATGCTGCGTGGTGAGCAGGTGTCTGAGTCTGCTACGGTCAAGTGCCTTCCCGAGGCAACCTGCAGTTTATTATCGAGTCTCCAGTCAGTTCTCGTGATTACGAGTGATATTGTAGACAAAAACAAAAATGTTCAGCATTTTGTGCTTTATTTACCGCTCCGATTTGTCTAGGAGTATTGCTATTTCCTTAAACTGGATTAAAGACTCTGTTTTCGCCAAGTCGCTTTTGGGTCCTCATTCACCTGCATAACAATTTCAGGAGATGATTCATTTACAGTATATCTGACCCTCATTTTTTAAAAACGATTCCTTTTTAAACATTTATTTAAACAAAAAAAAACATTCAACATCTAATAGTGAAATCAAATTGTAAAAGCAGGCGAGCCGGTTCTACTGTTTTTGGTCATTTTCTGGGTGTTCTGTGGTGGAAAACTGAGCAGGTCGAGCAAAACACATTAACCCTGTTATCGATAGATAGACAGGCTAGAAATGTTTTAACAATTCAAAATGTTTGGTGAAGCTTGCGTACAATTGCCCCTCCCTGTTGCACACAACAAGCTTCCATTTCCCTTGTCACAAGGGGATATATGGCTGATTTAAGATGAAACCGTCAACCCTGTTATGGTCAACCCTGTTATGGTCAATCCTGTTACTTTTTTGAGGCCATTAATATAGTCTTTTTTTTTATTGAAGATGGGAAAATGTGTTTTTTTTTAACGAAGTTGAACATGTGCTCTTTACGACAGAATGTTAAAATTAGCTGAAATCATACGTTTTTTTTGGACCAAGTTACACTTCTCAAAAGGCACCGAATTGGTGGAATGATCCTGCTACACTTTGATCTTGTGTTTTACAGCCTATCTGTGAGCATGTGAAGGCATCCAGGCTGATCAACATGTTATCAGAATGAGGCCAAATGTACGAGAACAATATGAATGCACAGGTCTCTCGCAGCTGACTGGCCAGATAGGATTTGGCTTCACTATTTACATTCTCCAGCACCATAGCATAAACATCATGAGAACATCAGCATCAGACGGAAACCAGTTGAGCAGACAAAAGTCATGCGCACAGCTTTTTCAGAGCCATTACCATTATGCTTAATTCCATGTGAAAAATATGTGTATTTTTCTGCATGTCTAACAATACCTCTTGAGTTTTCTGTATGTGGATTATTTTTTAAGGAAATGAAATATGCTTCTCTGCAAAATCTGGGTAAAAGATTGAAAGGAATGTGAGTCTTACATTTAGTGATTGCTTTCTTTTCTAAAGTCTACCAACCGTTCCAGCAGCCATGCCAGCTAAGATAGATAGACAAGCTAGCTACTCTAACTTGATTGATACCCTAAAATGTATTCTTGACAGCTAGTTATCAGGTTGGGAGACTGGGAAACTATCTGGGCTAGCTAAAGCCAACTTCCTAAAATTGCTAGTAGTATTACAGAAGAAAACATATATTACAATAATAAAATAATAATAATATAATTATGCAGTATATATATATATATAAATACATTTTTCAAACAGGACAAACTGAGGGGGCATGTGCCCCTGAAGAAACTGAGCTTCACCTCTGAACTCAGGGGCCAACAGTTCAACCCAACCCTGTTTACTTGTATTCCACAAATATTTCACAAATAACAGCTAATTGATGTAGCCAGACCTAATATTTGACAAATGAATGCATTTAGACTGTAATTATTACTGTAATCTAAGTGCAGCATCCGCTAGGTGCAGCGTCAGAGCAAATCCATAGCATACCATCAGTAAAGACATTAATAATAAGGAAGTTAGGTTTATATTACAGTCTGCGGTTGTGCCCTTTGATGGATGTGTAGGAATGGTCTTTGAATTACTTCATCATTGCGTTCTACTTTAGCTGCTCATATTAAAGTCAGTCATGGAGCAATTGTGTGTACTGGAGCCAACAGCATGCTGAGCTTAATGGTGTGTGTGTGCATGCGGATGTGTGTCTGTCTATGCAATTCTACACAGTAGACAATTCTCTAAATACCCACACAACAGAGTCAACGCATATTTAGGCCCTACGGCCCATATGAACTCTACCAGCTTGTGTAATGCCATTGCATTGGTGTGTGGCTGTTAATTAGTTGTTGTTGTTTTTTTCAAATGAATTCAACCAGTTAATCAATTAATTAACACATTAAATTATGTAATTCGCTTAACTTTTCTACCAATTTGTGTCTTCAGATTTAAAAAATACACGCACACACATACTGATGCCACACACACACACACACACACATAGACACAGACACCATATACACTGCTGCTACTCTGTTCCTTTATTACAATCATTTTTTACTCTGTTCCTTTTTTAATTTAAAACGTCTTTGTCTCCTTTAAGTGTGTTCAGGTGTGTTGGTCGCGCCCACTACTGGGCCACACCTTATTTTAATGAATGCTTGTTTCCCTTGAAATGGGGTCTTTTTGAATAGACAGAAATTAATTTTTGTATGCATAAAATAATCTGGCATGCTAGTTCCATCCAGGTTGTGTTGTGGACTAATTCCATGGATCGAATCTCACAGATTAGCATTTTATTAAAATATTTTTTAAACACTCAGCGAAAGACCTCCAAATAACGTATAATGTCCGTTCTAAGAGCATTAATAAAACTTCTTAGGGCTAGGCCCCTTTTTTCTCCACTTCCTGTCTGAATGACGTGCCAAAAGTAAACTGCCTGTTTCTCAAAAGTAAACTGCCCTGAAGATATGAGCCCTGCATATAATTGGTACCATTGGAAAGAAAATATTAAAATAACGTATGAGAATATAACACAATCAATATGGTAGGAGAAAATCCAAGAAAAACCAACCAGATTTTTGGGGGGAGAGACCATCCTATTAGATATGCAAGAGAAAGTTCTTATTGAGAATTAGCTCCATGGATGCATTTCCCATGGCTTCCACAGGGTATTAGCAGTCTATGTTCAAGGTGTCATGCTTGAATCAGTTTTAGTAGAAGGACACAGTCTTGGAAATTCGTGTTTGAGCATGCCCTGAAGAAATGACGCACCTGCTAAAATCAGTTTCCTAATGAACATACTTCTTTAACATACTTCCGTAAGAAATATTATAGTTTGATTACATTTTAGGGTATCTGAGGAGTGTATAGAAACGTATTTTGACTTGTTGAAATAAAGTTTAGGGGTAGATTTTCGGATTCCTTACTCTACATGTTGAATGAGTGGATTTCTCAAATTGATGGCGCCAACTAAACTGACTTTCACTAAACTGACATAAAGAAGGATTTTATCTATAAAAAAAACGACTCTACGTGTTATAGCTGGGACCCTGTGGATGACAAATCAGAGGAAGATTTTCAAAAAGTAACCAAATATTGAATTGTTATTTGTGAATGTATGAAACCTATGCCAGTGGAAAAATATTTTGATGTGGGGCGCCGTCCTTAAACAATCGCATGGCATGTTTTCCCTGTAATAGCTACTGTAAATCAGACAGTGAAGTTAGATTACGAAGAATATACGCTTTCAGCCGATATAAGACACTTAAATGTACATGTTTAAAATCCATATTTTTGATGATTATTTATTTGAATTGCGTGCCCTCCATTTTCACCGGAAGTTGTCCTGCTAGCGGGACCCCTAGCCCTAACACCTACCAGGAAAGCTTTAAAGGAACCAGAGTAAAATGCTATTTAAAAATAAACATTTCCAGAACCAGAAATGTTCAATTCTGTTTAGGAAACCTATGGCTTCGTTCCTACAACCAATGTAAAACAAAAAACATATGTTCCCATAACTTCCAAGGAACAAAATGTGATAGCTGGGCAGGCATACATACAGAGCCCTGTGTCAGTCTTACCGGGTTGCCTGTGGCCAAGGCCTGCTGATAGATATCAGTGTCTGCCTGGCTCTCTTCATTCCTACTGTATTTGTATCGTGCTGGTTCATCTGGTGCCTCTGTGAGGCAGTTAGGACATGCTTTCATCCATCAGATTCTCCTTTATCTTATCTATGGCCCTGACAAAGACAGCTAGCCTGCCTGTTAGGAACTGGAGGGAGACTACAAAACACTGAGCACAAACTGGTTGAATCAACTTAGTTTTGGGGGGAGGATTGCCTGTTTTGCATGTTATTTTAGCATTAATACGTGTCACATGTCAGTTTTGAAACAATGTAAAAAATATAGAATAACTTTGAGTTAATAAAGCCTCCATACAAAGATGGTCTCTTTTTTGCTTTCTTGAATAAGGCAGCTCCAGAATGCAGGTGTTGCAGCCTAGCTCAGTGTTTTCTGTGGTGGTTGGGCAGCGTGTAGGGTTGTAGGGTTTGGTAATGTTCTCTAGTTGCGCCGTGATTGGCTCAGTGTTCTGTCACTGATGGGGAGACAATGTCACTGCCAAATCTTCAAATTCAAGCCCATTGGGTGCGGCTATAGAGTTACATTAGAAGTGTCCATCCAAAAAGGCTCAAGGTCATTGGCCACAGATAGAATTACGACAAATCACGTTATATCTACAGTAGCTTTGATTGGACTTCATACTTTCAAAATCTTAGCCAACAGTCATCATCATGAATGAAGTCGACAATCTACTGGCAAATCCTTTTTAACCTTTATAGGATCGGTGGGTCCCCTGCCGGACAGTTGAGCTAATGTAGGCTAAGATTAGCATGAGGTTGTAAGAAACAAGAACATTTCCCAGGACAGAGACGCATCTGATATTGGCAGAAAGCTTAAATTCTTGTTACTCTAACTGCACTGTCCAATTTATAGTAGCTATTACAGTGAAAGAAAACCATGCTATTGTTTGAGGAGAGTGCTTCTTAGGGATACCCAAATCTAACTGCCTGTAGCAAGGATATGCATATTCTTGGTACCATTTGAAAGGAAACACTTTTGAAGTTTGTGGAAATGTGAATTGAACGTAGGATAATGTAACACAATAGATCTGGTAGAAGAAAATACAAAAATACAAAATGTTTTTTTACCACCATCTTTGAAATGTAAGAGAAAGGTCACTGTTAAAGCTATCACTCTGGTTGTAATTCCGATAGTGTCCACAAGAACGCAGCGGTGTATGTGCAAAGTATCAGATGGATACCTTGGAGTACGACTGATTCTCAAGACTTTTAGTGTGAAGGCCCCAGGTACATTTGGGCAAATTGTGGATCTTGGAAAAGGAGACGTTCGCATTCATATTCCATTTTTTTTGGACTTTTATTTAGCTTGTCCAGTATTAGTAGCCATATTATAAGTTCAACATTTGCAAAACAGCCAGTTTTCATAACTTCATAACTCTGAATATCCTTCAAATTTTTGTCCAAAATGAAAAGACATGCTGTCGTACAAGATTAGAAGCTACATTTTCAGCTACATATATATGGCTTCAGGATACTCCTGTAAAGCCTAGGTCATTGGCTATCTAGCTAGTTTTGTTTGACCCCAATTGGTGCTTATTTGACAAAGATACAGTTGCTCAAGTGATGTCCGCCCGCGTCATTGGCGTACCATGAAGGCGTCGCTCTCTGACCAAATATGGTGTCCTATAGGATATACTACATCCCTAATGAAATAGTGAAGTCTTGTTACCTTCTAGGATCTCTGAAGAATAGATACAAATGTGATTTGACTCGTTCAAACAACGTTTAAGGTGAGATTTTCACAGATTCCTTTCTTTGCAAATTGAACGAGTGGAAATACAAAATCGATCATGCGTGCTATATGGACCTTTTAAGGATATGAAAAAGGATTTTATCTAACAAAACGACACTTCATTGTATTTCTGGGACCCTTTGGATGATAAATAAGAGCAAGATTTCAGAATATTAGTACACATTTTACCTTCAGAGGTGAATTTATCAAACCTATCGCGTTGAAAAAAGTGTTTTGTTGTTAGGAACTCTCCTCAAGCAATAGCATGGCATTTTTTCCCGCAGTAATATCTACTGTAAATTGGACAGGGCAGTTATATTATCAAGACTTTAAGCTTTCAGCCGATATAAGACACTTCTATGTACCAACATTTGTTGTTACTCTAAAATCTGCGATCTTGATATAACGCTCTACACGATTTACAACTAACCAGTTGACGGAATGCCAATCCTTAAGAAGATTTATGAACTTGAAAAGTTCTTAATAAACCAATTAGGCACATTTGGGCAGTCTTGTTTCAATATTCTTAACAGAAATTCAATAGTTCATCGAATCAGTCTAAAACTTTGCACATACACTGCTGCCATTTAGTGGCCAAAATCTAAATTGCACCGGGGCTGGAATAATACACAAATGCCTTTCTCTTGCAGTTCAAAGATGACAGCACCACTTTCTTTTTAAACTTTCCGGATATCCAGGGGCACACTCCAACACTCAGACATAATTTATAATTCCTCTTTTGTGTTTAGTGAGTCTGCCAGATCAGAGGCTGTAGGGATGACCTCTTGTTCTCTTGATAAGTGCGTGAATTGGACCATTTTCCTGTCCTGCCAAGTATTCAAAATGTAACTAGCACTTTTGGGTGTCACAGAAAATGTATGGAGTAGAATGTACATTATTTTCTTTCAGAATGTAATGAAGTAAAAAAAGTTGTAAAAAACAAACAAATAGTGAAGTAAAGTACAGATACCCCAAAAAACTACTTAAGTAGTAGTTAAAAATATTTTTAGTTCTGACTTAGTGGTGCACATGTAGCATATAACCTGTTTAAGAGAAATGTAATCATCCAATATTGAAAGAGCTTTCATTGTCTGCTTATATGTCCCCTTTATTTATCCTATGGTTCTGACTTGGTGTACAGGGAGAACGCTGTAAGATCAGCCCATTTTTCTGAATTCTGTCACTGTCCATTTCAAAACATGCTGAACAAATAGTTATATTGACCATGTCCGTTCTAGCTTGCTCATTAGTCTCTTAATCGAAATTACGGATTGCCTCTTATCCACTTGTCGTCCCCTTATGCCATAGTTTGTACATCTCAATTGTCATTAGAAACCACATTTGTTTAAGCAAGTTTTTTGTTATTTTAAAAGGCAGTAAATGAGGCTGAATGAACTGTTTCGCTGCCAGACAAGCCTCCGCTGATAGCCAGGTATAGCAGTGGAAAGATATTGGGACTGCTATTGGGACAGCTTTATGTAGGCCCTAACAGTTTGTGGGCACCGTTTTTCACCGTTATAGTACAATTAATGTATTGTTTAGTTGTAATGAATCTCCTCCTCGTCTGATGATGAGTAGGAAGGATCGGACCAATATGCAGCGTGGTAAGTGTCCATGTTAATTTATTAGAACTGAACACACAAAACAAAGTGAATGAAAGAAACAAAACAGTCCTGTCAGGTGAAACAACACACTAAACAGAAAACAACTACCCACAAATCATAGTGTGAAAACAGGCTGCCAAAGTAGGGTTCTCAATCAGAGACAACAATAAACAGCTGCCTCTGATTGGGAACCCTGCCAGGCCAAACACAGAAATACAAAAACATACAACACATAGAATGCCCACCCCAACTCACACCCTAACCAAACTAAAATATAAACACAAAAAGGAACTAAGGTCAGGACGTGTGTTGTGTTGTGTAGTAGCTTTGCTGGCATGCATTCCCCAAATTTTGGTTGGGTTTTCCCCGCCAAGATTTACATGCTAAAATCACAACTGGTATATCCACTACCAGAAAAAAAAACAATAGGTTGGGCAGCACCTCCTACTGGTGAGTCAATTTATCTAGCGCTATCCCTTCTGTTTCCAACCCAGGTCTTTTAACCAAGCCCAGCCCTGCTTAGCTTTGATAGTTGTCACTGACTACTACCAATGTGCTATCAAGATAATGACTGTTCAGAGATCTCTTCATAAGTAAAAAGATTCACTGTTGCTGTCAAAGTCATTCCAAAGGGTAGGTTTACAGTAACCATACTTTATATGTCATATATCAGCAATAATACTATTTAGTCCAATAGAGCATTTGCAAAGTCATCATCAGCTATTGTTCAACCCAGGGTTCAGACACACATAGGCATGGTTTTTTCCATTGGATTTGTTGTGCTTTTAGACGGTTGAAATCATAGCGATATCACGTTGGGAATTGAACAAACTGAACTGTTGATATCATAGCGATATCACGTTGGGAATTGAACAAACTGAACTGTTGAAATCATAGCGATATCACGTTGGGAATTGAACAAACTGAACTGTTGAAATCATAGCGATATCACGTTGGGAATTGAACAAACTGAACTGTTGAAATCTCATTGATCAACGTCTCAACCAAATATTACCCACATTTCCACTTTGAAATGACATGGTGTACCCAGTGGGACAGGCCTTATAGCTGCTCAGAAGTGGCCTCTAGGCTTTCCCTCTATAATTGTCGTTGAGGCTTGAATACACCACCAGGGTGACATGTCATTAATTGTAACAAATCCTGTTTTACTTTCATTTTAAAAGAATTACTCTGCAAGAATCCCATGTGTCAACTAAAGGGTGACAATTTCAGCGGACCATTGTGCCGTGAATCTCATTCAATCTTCTGTATTGTTTTCCTGTGTGTTGAGTTGTGGTTTCCTGCTGGGTCTGTGCGTGTTATTATGCATGAGGTAGAGACTACCTGTCCTATGTGGTGGGGTGGTAAGTCAGACAAGGCCAGCTGGGCACAAGCCTCTTGGCCTAAGCTGTGGATCACCCAGTTGATAAGTCTTTTGATCCAGAGCCTGAGACCCTAAATCTATTGTTGTATCACAGCTCTGAGATGCTTACTGCTTCACTGTGTGTTACGGCAGCCAGGTAAGTCTGCAGAATAAGAACACATGGGTTTTATATAGCACTTTTCAAAGACCCCATGACACTTAAGACTCTTAGGAACTAGGACAAAGCTGTTTGTATTTTCCTGGAACAGGTCACCTGTTTTACAGTCACCTCTAAACTAACTAACAGTCCTGCTCCACTGGATGGTTCACTTTTTCAGAGTGTGAGAGATGCCCCCATTCATTTCGATGAAACCTGGGCGTAGGGTTACAGAATTCAAGCAACTTTTGATAAATTCCCTGGTTTTCCAGAAATCCTGGTTGGAGTGTAAAATGACCCTCTTTGTTATATTTTCAAGAATTCTATGTGCAGCTCACACTCGAGAACGCTGGATACAGGGGTTCGCACTCTGGTCATGTCGGCAAAAGTTTAGTATAAAAGCTAAAAACCGAGTGTTTTCTCAACACACAGTGTACTTCCCCTTAAAGTCTGGGGTGAGTCTGATATCATATGCCCTAAACAGCCTCAGGGAGGTTTCGCCTTTGAGAAAGATGCTTTAACCACCAGGTTAGGTAGCTAAATCACAAGATTACAAGTCCATGTGGGAGGCCCATTAAGAGATAATGCCTTGATGTGACAATTTAACTAATGTTTCACCTACAGGCCAGTTACTGCTATCAGGGGTGACTCAGTCAACAGAGGAAGGCAATTGTGTCCAGAAGGGTATCCTACGAATCAGTTTTGAGGAGTTAGCGAGGTAACTTTGTTTAACTCTTAATTCAACTTGGGATAACCAACCATACAACTGTGGCTCATGTTGTAGACATGTACATTTCAGAGGCAACGAATCCTTCGGAATTAACCTGTTCCGGGGCAGGCTTACACAGGGCTAACTCCATTTAACCTGAATGAGTTGAGGACTAATGAAATCAGATTCCCTCCCTCTCGCAAAGATTGCATCACCATCCTTTTCATTTGAGGAAGAAGACTGATGAAATATTTAATTAGTCAAACGTTTAAAAAAGTAAAATGATAAAATACCCATCACATTATTTAGTAATGACGGAATGCATTTGAAACTTCAGTAAAACTTTTGTATAAAAAACAAAAGTATTGTTATTATACAATTAATTTATCGATAGGAGTGGGAAAGGTGTTCATGCATTGATAAGCACACCAAAGACACCCTTAACGATAGGTAATAAAAATAAAGATGACACTTTTAAAGACCTATTTCACACCACAGTCTGCTGAATTTGCAAGATAACTTTTCCTTAATTGTATATTTCGGCCCATGGATTGATGTTTCAGCATTGTCTCAATGAAGAGACCATACTCCGTACAAAGGCACTCTGAATGGCACACACACACGATCCATGTCTCAACTGTGTCAAGGCTTAAAAATAATGATTTAACCTGTATTATCCCCTTCTTCTACACTGATTGATGTGGGTTTAACAAGTGACATCAATAAGGGATCATAGCTTTCACCTGGTCAGTCTGTCATGGAAATAGCAGGTGTCAAAATAAAATCAAATAAAATCAAATTGCATTTATCATGTGCCGAATACAACTGGTGTTGATTTTACAGTGAAATGATTGCTTATGAACCTTTCCCAACAACGCAGAGTAAAAAATGAAAACATAAAAACGTATTAACTAGTAAAGACTAGTAAAAAGTGAAGAATAAAATAAAATACACAAGAATGGAGCTATATACAGGGAGTACCAGTACCAGATCAATGTGCAGAGGTATGTACAGGGAGTACCAGTACCAGATCAATGTGGAGCTATGTACAGGGAGTACCAGTACCAGATCAATGTGGAGCTATGTACAGGGAGTACCAGTACCAGATCAATGTGGAGCTATGTACAGGGAGTACCAGTACCAGATCAATGTGGAGCTATGTACAGGGAGTACCAGTACCAGATCAATGTGCAGAGGTATGAGTTACTTGAGGTAGATATGTACATGAAGGCAGAGTAAAGTGACTAGGCATCAGGATATATAATAATCGAGTCAAATAAAGACCAGAGTATCAGCAGCAAATGATGAGTGTAAAAGTGTTTGTTTTATGTGCGTATGTTTGAATGTGGGAGGGATTTGTGTGGCAGTGACAGTGTAGTGTGTGTGAGTATGTACGTATATAAAGTCTAGTGAGTGTGTGTAGGGTATGGTCAGTGGAGATATGGTAAGATATGGTCAGTGGAGATATGGTAAGATATGGTAAGATATGGTCAGTGGAGATATGGTAAGATATGGTCAGTGGAGATATGGTAAGATATGGTCAGTGGAGATATGGTAAGATATGGTCAGTGGAGATATGGTAAGATATGGTCAGTGGAGATATGGTAAGATATGGTCAGTGGAGATATGGTAAGATATGGTCAGTGGAGATATGGTAAGATATGGTCAGTGGAGATATGGTAAGATATGGTCAGTGGAGATATGGTAAGATATGGTCAGTGGAGATATGGTAAGATATGGTCAGTGGAGATATGGTAAGATATGGTCAGTGGAGATATGGTAAGATATGGTCAGTGGAGATATGGTAAGATATGGTCAGTGGAGATATGGTAAGATATGGTCAGTGGAGATATGGTAAGATATGGTCAGTGGAGATATGGTAAGATATGGTCAGTGGAGATATGGTAAGATATGGTCAGTGGAGATATGGTAAGATATGGTCAGTGGAGATATGGTAAGATATGGTCAGTGGAGATATGGTAAGATATGGTCAGTGGAGATATGGTAAGATATGGTCAGTGGAGATATGGTAAGATATGGTCAGTGGAGATATGGTAAGATATGGTCAGTGGAGATATGGTAAGATATGGTCAGTGGAGATATGGTAAGATATGGTCAGTGGAGATATGGTAAGATATGGTCAGTGGAGATATGGTAAGATATGGTAAGATATGGTCAGTGGAGATATGGTAAGATATGGTCAGTGGAGATATGGTAAGATATGGTCAGTGGAGATATGGTAAGATATGGTCAGTGGAGATATGGTAAGATATGGTCAGTGGAGATATGGTAAGATATGGTCAGTGGAGATATGGTAAGATATGGTCAGTGGAGATATGGTAAGATATGGTCAGTGGAGATATGGTAAGATATGGTCAGTGGAGATATGGTAAGATATGGTCAGTGGAGATATGGTAAGATATGGTCAAGATATGGTAAGATATGGTCAGTGGAGATATGGTAAGATATGGTCAGTGGAGATATGGTAAGATATGGTCAGTGGAGATATGGTAAGATATGGTAAGATATGGTAAGATATGGTCAGTGGAGATATGGTAAGATATGGTCAGTGGAGATATGGTAAGATATGGTCAGTGGAGATATGGTAAGATATGGTCAGTGGAGATATGGTAAGATATGGTCAGTGGAGATATGGTAAGATATGGTCAGTGGAGATATGGTAAGATATGGTCAGTGGAGATATGGTAAGATATGGTCATGGAGATATGGTAAGATATGGTCAGTGGAGATATGGTAAGATATGGTCAGTGGAGATATGGTAAGATATGGTCAGTGGAGATATGGTAAGATATGGTCAGTGGAGATATGGTAAGATATGGTCAGTGGAGATATGGTAAGATATGGTCAGTGGAGATATGGTAAGATATGGTCAGTGGAGATATGGTAAGATATGGTCAGTGGAGATATGGTCAGTGGAGATATGGTAAGATATGGTCAGTGGAGATATGGTAAGTGGAGATATGGTAAGATATGGTCAGTGGAGATATGGTAAGATATGGTCAGTGGAGATATGGTAAGATATGGTCAGTGGAGATATGGTAAGATATGGTCAGTGGAGATATGGTAAGATATGGTCAGTGGAGATATGGTAAGATATGGTCAGTGGAGATATGGTAAGATATGGTCAGTGGAGATATGGTAAGATATGGTCAGTGGAGATATGGTAAGGTATGGTCAGTGGAGATATGGTAAGATATGGTCAGTGGAGATATGGTAAGATATGGTCAGTGGAGATATGGTAAGATATGGTCAGTGGAGATATGGTAAGATATGGTCAGTGGAGATATGGTAAGATATAGTCAGTGGAGATATGGTAAGATATGGTCAGTGGAGATATGGTAAGATATGGTCAGTGGAGGTTGTTTGGCTACCATTAATTGACTATTTAGCAGTCTGGCCGTTTAGCAGTCTTATGGCTTGGGGGTACACTCTAAAAACAAAAGGTTCCTGGGGTATCCTTGAGGGGTTCTTCAAATTGAAACTGTGGGGGAACCCCTGTAAGTTCTTCAAGGAACACCTTTTAATGGATCCTCAAAGAACATTTTTAACTAGCCCTCCTCCCTATTCTTCTTCTTCTTCTTCTTAATAATAATATGCATAACAATAACAATAACACATTATTTTAGTTCTCAGTGTTTATTATGATTTTAGTGGCAAAGCAGAATAAAAAAATCCAAATATGAGGTAAACTCCTAGCAAGTCCAATGGATATATCCTCTGGTGTGGTGATATTAATGTGTTGATGTTCTCCGTTCCCATAGCCAGAATGATTTTGCAGTGCATGGTGATAGAACAGTTTTTCTGTTGTGTTCATCAGAGGTGTAGGGAGGGTGAAGTCCGTGAATCCTAAAAATAGTAATTGTACAGATGATTAACAAAACATGCACATGACAGAATTCATAGCTTGGATTGCGCAGATGATTATGGGTCTTGTCCCGTATGTTAACCATTGTGTGCTTGTGTTATTTATTAAGGGTACTCCTCACTCTTTTGTTTGGGTTTCAACCCTGTGTGTTGTATACGTGTTTGGTTGGTCTTCGTCCCCGTGCCTTTACATGTCATTTGGGTGAAATAAATAAAATATTACGCATTCCTGCACTTGTCTCCCGAATCATTCATACCAATGTGACACACACCTTGTCCATAATGTAGAGGCCTATGGGATATTCATTGAAGAGGTAAGGGAGGAGGATGGTACATGTGATGAGCATAACATACCAATTGATATAACTTTGTATGCCTCCTTGTCTGTATACCTACAGACACAAAAGTGAGCAGTTCAGTTATCTGCACGCAATACAGCCAATACATATTCCAACAGCCTACATATTCTTCCCTCTTGATATCCATTGAATTGTGTCCATTTTCTGTTTTCGAAAGATTGGCACATAAATGAAAAGACAGATGAGATGGTATCATCATAAAACAATATACTGTACATTTAGATCATACAAGGGATGAACCTTACCTTAAATTGAGGAGATCTTTACATTGTTCAGTTAAGTGCCTGCACCTGTTGATCTTTCAAATCAAAATGTTTAAATTGGGCAGTTAGGTTCCTGCGAGAACCCCCACCAACTAAGAAGGTTCCTCAATGAACCCCACCTCCTATGGGGTTCTTGGAAGCACCTTTTGGGGGCCATTGTCAGTACCAAGAACCCTTTGTGATGTACTGGGCTGTCCGCACCAACCTTTGTAGCGCTTTGCATGATCATAATGTTTTGTACACTCAGTGTACGTCACAGCGGTACAGTATTAACTTCCAGTCTGCCCATGGAAGAAAATAAATAACTTACTTAAGCTCTTGATTGGTTCTCTGTATTGAACACTGTTTTTCAGAGATGAAGGTTCTTACCTCTCCAAACCTGTCCAGCGGTAACCCAGCCTTGTCATCTAATTAAATCTTCTGTACTACTTCAGTTTTTAGCTTCATTTGCAGAGGAGATCTTGGATTCAACATAATGGGCTTTGCCGGTCTATAGAGAGCTTATAGCTACAAACAAGGATGTCCGGAGCTCTTTGTTGTCTCTCTTTATCTGAATAATCATCTTGTTCAGCCCTGATCCCTTGTAGGAGTCTGTCATTCAGCAAGGCAATGCCTCCAATCCCTGCTAATCTGTATTTATCCAAGGAAACACTTAATCTGTATTAACCATAGGCTGAGAGATGATCTGCAAGTGGCCAGATGAGACCCTCTCTGGGGAATTTGACGACATTTGTTGTCTGCAGATTTACAGTCTTTTTCGTGGGTAATCCTGAGACTCCCTCCACCCCTTCAGTCTATATGTACACCTGCAAAGCCATCATCCCACCAAGGTGTTTACTACACTTACATGTTCGTCCATGTGGCTCACTTACTGTCTTTCTGCCCAGGATCCTGTGATGGGAAGAGTGGGATAAGTTGGCCACCCAATCACAGGACAGCCACTGAGATCCATTCTAATTTAACAAGACAGAGGATAGAAAGAGTTTTGTTGATGCTGAGAATGGAATGTATATATATTTTTTAAATAACATTCTTAGAACGTTCTCTGAATGGTACCAAAGATTTATTGTGGGTTTTGAGAAAGTTTTCTTCACATTCTGAGAACGGAATGTATGTTTTGCAACCGGGACACTCCAATTAGTATGATATGGCACGTTTCGTATGGTAGTTATTCATTTGTGGATGTCCATCATCCATTTCCTATGATATGTTACGAATTGCAATTGGTATGATATGTTACGAATTGCAATTTGTTGTGGCTAATGTTAGCTAGATGACTAAGTGGCTAATGCTAACGTTAGCTATGTGGCTAACTTTAGCTCGGCTAGTGTTAGGGGTTAAGGTTAGAGCTAGGGTTAGGTTAAAGGGTTAAGCTTAGGGTTGGGGAAGGGGTAGCTAACTTGCTAAGTAGCTGCAAAGTTGCTGATTAGCTAAAGTTGTCTGAAATAAGATTTGAACACGCAACCTTTAGGTTGCTTGATGTTCAAGTTACTGTATGCGCCCACCAATCCACACCGGCTAAACAACCTACTTTCGTTTTTGTCTTGAGGAACCTTCTGTCTTATGCAACCATACCAGAAATAACAAATCATATTAATTTAAGTGTGCCAGATTCACATTTACTATGTTACCTCTAGCCTATGAGACCAGGTTGGATTTTAAATAACTTTCTTAGAAACTGTTCTGAATGACTACTGGACACTTCCAGGCCTCAGCAGAGGAATGAGAGAAATGCCCTGCAGGTCGGGTCATGCCATAAAGGTGATACCTACTCTCTCCACCTGCCAGGAGTTGAGCCGTCAGGCTTTTGTTCAAGAGTGTGTTTGTGAAATAACCTCTGTGAGAGCACACAGCAGCATAAGAGGCTGTCTAGACATCTCACCTCGCCCTGTTCCCTCACTCATCACTTCAAAGTACCAGCAGGAATGGGTTCAGCACGTAGCGTCCAGGGGCAGTGTGTGTGTGTGTGTATGTCTGTGTGCGTACATCTCTTTGTGTGGGTGTGTTTGCATGTGTGAGTGTGTGTGACTGTGTGTGGAGTAGTGAGGGATGGGAGTGAGGCCCGAGAAGGTTGGTCAGACACCCTTAGATACCCTTAGTGTAAGGGCCCTTAGTGTGTTTTGACAGAGTCCCCACCGTCCGACCACTTAAAGGGATGAAAAGAGGGCCCCTTCAACACGGCCAGAGGGTTTGGCGTGTGTCTCCCTCGATTAGGCCCTCTGACGCCAGCGCTGTAGAGGGGAATACAAACACCCTCAGATTGCCATCACACAGTCAGGAAGGGCGTAGCTGTATTTACAGGGGGTTATGTTGGGCTGAATGCAGACAGTGAATGGCCAACACCTCCTCTTCCTTCCCCTAACTCTTCAACATAACCCTGTTCCAAATATCCAATGCATCTGATAAAGCAGTTTAATTTGTGCATAGGAGTATATGATATGTTTGAGTGCATTTTTATGTAACTTCATATATGGGAGTGTGTGTGAATGTCTGTGAGTGTTTGGTGTATGAAGACGCTTCCTATCTGTCAGATGGTGCTGATAGGGAGAGGGGGTCCATATCTCTTGCTCTTTTAAGGCAGCAACACTGAACATGCTTGGGAATGTGGAAAAAACAGAGATGTCTCAGACAGTCTTCAGATATGAAGTAAAGCACCATGTCTGCAACAGTAACGCTTCTTTCCTACTTTGCGTGTGAGTGTGTCTGAGTGTGTGTCAGAAAGATAGAAGACTGGCATGGCGCCTGAGGTGCCAGACTCATACGCTCTCCTTGATAAAGCTGATAGCTGTCTAACAGAGCACAGTGATGAGGGAGAGGATATCCATGGATGGAAGACAAACACAAACACGTATCCCTCTAGTTTTGATTTACATTTGGTTCAGTTGTCAACTAATGTGAATTCAAAGTTGAATCAACAAAAAATATCACAATGTCATTGAAGTTAGGCTAAAAGTTAGATGAAAAACACACTAAATTCCCTTACGTTGATGAGTTTTTGCAAATCCAATCAGTTTTCCACGTTGATTCAACATTGCAAAAATCACTGAAGCTGGAGACGTATATATCTCCCTCACTAACTTTAAACATCAGCTGTCAGAGCAGCTTACCGATCATTGCACCTGTACATAGCCCATCTGTAAATAGCCCACCCAACTACCTCATCCCCATATTGTTATTTATTTTTTTGCTCCTTTGCACCCCAGTATCTCTACTTACACATTCATCTTCTATCACTCCAGTGTTTAATGGCTAAATTGTAATTATTTGCCACTATGGCCGATTTATTGCCTCACCTCCCTAAACTTACTACATTTGCGCACACTGTATAGAGACTTTTATATTGTGTTATTGACTGTACATTTGTTTATCCCATGTGTAACTCTGTGTTGTGTGTGTCACACTGCTTTGCTCTATCTTGGCCAGGTCACAGTTGTAAATGAGAACTTGTTCTCAATTGGCCTACCTGGTTAAATAAAAGTGAAAAAACAATAATAATCACATTGATTGAAATGTTGGTTGAAATGAAGTGGTGAAATGTTGATTCAACCAGTTTTTGCCCAGTGGGATGTTACTACAGTTTCCACTCCCATATCAACCCTTCATGCCAGCCTAACAGGAACTGGGGGCTCTCGGTTTGAGCCTGCCCCCCTCCTGGAGCATTTATGTATCCATCAGTCCCAGCAATGTAACATGGCATCTACAAACACCATCCCTGCAGATTACCATGCCCCCCCCCCCCCCCCCCACCTCTCCACTGTCTGGTGTGTCTGGCCCCAATCTTGTTAAGGAAGTAGCCAAACACTGATAATGAGGCTCTGTGACAGAGTTCTTCCATTGACAACCACTGACATCTTGCTCTGGGCAGTGAGTAGAAAACTGCAGTGACGTCACATACCAGTAGCAGGTATTCCCCTTTCATCTCTGTGTCTGACTCACCTGAAGATCCCTGGTCAGCTCATTTACACTATTGTGTAGATGAGCTGAAAGAGGTTGGTCAGCCTAATGATTAATTCCCCTGCTTAATTGGGATATAGGGTATTTATAGTTGACCAAAACAGTTAGATTTTGTGTGTAATTACACCTATAGCACTTCCAGACATTCCTGATTAATAGGGTTCCCTTCACCTTCAGCAATCATATACTTAACAAACAAATGTAAAGGACACTGGATGTATTTAAGTGTTTGTATTAAGGTGAGATCTGTGAATGCATTGACAGAGTTGGTAAGCTAACAGGAAGCTTTATAGTGAGGGAACAGGGCTTTATATACAAAGGCATGTAACATGCTACAGACTAAGGTAATACGTCATGGTAAATTACACAACAGGTGTTCAGTTTGACCATTACTCATGCATGTCTACTCAATTCATCTCCTATTCTTATTTGATTATGCTATGTGTCGCAGACAGTACTTTCTCTTTTCTGTCTGACACTAGAGCGAGCCCACATCCTATTCACACAGCAATTACAGAATGTGTCACTGTAGTTCAGCCAGAGCAGTCAGCCAGTAATCATTTTTGTCCAGTGATTAGCTACCTGTTGAAAGTAGCTTTCCCTTTTCCCTGTGCAGGCTCTGTTTGGGCTCTACTGTTCTACAGAGAGATAATAATGTTGCATGGATCCCCTTGGGTGTGGCAGCAGCAGCTCATGGACCCTCAGAACAACTGTATTTTGGTGAAGTTATGTTTTTTACAGGAGCAGGGTAAACATTGACATAGAGGGGAGGAGAGGAGAATCAGGCGGCAGAGAAAGGAGAGAGTCTGTAGTCTCTTGTGATGAACGAGGCTTAGGACATTCCTCAAAGTGTACAGAGTCAGGGTGAGGTAAGAACGTCCACACTGACATCTACTGGCTAGACACACACACACATACAAACACACCAAAACTGTCGTCGTTCGACTACAACCATCTCTCACCTACTAAAGTTGAGGCACCCAGATTCTCATGTCCTCTGGTTTTGGCTAAGGGCCTTGTTTTGTGGTGGGAGAGAGCCTCCCCTGAATCAACAATCCAAACCCCAGAGTCATGATAGAACTCTTAAAAATATGCCCAACAGATAGGGCTTATTCAGACAGAAGATATTTGAAGCAACAAAATTTCAATTGACATAATATGTACTGTACATTATCTTTTTTATTCACATTAGCAATGGAATGTCACATGCCGAGAGAGGGTTCGGGGTCTTGGCGACGTTACTTTCTAGCTCTGCAGGTCAAATTTACCGTAAATATCACAGCAGCCTTCACAGCAGCCTCTAGCTGGTAAGCATGCAAACTATTCAACTATGCCAGCAATTTCTCGTATACTATACTACACTCTTGAATAATGCAACAATACACAAGCATGTTCAGACATTTAAATGGTTTATTTTCTTGTCCATACACTCATTAATTTAGCTGCAAGACAATAACACAGCCAAAGTGGTACAGCTTCTGCTAGCTACCTAGCTAGCTTCTGCTAGCTACCTAGCTAGCTAATGTTAGCTAACATCAGGTAAATATATTATTGCAAAAATTAACATTTACCCCTCTCAGACGAAGATAAAAAGTACAGTAATGTTATCATACAGTGTCATTTATACGCTACAGAGCTAGGTAGCAAGCTAATAGCGTATTGAAGTTACTTAAGAACAAACCATGCTTAACTTCATCAATGTCATGCAAATCATTACATACAATTCTAATTGAAAAAATGGTTAATTCACAGAGTTTCTGCTATCATTCTTGCTTGCTTTTGTATTAAAGTAAATTCAGGTAAAAACTCAATGAAACAATTCTCTAACATAAGGAAGATGCCTATTATTTTCAGCTGTTTAAGAACTAATTGCTCTGCTATTAAGAATTGTACTGTAGGAGCATTTGACTCAACGAGACAATTCTGTTTACATCCGACGGCTCGGAGGGGGATGACCCTTGAAGAAGGCACGCCCACAACCCTGGGAGGTGGCATAGGAAACGTGACCAGTTCATAGTTTATATTACAGTAAAATGTCTAGCCGGGGGTGTTTTCTTGAAATCTCTAGGCAATCTCTCGTAGTTAGAATAGGCCCTTAGTTTTGTTCCATCCAAAGTGAGAACAAACACATCAACAGAGCCCGACAGAGAGCCCTGTCTGGACACACTAAAATAACTCTGTCCCTCCCAAACAAAGCTCTACAAAGCCTCCCACACAGGCCTCCCTGGTTCCCGCTAGCACAGTGACACTTAAGAGAGTTTCAGAGGCTGTTGAGGGAACATTAGTCTTTCCCTTACGGGGAGAAACCCTGTCTGTGGTACTAACTTTGGAGCCGTGGCTAATTGTCTGTGCATTGTCTCTGCCTGCCCTGGACAAGAGAGGCTCTGTCAAAGCACCAGCCTATGGCTGGGAGAGGGACCAGAGACCCATGTTTGTTTTTGAGGCGTTCTCCTGTTTTCCTGTGTGCCGCTCGTATTGTTCATGTGGGTTGTGGCTATTGTCTACCGGCGCGATAACCCACAGAGAAGCATGCATGTGTGAGTCTGGATCCCTGGGTCTGTCCAGTAGTTCTGTTTCTTGGTAGGTTTCCACCTACACAGGCTCTCCCCTGGCCCATTCACTCACAGACCATAATCCCTCGTCTGACAGGACACACAAAAACAGCCAAGCCAAGCACTTTTCAGGGCCTGAGTATCTTTTATCCCCATACCAACTAATTGAAGCTTTATGTTCTGTGTGCTTTTCAGGTTCAACATTGTTTTTTTTCAACCCAGGAAACAAAGGGAAAGCAGTTGTTGTGGTACATTTCTCACTGTTGTTAGTCTTTAATCAAATACTCTCGAGGTGAAACAGAATATAGATGTATTTTGACTTCTAGATTATTTTCATAAGAACCGTTAAACATCTGTCTATTCCTTTTGTGGTGATATTATAGTGTCGATGTGAAAAGGTGTAATGAAAACAAAAATATATTGAAGAATACAAAATATCAAATTTAACAGAGAGAGTGAAACAAAGGTAATTCATGACACAATCTGCTATTACTTTGTTTCAATATTCCAAAACTGCCTATCTGTCAGCAGTCTGTAAGGCAACTTTCACAAATATACATTGTCCCTGTGTGTGTGTGTGTGTGTGTGCGTGTGCGTGTGCGTGTGCGTGTGCGTGTGTGTGTGTGTGTGTGTGTGTGTGTGTGTGTGTGTGTGTGTGTGTGTGTGTGTGTGTGTGTGTGTGTGTGTAAGTGTGTGCACTTACAGATACAAACTATTTTGTCTCAGCATGCAGGCTTGCACATTAAAGTCCATGTCAGTCAGCAGGCTTCATTATTCCAAAGCCAACCTCAATGGCTATTGGAGGCCCCTCTCATCCCCAGAATAGTTGCAGCTCTGCGTGTTTTGACACATTACGTTTCAGCACTTCCAATATTTAAACAGTCACGGACCACCCAGGGAATCTAGCTTTGTTGCTTTATCTAAAATTTCATTGAGTGATTCGGACTTACACATTTTTTCTCACCGTTGGCCTTCACATGACACTCTTTCCTTAAGGAAAGGGAGGGTGTCATGATCCCTCTATTATCGACATGACAATCTCTATTACTTTGTGGTGTGCCACTATCAGTCCCCCCATGATCAGCATTCCACTCTCATCACACTGGAGGTGAGGACAGATCTCCTTATGATTGATCTGATCCACTCCTCCTTTGACCCAATTCACATTATCTCTGTAGCTAAAAGCAAACAGTGGGAGCGGTTGTTTCAGTCCTGGCCCTCCTCCAAGCTCACAGTGTTGGGAATGGGAATCCTTCATGGGTAGTTTATGGTTTATGGGTTTAGAAGAGTAGGAGGGGTATAGAAAGAAATACTGAGCTGTCCTGCAGGCCGCATTCGGTCTTCACCGAGGTTCGTAGGGCTGCGCTTTAAATGTATTATATTTCCTTGTGTCAAAATTCGCAAAACACTTGTCCTCTATCCATCCCTTTTGGAATGTTCAATGCTCCCTGACTGTCTAGCTTTCATTTCGATGACTCTTAGCAAACTGGACACAGTGAAGAGACAGGTTCATTATCATTTCAATGTTGATTGAGATCGTTTCCCTCCACAAATATTTTTTTACAAAAAATATCTATATTTTCTTTAACCTAAACCACCCACGGGCCAGGTTCAATGGCTTCGAGGGCTGGATCTGGCCCGCAGGCCGTATGTTTGACACCCCTGGTTTAGATCCTCATATTGGGCTTAGAGATCACATAGCTCATTTGAGGAGACACTCCAGTGCCTCCAGCAGGAGCAAAGCCAAGCCGAACAGCATCAGGCTCAGTGTTTTTGGGTTGGTGTCAAGTCTGTTTACACGCCGAGGAGTCTCCTTTCACAACCACCTCACACTGTACATACTTGAAAAGTGACATCATTCACAACTTAGGAGATCACAGCCACATCGCCCACACCTTTTGGAATCCAAATGGATCTATACCTTACACACTTACGTAAGAAGTGGGGTGAAGACAAATGCAAGAAATTGCACCCAACTGCTCCTGATAAAATTACATGAAGTCTATTAAAATCATAAATGTCCCAATGCATCGAAGATGGTACGTGTTATTTATCCAACCCTAAACCTAGACATCTGTCCTTTAAGAATACACTCCTAATAGACTCAATAATGCTGAAAAAAGTTCATAAATGTGACCCCATTCTAAAGCCTGCTACTGAACTGCCAATGTTTTACTATTAAAAGGAGATGGTAGAGGTACCAGAGACCAGCACATAAACAGCCAGGGAAAAAGAGTACAAATAAGCTTGTCAGACAAATAATACTGTCTCAAGCATCCTAGGGTCAAGCAGAAACACACACAGACTTTCCTGCTGGCTAATGCCCCTCAGAATCAAGATTATCTTATTAAGAGATTTGCACAAACAAGTTACAATCTAGAGGAATCTTACGAAATGCCAGATGTTGATTATAATGGCTAATCGCTGACAAACCCTTCTAGGAAGCTCCACATGGCTCCAATGTCTGGCACCAAGCCTTACCTATCAACAACTTTACTGATTAACAACTTTAGCTCAATGTACTGTCCTGTAAACTAGGGTGATCGAGGATGAACTAAGCTCATATCCTAATGCCATTTCCATAAAAGTAAAGGAATCTTAAAAATGTGCACAAAATATATATTACTCATAAAAGTACATTCAAATTTATTCCGATCATAACATTTTATCATTGTCATCGTCATTGCCATCAAGTTGTTTTCAAGCAATTGGTGGCTTATTTGAGTATGAACAACTTACAGCACGCAAACACAGCACACAAACTGCTTTATTGAAAGTCAGTAATGCTCTATTCTAGTTCTTTTGGATCAGTCAGTGCCACGTTTGATACTATTGATCATGACATCCTTGTTGACAGGCTGGAGAGGTGGGTCGAAATCTCTGGCATTGGCCTCGACTGGTTCAGGTCATATCATGTGGCAGACATTCCTCAGTGAGCATGGATGATTCAGTTTTGTCCCCAGTAACTATTTACTGTGGTGTCCCTCAGGGGTAAATGCTGGGCCCCCTCCTTTTTCCCCTTTACTTACTTCCCTTGGTAACATCAACAGCAATCAAAACATTCAGTTTCACTGCTATGTGGATGACACACAGCTTTATTATTTACCAATCAGACCCATTGTTGACATTAAATGTTGGATGTCTAGCCATTTTTTCCAGCTGAATGATAAGAAATCAGAGGCTGTTGTATTTAGCCACCACCTTGCTAGAACCCAGATTGGAAAGCCCACGGCCAAAAACCTTGTCTTATTTGATCCTGACCTAAACCTTGAGCATGGAGAGAAGGTTATACATGCTTTTATTTCCTTACACCTAGATTACTGCACATGTCTCAGTCAGAAATCACTAAATCGTCTACAGTTAGTTCGAAAAGGTGCAGATCGGCTTTTAACAGGCCCCAGAAAATGTAGCCATATCACACCTATTTTAGCTTCTCTGCACTGGCTACCAGACACTTTTAGACTAGATTTAAAATGTTATTAATCACGATTAAAGCTAGGCTTGGTTTCGCCCAATCCTACATATTTGCTCTTTTATCTCCCTACGAGCCAGGACGCAGCCTGAGATCCTCTGAAAGGGCATTGTTTACCATTCCAAGTCGAGGTTGAAAACGAAAACGAGACAGAGCATTTGCCATTAGGGACCATAGAGTATGGAATGGTCTGCCAGAGATTAGGGACCATAGAGTATGGAATGGTCTGCCAGAGATTAGGGACCATAGAGTATGGAATGGTCTGCCAGAGATTAGGACCATAGAGTATGGAATGGATTAGATTAGCCAGAGATTAGGACCATAGAGTATGGAATGGTCTGCCAGAGATTAGGACCATAGAGTATGGAATGGATTAGATTAGCCAGAGATTAGGGACCATAGAGTATGGAATGGTCTGCCAGAGATTAGGACCATAGAGTATGGAATGGTCTGCCAGAGATTAGGACCATAGAGTATGGAATGGTCTGACAGAGATTAGGGACCATAGAGTATGGAATGGTCTGCCAGAGATTAGGGACCATAGAGTATGGAATGGTCTGCCAGAGATTAGGGACCATAGAGTATGGAATGGTCTGCCAGAGATTAGGGACCATAGAGTATGGAATGGTCTGCCAGAGATTAGGACCATAGAGTATGGAATGGTCTGCCAGAGATTAGGACCATAGAGTATGGAATGGTCTGCCAGAGATTAGGACCATAGAGTATGGAATGGTCTGCCAGAGATTAGGACCATAGAGTATGGAATGGTCTGCCAGAGATTAGGACCATAGAGTATGGAATGGTCTGCCAGAGATTAGGGACCATAGAGTATGGAATGGTCTGCCAGAGATTAGGACCATAGAGTATGGAATGGTCTGCCAGAGATTAGGGACCATAGAGTATGGAATGGTCTGCCAGAGATTAGGGACCATAGAGTATGGAATGGTCTGCCAGAGATTAGGACCATAGAGTATGGAATGGTCTGCCAGAGATTAGGGACCATAGAGTATGGAATGGTCTGCCAGAGATTAGGACCATAGAGTATGGAATGGTCTGCCAGAGATTAGGGACCATAGAGTATGGAATGCTCTGCCAGAGATTAGGACCATAGAGTATGGAATGGTCTGCCAGAGATTAGGACCATAGAGTATGGAATGGTCTGCCAGAGATTAGGACCATAGAGTATGGAATGCTCTGCCAGAGATTAGGGACCATAGAGTATGGAATGGTCTGCCAGAGATTAGGACCATAGAGTATGGAATGGTCTGCCAGAGATTAGGACCATAGAGTATGGAATGGTCTGCCAGAGATTAGGGACCATAGAGTATGGAATGGTCTGCCAGAGATTAGGAACATAGAGTATGGAATGGTCTGCCAGAGATTAGGACCATAGAGTATGGAATGGTCTGCCAGAGATTAGGACCATAGAGTATGGAATGGTCTGCCAGAGATTAGGACCATAGAGTATGGAATGGTCTGCCAGAGATTAGGACCATAGAGTATGGAATGGTCTGCCAGAGATTAGGACCATAGAGTATGGAATGGTCTGCCAGAGATTAGGGACCATAGAGTATGGAATGGTCTGCCAGAGATTAGGACCATAGAGTATGGAATGGTCTGCCAGAGATTAGGGACCATAGAGTATGGAATGGTCTGCCAGAGATTAGGGACCATAGAGTATGGAATGGTCTGCCAGAGATTAGGACCATAGAGTATGGAATGGTCTGCCAGAGATTAGGGACCATAGAGTATGGAATGGTCTGCCAGAGATTAGGACCATAGAGTATGGAATGGTCTGCCAGAGATTAGGGACCATAGAGTATGGAATGCTCTGCCAGAGATTAGGACCATAGAGTATGGAATGGTCTGCCAGAGATTAGGACCATAGAGTATGGAATGGTCTGCCAGAGATTAGGACCAATGGTCTGCCAGAGATTAGGACCATAGAGTATGGAATGCTCTGCCAGAGATTAGGGACCATAGAGTATGGAATGGTCTGCCAGAGATTAGGACCATAGAGTATGGAATGGTCTGCCAGAGATTAGGACCATAGAGTATGGAATGGTCTGCCAGAGATTAGGGACCATAGAGTATGGAATGGTCTGCCAGAGATTAGGACCATAGAGTATGGAATGGTCTGCCAGAGATTAGGGACCATAGAGTATGGAATGCTCTGCCAGAGATTAGGACCATAGAGTATGGAATGGTCTGCCAGAGATTAGGACCATAGAGTATGGAATGGTCTGCCAGAGATTAGGACCATAGAATATGGAATGCTCTGCCAGAGATTAGGACCATAGAGTATGGAATGGTCTGCCAGAGATTAGGACCATAGAGTATGGAATGGTCTGCCAGAGATTAGGGACCATAGAGTATGGAATGGTCTGCCAGAGATTAGGGACCATAGAGTATGGAATGGTCTGCCAGAGATTAGGACCATAGAGTATGGAATGGTCTGCCAGAGATTAGGACCATAGAGTATGGAATGGTCTGCCAGAGATTAGGGACCATAGAGTATGGAATGGTCTGCCAGAGATTAGGACCATAGAGTATGGAATGGTCTGCCAGAGATTAGGACCATAGAGTATGGAATGGTCTGCCAGAGATTAGGACCATAGAGTATGGAATGGTCTGCCAGAGATTAGGACCATAGAGTATGGAATGGTCTGCCAGAGATTAGGACCATAGAGTATGGAATGGTCTGCCAGAGATTAGGGACCATAGAGTATGGAATGGTCTGCCAGAGATTAGGACCATAGAGTATGGAATGGTCTGCCAGAGATTAGGACCATAGAGTATGGAATGGTCTGCCAGAGATTAGGACCATAGAGTATGGAATGCTCTGCCAGAGATTAGGACCATAGAGTATGGAATGGTCTCCCAGAGATTAGGACCATAGAGTATGGAATGGTCTGCCAGAGATTAGGACCATAGAGTATGGAATGGTCTGCCAGAGATTAGGACCATAGAGTATGGAATGGTCTGCCAGAAATTAGGACCATAGAGTATGGAATGGTCTGCCAGAGATTAGGAACATAGAGTATGGAATGGTCTGCCAGAGATTAGGACCATAGAGTATGGAATGGTCTGCCAGAGATTAGGACCATAGAGTATGGAATGGTCTGCCAGAGATTAGGACCATAGAGTATGGAATGGTCTGCCAGAGATTAGGACCATAGAGTATGGAATGGTCTGCCAGAGATTAGGACCATAGAGTATGGAATGGTCTGCCAGAGATTAGGGACCATAGAGTATGGAATGGTCTGCCAGAGATTAGGACCATAGAGTATGGAATGGTCTGCCAGAGATTAGGGACCATAGAGTATGGAATGGTCTGCCAGAGATTAGGGACCATAGAGTATGGAATGGTCTGCCAGAGATTAGGACCATAGAGTATGGAATGGTCTGCCAGAGATTAGGGACCATAGAGTATGGAATGGTCTGCCAGAGATTAGGACCATAGAGTATGGAATGGTCTGCCAGAGATTAGGGACCATAGAGTATGGAATGCTCTGCCAGAGATTAGGACCATAGAGTATGGAATGGTCTGCCAGAGATTAGGACCATAGAGTATGGAATGGTCTGCCAGAGATTAGGACCATAGAGTATGGAATGCTCTGCCAGAGATTAGGGACCATAGAGTATGGAATGGTCTGCCAGAGATTAGGACCATAGAGTATGGAATGGTCTGCCAGAGATTAGGACCATAGAGTATGGAATGGTCTGCCAGAGATTAGGGACCATAGAGTATGGAATGGTCTGCCAGAGATTAGGACCATAGAGTATGGAATGGTCTGCCAGAGATTAGGGACCATAGAGTATGGAATGCTCTGCCAGAGATTAGGACCATAGAGTATGGAATGGTCTGCCAGAGATTAGGACCATAGAGTATGGAATGGTCTGCCAGAGATTAGGACCATAGAATATGGAATGCTCTGCCAGAGATTAGGACCATAGAGTATGGAATGGTCTGCCAGAGATTAGGACCATAGAGTATGGAATGGTCTGCCAGAGATTAGGGACCATAGAGTATGGAATGGTCCATGCCTGCCAGAGATTAGGGACCATAGAGTATGGAATGGTCTGCCAGAGATTAGGACCATAGAGTATGGAATGGTCTGCCAGAGATTAGGACCATAGAGTATGGAATGGTCTGCCAGAGATTAGGGACCATAGAGTATGGAATGGTCTGCCAGAGATTAGGACCATAGAGTATGGAATGGTCTGCCAGAGATTAGGACCATAGAGTATGGAATGGTCATAGACCATAGTATGGAATGGTCTGCCAGAGATTAGGACCATAGAGTATGGAATGGTCTGCCAGAGATTAGGACCATAGAGTATGGAATGGTCTGCCAGAGATTAGGACCATAGAGTATGGAATGGTCTGCCAGAGATTAGGACCATAGAGTATGGAATGGTCTGCCAGAGATTAGGACCATAGAGTATGGAATGGTCTGCCAGAGATTAGGACCATAGAGTATGGAATGGTCTGCCAGAGATTAGGACCATAGAGTATGGAATGGTCTGCCAGAGATTAGGACCATAGAGTATGGAATGGTCTGCCAGAAATTAGGACCATAGAGTATGGAATGGTCTGCCAGAGATTAGGCTTGCAGATTCAGTGACGCTTTTTAATCCCTGCTGAAGACACTTTTATAAAGATGTTTTCAATGCATGATTTTCAAAAGCTATCTTTTATAGTTCTCCTTCATCTCTTTGTTAGTACTTTATTACTTTATGTGAAGCACTTTGTTACTTGTATTGAAAAGCGCCTTACAAGATATTATTATTATCAGTCATAGGCATCATCATCCTCCTGATTGTTGTTGTTGTTGTCTTGGTGAACAACACCAAGGAGTACATATGATCAATGCCACCATATAGCGCACATGTAAGGGTCATATCAGAGTTCTTGTTGTAATAGGGTAATCGTTTTGGTATAGGTTTGGTCAAAAGTGTTAAGTGGGAGGCCTTTGACTGTAAGGGGTCATTTTGAAGACCAATATTTACTTATACTGCAGGTGAAAATGGATAATCCAGATTTCTTTCTAATCATTTGGTTGTATCCTTCTTCATTGGCACAGAGTTGGGTTTTTACAGTCCAGCAGGAGAGAATAGATATGCTTATGAGTTTAAGGGTCTGCAAGTCGAACATCTCATTCCAAAATTATGGAAATTCATATGGAGTTGGTCCCCATTTGCTGCTATAACAGCCTCCAATCTTCTGGGAAGGCTTTCCTCAAGATGTTGGAACATTGCTGCGGGGACTTGCTTCCATTCAGCCACAAGAGCATTAGTGAGGTTGTGACTGGTGTTGGGCGATTAGGCCTGGTTCGAAGTCGGCGTTCCAATTCATCCCAAAGGTGTTCGATGGGGTTGAAGTCAGGACTCTGTGCAGGCTAGTCAAGCTCTTCCACACCGATCTCGACAAACCATTTCTGTGTGGACCTCGCTTTGTGCATTGTCATGCTGAAACAGGAAATGGCCTTCCCCAAACTGTTGCTACAAAGTTAGAATCACAGAATTTTTTGGAATGTCATTGTATGCTGTAGTGTTAAGATTTCCCCTCACTGGAACTAAGGGGCCTAGCCTGAACCATGAAAAACAGCCCCAGACCATTTTTACTCCTCCACCAAACTTTACAGTTGGCACTATGCATTCCGGTATGTAGCGTTTTCCTGGCATCCGCCAAACCTAAATTAGTCCGTCAGACTGCCAGATGCTGAAGCGTGATTCATCACTCCAGAGAATGTGTTTCCACTGCTCCAGAGTCCAATGTCAGCGAGCTTTCCACCAACCCAGCTGACGCTTGGCATTGCACATGGTGATCTTAGGCTTGTGTGCGGCTGCTCGGCCATGGAAACCATTTCATGAAGCTCCTGATGAACAGTTCTTGTGCTGAAGTTACTTCCAGAGGCAGTTTGGAACTTGGTAGTGAGTGTTGCAACAGAGGGCAGATGATTTTTACGCAACTACGTGCATCAGCACTCAGTGGTCCCGTTCTGTGAGGTTGTGTGGCCTACCACTTCGCTGTGGTCCCATTCTGTGAGCTTGTGTGGCCTACCACCTCTCAGCTGAGCCGTTGTTGCTCATAGATGTTTCCACTTAACAATAACAGCACTTCCAGTTGATCAGGGCAGCTCTAGCAAGGCAGAAATTTGACAAACAGACTTGTTGGAAAGGTGGCATGCTATGACGGTGCCACGTTAAAAGTAATTGAGCTATTCAGTCCGGGCCTTCCTACTGCCAATCTTTGTCTATGGAGATTGCATGGCTGTGTGCTTGATTTTATACACCGGTCAGCAACAGGTGTGGCTGAAATAGACGAATCCACTAATTTGAAGGGGTGTCCACATACCTTTGCCAGTGTAGTGTATTATCCCCTAAACTGATCTCATCTTCTATGTGACATACAGAGATATTTCTGAAAAAATCTATCAAAATGTGGACAAGATTGTTTCAACCTGGCTCAAGATTGTAACAACCAATGGGAAACCACACACTGAGTAAAGGAATAACACAATTAATTTATTCCATAAATAAAGTAAACACTCACAACACTAATCAGGTGAGGCATGAAGGTCAGTATATTAAGTGTCCACTGCCAAAGTCACAACAAAACAACCAAAAGTATGCATGGAGAGAGGAATCTCTTGCAGAATGGGGAAACAGTGGCTTTATGCTACAGCAGAACTTTCACAGGTGTGCACCATCAGCACTGACGACCCTCCCAGCTCCGCCCACCTCTCCTACTCCACCCACCAATCTCCTGCAGGAAGTAAGCACAGCAAAAACCTAATAGACAGAGCAGAGAGGGGCCGTCACACCCCCACCCATACAAACGGGAACCTCCCATGTCCAAACAAAACCAAAATGTTTTAATAAACACAAGCAATAAACAATACAAATGTACTTGCACTCCCTGGACATCCAACCACCCAGGTCCACCACTTAACTCAACCCACACCTCCACCTTCAGCAACCATGGCGCCTGGATGCACATGAAGAAAAAGAGAGGAAGAGAGAGACCAAGAGAGGTGACCAAATTGTCGGAGAACAGACAACACAGTATTAAACAGGACCCCCCCCCCCCCCCACACACACACACACACACACACACACACACACACACACACACACACACACACACACACACACACACACACACACACACACACACACACACACACACACACACACACACACACACACACACAACACGCTTCCACCGTGGGTTAAACAGAAGAACCCAAGAACAGGTTAAGTGTCCCTTGCAGGTTCAGGCAAGTCTGAGGCAATAGAGGATGGGATGGAAGGACATGCATAGTAAAACTTCAACAAGTTCACATGACAGAGCTGTGTAGCCTTTTTCCTTTGAGGAGTTGCAACCACATAGTTCAACTCCGAAACCTGACGTACTACTGTATATGGCCCATTACATTTAGCCTGAAAATGAGAACCAACAATAGGTAACAGAGCGAGGACTTTGTCACCAGGACTGAACTGGCAGTGCTCAGCTCACCAGTCAAAAGGTCACTTCATCTTACACTGAGAAGATGTTAACATTTTCCCTGCAACCATCACTGCGAAGACAAGGTTCCCCAAAGTGACCTTAATGCGTCAGCTCATATTCATCAGCAAACACGGCAGCCTCCGAAGCGGTCTGCACCTTGTGCCCATTTATGTATGTGGCAAGGCGGTAAGAGACAGATTCTTTGAACAGCTCCAGCACAACTAAACTGCACAACTGCTCGTAGATTGTAATATCCAACGAAGTGCACCATCAGTTAAACTGGGTGTGCAAATCCCATGCAAACTCAACAAGTCTGTTTGTTAGCTTGGGGATACGCTTCAGGAACTAACTCACAGGCGTGCAACACAGCAGCTTTAACTTTGCCATAGTTTTGGCTGTCAGCAACGTTAAGAGCCGAGTAGGCCTCCTGTGCTTTCCCAGTTAGCACACATTGCAACATCAACGCACGGTCGGTGTCAGGACAATTCCTGGAATCTGCAGTGAAAAGTGAAATCTGCAGTGAAAAGAATGTCAGAATTTCGTCAGGAGCCTCAAGTTTCCAGCTACGCAGAAGGAAAACTGAGCACGACCTCCGGAAAGATCACCGTAACTGTCATTAAGAGACATGTCAGAGAGCTTTCCATCTCTGACCAAATCTAAACAGACTTGTTGCAGTGTCAGTTTGGCACACTCCTTTTATTCTTCAGGCTAGGGTCCTTTTTTCAGAATTTCCGCCTGACTGACGTGCCCAAAGTAAACTGTCTGTTACTCATGCCCAGAAGCCAGGATATGCCTATAATTGGTATCATTGGATAGAAAATACTTTGAGGTTTGTGGAAATGTTCAAATAGTGTATGAGACTATAACTGTCACGCCTTGGTCATTGTGTCATTTGTGTTTTTGTTATATGTTTGGGTAGGCCAGGGTGTGACATGGGTTTATATGTTGTTTTCGTATTGGGGTTTGTATTATTTGGGATCGCGGCTGATTAGGGGTGTGGTATAGGCTTGGCTGCCTGAGGCGATTCCTAATCAGTCAGGTGATTCTCGTTGTCTTGGATTGGGAACCGTATTTAGGCAGCCTTAGTTTCGCTTTGTAATTCATGGGTGATTGTACCTGTCTCTGTGTTGTAGTCACCAGATAGGCTGTAATTAGTTTCACGTTCCGTTCTGTTGTTTTTGTATTTAGTTTCAGTTATTTCATGTACCGCGTTTTTCATTCATTTAAGTCATGAGTAACCAACACGCTGCATTTCGGTCCGACTCTCTTCTTTCAACAGACGAACGCCGTTACAATAACACAATTGATATGGTAGCCAAAAATCCAAAGATATCCTTCTTTGAGATCCCACGCTCTTTCAATGGAAAGCTATGGGTCCTATGTAATTCCAGCTCCCAGATTGCAATTCCTATGGCTTCCACTAGATGTCAACAGTCTTTGTTCAAGGTTCCAGGCTTGTTTCTTCCAAAACAAGGAAGAATTTTGAGTTTTGGTACAAAGAGTCACAGTTGGAAATCAGTCTGAGGGTGCGCAAGGAAGAGGACGTGCACTTGCTAATTTTACTTTTCTATTGAACATACTTCTTTCCGTATGAAATATTATAGTTTATTTACATTTTAGGGTACTAGAGGATTGAATAGAAACATAGTTTGACTTGTTTTATCAAAGTTTAGCCGTAGCTTTTTGGATTCCTTTGTCTGCATGTTGAACGAGTGGAATACTGAAATCGATCGCGTCAACTAAGTAGACTTTTTGAGATATAAAGAAGGATTTTATCTAACAAAACAACCATGCATGTTGTAGCTGGGACCCTTGGGATTGCAAACAGAGGAAGATTTTCAAAAAGTAAGTGATTATTTAATTGCTATTTGTGATTTTATGAAGCCTGTGCTGGTTGAAAAATATGTTGATGTGGGGTGTCGTACTCAAACAATCGCATGGTATGCTTTCGCTGTAAAGCCTATTGTAAATCAGACAATACAGTTAGATTATCAAGAATTTAAGCTTTTAACCGATATAAGATACTGGTTTAACACTCCTTTATTGGTTTAACACTCCTTGGGGGCATGGAGAAAAGATGGGATGTCTCCACACGGGAGCAATTTTTGGATCCACTGCAGAATCCAATGTATAAGGCCACCATATCGGTAGGAAGATATGAGAGTATCCGTTGCTACCTGAGGCTGGATGACAAGAGGACCAGAGTGTTCAGAGAGGCAACAGACCACCTGGAAGCCTTCCAGTATGTATGGGACCTTTTCCTAGCAAACTGTAGTGGAAGGTTCATCCCCAGCGACTGCGTCACAGAAGATGAGCAGCTTTCCTCCAGACATGACGCTTGGCATTTTGTCCAAACAGGCTGTCATGTTCCTTTTACTCCACAGAAGAACTGAGGCAATGGAAAGATGTGGGGTGATGAAAGAGAGCCATGCCGCCACCACCATTTCTTCAACATGAAAGAGAGGAGGATGGCATTGCCGTTTCTCTACAGGTATTGTGAGTTCACATTTTTTTTCTACTTACATGCACACACAGAACAGACACATCATATCTATCTTACATTGATTGGACTAATTGTTTTTGGTATCTTTTAGTTGTCACTGTATTAGACTAAGCATAGGTGACTTGATGATATTGAAATGTTGAAGTTGATGGTGCTGGAATAGTGGAGGCAGCTCCTGTTTTCTTTGCGACTTGCAGTAACTCTCCGTGGTTCTAAATCAATAGAACGTTACTTAGGTTTTCTAATGGATTTTATGGAAAGTTTACAGAACAATTTGAGCACATTATTTTCAATTGAATCCTGAGGAAACCTGTAGGAAGCGTAATGCTGAAGTACTGAAATTCCCACAGAAGAATGTTGTTTCTTAGCGGTCTTGTAACAATTTGTGAACATTCAAAATGTCAAACCAGTTGGAGAATGTTACATGTAACCATGTTTGAAACATTTAGGAAACGTTCTGTCTGTACGTCTCTGTCACAGGTGTGACTAGTTGCCTGATTAACGCAAGAAGAGCTCCCATTGGCTAGTTGATGTAGCATGTGTTTTCTGATGTGTGTATTTAAACCCTGTTCTTGTTGTGTTATAGGTGGTTACCCACAGGAAGTGATGCAGTCCAGAGGCATGGTTGGACCTTTGTGCAGCGGTGGTGTGTTAAGTGCAAATGGAGCATATGTTTGAGGGAAAATTGACATCAAGTGAAGGGAAACCGAGGCTTTCTGAATGCTTTGGTGCTTTTAACAAATTGTGCTGAAAAATGGTTCCTTACCCTGTGCTTTCTGTTCACAATAGACATTATAGTGACATCTGCTGGTCAGCAATAAATAGCTGTGTGACTCACAGATTTTTTTCCCTCTGTAGCAGTAAATTGTTGGCTTTAGTAGCCTCTAATCAGTTGGCATACCAACCAGGTTTGCATTTTGTAACGCTTCCCTTTTCGACCTTCAAGTTTACTTTTTAAAAACTTAATCTGTCATTATCAACTCTGAGTTCGACTCAAGATAACGGCTGTGGTGAATTCTCATGACGGATCTAGAGATTATGAGCACCTGTCATATAGGAAATGTTGACATTTCTGAATTGCTAACCTAGGCGGAAGATCCCATAGAGATGGTTAGAGGATGCATTGTACAGACCTGGATGGAATTGTGATCCTCCCTTAACCCATAGGAAGTCCCACCCAGTTGATTACTTCAAAATGGTGAAAGTTGACAATGGCGCAGCCCATGCTAAAACTGACTTTTGTGCATAATTTGGGCTAATTTCAACTCCACATTTTCAATATGACGTGAATGTGGGATTATTGCAAAGTGCACTCCGCCGTAAGCAATGCCCCAGTGGGCGGCGCTAGTTATTATATTGCTTGTGTGCTGGGACACCATTACGGAGACGGGCCTCTCATTTTACAATGGGTCCTTGATGACTCTGAGTAGTTATAATAATATACCAAACATCAGGAACACTTCCGTAATATTGAGTTGCATGGTGTATTTTTGTGGTTCAGGCCAGGACTCTTAGTTCTAGTGAAGGGAAATCTTAACTCTACAGCATACAATGACATTCTGTGCTTCCTTTGTGTCAACAGTTTGGGGAAGGCCACTTCCTGTTTCAGCATGACAATGCCCCCATACACAAAGCGAGGTCCATACAGAAGTGGCTTGTTGAAATCGGTGTGGAAGAACTTTACTGGCCTGTACAGATCCCTGACCTCAACCCCATTGAACACCTTTGGGATGAATTCCCCAACATCCGTGCCCGACCTCCCTAATGCTCTTGTGGCTGAATGGAAGCAGGTCCCTGCAGCAGGTCCCTGCAGCAATGTTCCATCATCTAATGGAAGGCCTTCCCAGAAGAGTGGAGGCTGTTATAGCAGCAAAGGGTGGACCAACTCCAAATTAATGATTTTAGAATAAGCTGTTTGACGTGCAGGTGTCCATACTTTTGCACATGTGCTGCTATTCAACGACAGTTGAGTTCTCAATAGAAAATACTCTTCCTAAGGGGGAGTTTGTTTACTAAGCTACCAGAATTATTTGGATAATGTGGTTTCCACCAGTGTCTGGAATAATTTGACCAATTTGGTTGACATTAAATTCACATTGTTATTGAGACTTGTCCTATCTCTGTGCAGAGACACACTTTGTACTTATAAAAACATTGGTGCCAGTTGGAAATTGTGGTGTTTCTAGACATGGCCCACTAACACTTATGGATTCATAACTGGATGGGAAACGGTTGTCTTTAGTTGTCTTTACTTATTGAATGGTGACGGTTTTCAATGTGTCAATTCTATGCCATGCAAATTACACTAAAGACAGTCACTGTGAATACGTTGTTTTGTACTGTCTGATTTATCCATTTTGTAAATGTGAAGGCTTATTTAAAAGTGTGACAAAGTATAAGTCAATTCCCTACCAGTCTGTTGGTGGGAACTAAGGGGAATGTAATTGACTAGGTGCTTGTTCACTCTGGGGTGCTGGTTTGCCCAAATAATAGACTGTGGAATCAGAGTTGACTAGAAGTATTTTAGTAGTTTAGCTTAGTACAGAACACAGCTTAGATGAGACATAGGTTAGACACTTGAAATGCATTTATTTTATTGACCAGTTCTATTTAACCACCTTGTCTGGACCACAGGGTGTACATGTGTCCACTGTCAGTCTCTCTCACTCATCACCGGGGAACTAACACATCAGCACCTAAGGACTTTCAGTCCCCTTAGATAACTCCAACAAAGGATAAATGCTAGGCCTACATAGCAACAAGCCATGCAACTAATCCTTCTAATTATTGCATGACTGTTTAGAACAGAAAGATCTACTTGGCTGAATTAAGAAGTGGTAAATTATTTACAATATAAATTGCTTCCTAATCACACGTACACTAACAGAATAAAGAATGTTTTATTTCAAACAGTCATTAATTGATGGGAAAAGTAAGCAACTTCAATGTGAGTCATATTCTGCCAGTGTAACAGCCTGACCTTGCCATTTATTTTGCAATAAGTGTTGCTGTGGACACTGGATATTCAGACCAGCCAATGGTGCACACAGATGTTTGACCCCGCTGTGATGCTATCTGTTACTTTTCTCAGCCAATTAAGCGCAAACTGTTCAGTTGATTCTGTACTGGTCTACTACAGGGATCTTTTCAGGCTCCCTCAGTCTTTGCCCACCATCCTCACTGCCTCAACTTATGGACTTTCTGCAATGCTCTCTCTCACCTTAAAAACTTGTCTCACTTGTACAGGACATTTCTCATCTCCAGCAACATGGCCACCATCACAATTTTTTTTAAATCCACCAAAAACTACACACCTTTGTTTCACATGCCCTCCTGCACACTTCTCACACCTCGGAATCTCCCTCCTACATACTGCTGCAACATGACCATAAACTTGGCACCTGAAACACTGTAGTGGGTTCGGAACAAAAGCTTTCACTGGATAAATTATGTACCCTAGCATGACTTTATCAGAGAAACACTCTGAAGGACAGAACGGGTCTCAGTCTCGCCCTCACTACCGGGTCTGCGTCGAACCAAACTGTGTGCATCAGACACCGGGGATACTCAACTTAAGTTGAGCCACCTCAACACTCAGTGGCACTCTGCTTTGGAGAGCAAAGCAGGACACATCTTGTCACGAAACGCGTAAAGCCCTCTCCCTCTGGGCAGCAAACACATAAAATAAATCAACACAGGTCCATTTTTAGATACTTGTACGAATTCACAAAACCCAACTCCTTCTTTACTGAGCCTGGTACCACAAATGGATCAACCAAAATATACTGATCCACTTTCTCCACAAATGGTACACCCACTGTGCCAGAATCATCTCTGGCGTTTTCCTGATCATTGGGTTGAGGCTCGGAAGTCTTCACCTCCCTGTTGATGAGGTTCTTCACTTCTGTCAGGTTCAATTTCTGATCCGTCGATGCGATGAGGATTTTCAGAAGCGTAACATGTAATTATCTCCTTTAATTGACTCAAAGGAGAAAGTACTCTGCTTGTATTTCACAGATGTTTGTTTGGGTTTGAACCTCACGCCCTTTCTGCCTCGCACCATCCACCATCTTCCTGTTTCTCTGTGCCCGAGCAGCTACTCCAAGTAACCTAACCAGTGTGAGGTTCTTAATCTCCTCCTACCATGTGGTTTGAGACTGCTAGTGACTTTATATAATAATATAAAATGAGGACACACCCTGGAAAAGTGGGTGAGTGTCTTACAGGTCTGACTAGTTGGCCAGTGGTGGAAAAAGTAAACAATTTACTTGAGTAAAAGTAAAGACGCCTTAATAGAAAATGACTCAAGTCAAAGTCACCCAGTAAAATACTACTTGGGAAAGTCTTTAGTTTTAAATATACTTATGTATCAAAAGTATAAATAATTTCTAATTCCTTATATTAAGCAAACCAGACGGCATCATCTTGTTTTATATTTATTTACGGATAGCCAGGGGCACGCTGCAACACAATTTACAAACAAAGCAAGTGTGTGTGTGTGTGTGTGTGTGTGTGTGTGTGTGTGTGTGTGTGTGTGTGTGTGTGTGTGTGTGTGTGTGTGTGTGTGTGTGTGTGTGTGTGTGTGTGTGTGTGTGTGTGTGTGTGTGTGTGTGTGTGTGTGTGTGTGTGTGTGTGTGTGTGTGTGTACATATTGTCCTGCTACGTACCTTTTGGAAGTAAAAAGTACAACATTTTCTTTAAGAATGTAGCGAAGTAACAGTTGTCTAAAATAAAAATAGTAAAGTAACCCCGGAAAAGCAAAGTAGTACTGTGAACTTTTTTTAAATTAAGTACTTTACAACACTACCTATTGGCTAATTGATGTTGATGTGATTTCTGATGTGTGTATTTAAGACCCATTCTTTGTGTTCAGCCAAAAGCTGAAGAACATATGCACATCCAGGAACATTCCACAGGTGCTGGAATTGTAGGCAAAACAACACTGCACATTGCTGCTCATGCTCCCAGGTAATATTTATTTCTAACACTGTTTCAACCCTTAGGTCTTCATCAGGTGGGGCTGGAAGGTCATATAAATTCAGCAAAAAAAGAAACGTCTCTTTTTCAGGACCCTGTCTTTCAAAGATAATTAATAAAAATCCAAATAACTTCACAGATCTTCATTGTAAAGGGTTAGTGAACATGCACCTGTGGAATGGTCGTTAATTAAGTCACTAACAGCTTACCGATGGTAGGCAATTAAGGTCACAGTTAGGAAAACTTAGGACACTAAAGAGGCCTTTCTACTGACTTTGAAAACCCCCAAAAGAACGATGCCCAGGGTCCCTGCTCATCTGTGTGAATGTGCCTTGGGCCTGCTGCAAGGAGGCATGAGGACTGCAGATGTGGCCAGGGCTATTAATTGCAATGTCTGTACTGTGAGACGCCCAAGACAGCACTACAGGTAGACAGGACGGACAGCTGATCGTCCTCACAGTGGCAGACCACGTGTAACAACACCTGCACAGGATTGGTACATCCGAACATCACACCTGCGGGACAGGTACAGGCTGGCAACAACAACTGCCCGAGTTACACCAGGAACGCACAATGCCTCAATCATCAGTGCTCAGACTGTCTGCTTTAGGCTGAGAGAGGCTGGACTGAGGGCTTGTAGGCAGGTGGAAAGGCAGGTCCTCACCAGACATCACCGGCAACAACATCGCCTATGGGCACAAACCCACCATCGCTGAACCAGACGGGACTGGCAAAAAGTGCTCTTCACTAAAGAGTCGCGGTTTTGTCTCACCAGTGAGGATGGTCGGATTTGTTTTTATCGTCGAAGGAATGAGCATTACACTGATACTAGTCTGGAGCGGGATCAATTTGGAGGTGGAGGGTCCGTCATGGTCTGGGGCAGTGTGTCACAGCATCATCGGACTGAGTTTGTCATTGCAGGCAATCCCCTTTGTTCAGGGACACATTATTCCATTTCTGTTAGTCACATGTCTGTGGACCTTGTTCAGTTTGTCAGTTGTTGAAACTTGTTATGTTCATACAAATTTACACATGTTAAGCTTGCTGAAAATAAATGCAGTTGACAGTGGGTGGACATTTCTTTTTTTGTGTGTTTGTAGTACTCTGTGACTTCCGGAAACAGGAGGTACATTTTTTATAACATAGGTTCACAATGTTAACATTCAATGTATCAAAATATATGATCATACACAAGGGATGTGATCAATATTTACATACACATACAATATTCAATTAGGATTTTTTAAAATTCAAGTCAAACTCCTCGTTAAGTCCAAGAGGAGAGGCGGCCACACACAGGGAGTGCTGCAGTCCGGAGGAATGGTGGAACATTTACATTACATTTACATGGATGGAACCATTGTGCAGCTGTGGTGTGGTGAGAGCACATAGAAAATGGAGTTTGTTTGAGAGGAAATGGACATCTGCCTGCTGTGCCCCTCTGTTTTGGTGTGTATGTTTGTTCTGTGTAAGGGTGTAGGAGCTGGGGGGGACATATCCCCTTCCCCAATGTTAGAAGAAAGTAGAATTGTCCCCCCCCCCCACACAGTCAAATAACATTTTATTATTAACATTTTAAATCTTTTCATTCTCCTGAGGGGTAAAGGTTTGGCCGTGCCCTCTTCACAACTGTCTTGGTGTGTTTGGACAATGATAGTTCGTTGGTGATTTGAACACCAAGGAACTTGAAACGCTTGACTTGCTCCTCTTCAGCCCTGTCGATGTTAATGGGGGCCTGTTCGGCCCTCCTTTTCCTAAAGTCCACGATCAGCTCCTTAGTCTTGCTCACATTGAGGGAGAGGTTGTTGTCCTGGCACCACGCTGTCAGATCTCTGACCTCCTCCCTATAGGCTGTCTCATCATTGTCGGTGATCAGGCCTAACACTGTTGTGTCATCAGCAAACTTAATAATGGTGTTGCAGTAGTGCTTGGCCACACAGTTGTGGGTGAACAGGGAATACAGGAGGGGACTTAGCACGCACCACTGAGGGGCCCCAGTGTTGAGGATCAGTGTGGCAGATGTGTTGTTGCCTCCCCTTACCACCTGGGGGTGGCCCGTCAGGAAGTCCAGGATCCAGTTGCAGAAGGAGGTGTTTAGTCCCAGGGTCCTTAGCTTAGTGATGAGCTTTGTGGGCACTATGGTGTTGAATGCTGAGCTGTAGTCAATGAACAGCATTCTCTCACAGGTGCTCCTTTTGTCCAGGTGGGAAGGGGCGGTGTGGAGTGCAATAGAGATTGCATAATCTGTTTGGGCGGTATGCTAATTGGAGTGGGTCTAGAGTTTCTGGCATGATACTGTTGACGTGAGCCATGACCAGCCTTCCAAAGTACTTCATGGTGACCGATGTGAGTGCTACGGGGCGGTAATGTCATGTTTTGTCATTTATTATCTTGTCTTGTCCCTGTGCTTCCCATTCTATTCGTTTCCCTCTGCTGGTCTTATTAGGTTCTTTCCCTCTTCCTATCCCTCTCTCTCCCCCTCCCTCTCTCACTCTCTCGCTCTCTCTTCTCTCTATCGTTCCGTTCCTGCTCCCAGCTGTTCCTATTCCCCTAATCAATCATTTAGTCTTCCCACACCTGTTCCCGATCCTTTCCCCTGATTAGAGTCCCTATTTCTTCCTTTGTGTTCCGTTCCTGTCCTGTCGGTTCCTTGTTTAGAATTCACCATGCTGTGATTGTGTATCGCCCTGTCGTGTCGTGTTTTCCTCAGATGCTGCGTGGTGAGCAGGTGTCTGAGTCTGTCTGGTTCGAGTGCCTTCCCGAGGCAACCTGCTGTTCACCTGCTGTTCAAGATCGAGTCTCCAGTTAGTCCTCGTCATTTCGAGTGAAAGTTGTGTTTTTTTGTTTGTATTCACTTTATTGGATTAAAGACTCTGTTTTCGCCAAGTCGCTTTTGGGTCCTCTTTCACCTGCATGACAGGTAATCATTTAGGCAAGTTATCTTCACTTTCTTGGACACAGAAACAATGGTGGATTGTTTGAAACATGTAGGTATTAGAATCATCAGGGAAAGGTTGTAAATGTTAGTGAAGACACTTGCTAGTCCGCGTATGTTTTGAGTACGCGTCCTGGTAATCGGTCTGGCCCAGCGGCTTTGTGAATGTTGACCTGTTTAAAGATCTTGCTCACATTGGCTACAGAGAGCGCAATCACGCAGTCGTCCGGAACAGCTGGTGCTCTCATGCATGCTTCATTGTTGCTTTCCTCGACATGACACTGTGTGAGTGAGAGGAAAAGGACTGTGCAGCACCATCATTACTCACTGCACCAGGTAAAGTAATTGTTGTTGGCCACAACCAAGTAAGTTGAGACAATCTGCAGTTCAAACAGCAAAGCATGCTTGGTAAACTGATTTGGTAAACCACGGTGGGATGGGGCTTCAGAAATGTAACTACTCTAAAATTAATAGACAGAGCTATGCATACAAGGGCTGACCATCTATGAGATCAAAAGTATAGTTTTAACCCTCTTGTTGTGTTCCGGACGAATTGCCCCCTTTTACAAGTTCTCTCTGAAAAATGTAATTAATTTAATCTGATTGTCATGAGGTTCTATGACTTTGTCCACACAGGGCATCTGAACGCACAAAATACATTTTCATGATTTTCATTACATTTTGGGTGTTTTATTTAACTTTTGTATGTACACCTGTGGTGTTCCTGGTCAAAAATGACCAGTCATTAGAATGGAATGGGTGAGACTACAATTAGTGTATCAAATTGAGTTCAGGCACATGCCCATTCATCAGATGGACACACTTCCTCTCCTAGACCCCCACATGCTATAAGGGCACAAGGGGAGACCCAGATGCAGATGGTTTGAGTCTTTGATATGTATTATAATTCAAAAGGGTAGCAAGAGAATCGTCATCGACAGGCCAAAGGTCTAAACCAGTTCAGAGTCCAGGAGGTACAGAGTGGCAGGCAGGCTTGAAGTCAAGGCAGACAGAATGGTCAGGCAGGTGGGTACAGAGTCCAGAAACAGGCAAGGGTCAAAACCAGGAGGACTAGAAAAAGAGAATAGAAAAATCAGGAGAACAGGAAAAACACGCTGGTTGACTTGAACATACAAGACGAACTGGCACAGAGAAACAGGAAACACCAAATTCACCAGGGAAAATAAGTGAGATCTGGAGGGGGTGGAGACGATCACAGGTGAAACAGTTCAGGGTGTGACATACATGTGTGTTTGAGCACACACACACCTCAATCACCTTCTTGGCTTCCATGGCAACCCCCACGGGAACCCTTCCCCAATATAATCTTTCCCCCACAGGAACCACACCTGTTGGCATTCTCACAAAAAATCCCAACATTGTTTCAATATATAGAATTCTTCTCCCAGCTCTGGTACATAAAGTTTTTATGAGGCCTTGCTCACAATTCATTCTATGGCAGCACAATGACCAAACGATATACTGTAAGTGAGGCTTTTGATCATATCTTTGATCATGACACTGGTGAGGAGGAGAGAGGACAGGAAAATGACAGTGAAAATGCTGTTCTCGCAGCTCTGGTTTACTCAAAATCAAGTTGCATGAGCTCAGGTTAATGAGGCCTACAGGCCATAAATAGCAAAAAGAAGTTCAAAACTTGTAATGTTCACAAGAACTTAAGTTGATAAAAAGATCTAACACAACATTAGGTGATAATATATGTATTATTATGGATTCATAATCAGCTCTAATGGGCCGGTCAATTTGGACCGGGAACGCAGAATGAATTAACATGAAACTAACACAACAGGAGGGTTAACCATGGTTTGAGGCTATACAATGTTTGTTTACAATTACATTGTTTACAAACAATAGAGTAAAATAAGCTTTTATGGGTTGAAGCCAAGAATACTTAGTCACCGTCTTAGTCTTCATCATAGGGTTAGCAATGGGTGTGCCATCAGTCAACAAGAGGGCAAGAACTATACGGTTCTGTGCAACTGCCCACACACCACCCCTGGCAAACTAGCAAATTAGATTAGATGTCTAACTTCATCACAGTGATTATGAATCATGCAGGTGTGTTCCATGTGTTAAGACTTCGGTGCTGTCATGATCATGGTAGGAAAGGGACAGCCGTGAACAGACCGACAGGCTGAGAGCGAGAGAGGCCACAAACCAACAGGTAAGATAGTCAGAACTGCCTCTCCAAGCCCAGAGTTCATAGACTGATGAGATGTCATAGTGTGAATAATCTGAATCATCATATGATTTCTGATTAAATGACAGCATCTTAAATTACAATGCATTCAGAACATATTCACACCCCTTGACCTTTTCCACATTTTGTTGCGTTTGATTGTTTTTTATACATTTTTGAATAAGTCTATCTACACACACACCATAATGACAAAGCGAAAACGTTTTTTATACATTTTGCCAAATGTATAAAAATAAAAAAAAACAGATACCTTATTTACTTAAGTATACAGACACTTTGCTATGAGACTTGAAATGGAGCTCAGGTATATCCTGTTTCCATTGATCGTCCTTGATGTTTCTACAACTTGATTGGAGTCCACCTGTGGTAAATGTAATTGATTGGACATGATTTGGAAAGGCACACACTTGTCTATATAAGGTCCCACAGTTGACAATGCATGTCAGAGCGAAACCCAAGCCATGAGGTTGAAAGAACTGTCCGTAGAGCTCTGAGACAGGATTGTGTTGAGGCACAGATCTGGGGAAGGGTACCAAATTTATTTTTGCAGCATTGAAGGTCCCCAATAATGCAGTGGCCTCCATCATTCTTCAATGGAAGATATTTGAAACCATCAACACTCTTCCTCGAGCTGGCCGTCAGGCCAAACTGAGCAATCGGGGGAGAAGGGCCTTGGTCAGGGAGGTGACCAAGACCCTGAAGGTCACCCTGACAGAGCTCCAGAGTTCCTCTGTGGAGATGGGAGAACTTTCCAGAAGGACAACCATCTCTGCAGCGCTCCACCAATCAGGCCTTTATGGTAGAGTGACCAGACGGAAGCCACTCCTCAGTAAAAGGCACATAACAGCTCGCTTAGAGTTTGCCAAAGGGCACCTAAACACTCTCAGACCATGAGAAACAAGATTATCTGGTCTGATGAAACCAATATATTGAACTCTTCGGCCTGAATGCCAACCTGGCACCATTCCTACAATGAAGCATGGTGGTGGCAGCATCATGCTGTGGGGAGACAGACGCAGGGACTGGAGACCAGTCAGGCTTGAGGGAAAGATGAGCGGAGAAAAATGCAGAGATCCTTGATGAAAACCTGCTCCCGAGCGCTCAAGACCGCAAACTGGGGCGAAGGTTCACCTTCCAACAGTACAATGACCCTAAACACACAGCCAAGACAACACAGGAGTGTCTTCGGGACAAGTCTCTGAATGCCATTGAGTGGCCCAGCCAGAGCCCGGACTTGAAAACAATCTAACATCTCTGGAGAGACCTGAAAAAACAGCTGTGCAGCGACGCTCCCCATCCAACCTGACAGAGCTTGAGAGGATCTGCAGAGAAGAATGGGAGAAACTCCTCGAATACAGGTGTGCCAAGGTTGCAGCTTCATACCCAAGAAGACTCAAGGCTGTAATCGCTGGAAAAGGTGCTTCAACAAAGTACTGAGTTAAGGGTCTGAATACTTCTGTAAATGAGATACTTCAGTTTATTTTTAATGTGTTAAATAAATCATACAGTATCTACAGAAATGTTGTTTTATTGCATATATCCACATTAACAGTCACACTAATATTCAGTACAGTGTGACTGGCCAAGGCCCTAAGACTGATTGTACAGTATGAGTACAGCTAGGCCCCACTTAGAAATGGACAAATTCACAGGCCTAAGTTAAGATTGGTCTGTATCCTTTTCTCAAATCATGAGAATTTTTGTATTTTTTTTATCCGGTGGCAGACCTCTGTATCAACACAATGTCAGTCGCTCCTATGCCCCTGGCTCTGTGATTGTTATTTTTTTTTAATTAGCATGGTTTTCAAAGTAATGAATAGACAAACTGAGAAGTGAAACTAAGTATGGATAAAAAAAGAATATGGATTGATGTGCTGAACTTAACATTTTATGGAGGAAACCATGTCTTAAAAATAAATGTTTAAAAAATGTTTCTTTGTCTGTGTCTGCTTGCTCAACACATCTCCTAAAGAACCTGTCACTTTCCACCATGTGACATTTCCACTAAGGCCAGCGGGACAAGTACAAGAAAGGGAGAACAGATTTTATTCCAAGTTTGACACCATAATTTAAAAAATCCCATTTGCTTGTTGTCCTCGGTCTTCATGCTAATATGTTGGGCTATTCCGGTCTTTCAGAAAAGCATTGCCACAAGTGCCCTGATGCCTGTAGATTCTCCATTCCTAAGGTTCTGACCTTTCAATGTATTGTTATGTGGTTGAATAAAGCCTCCAGAGAGCGAGATCCCCGTCAGAGCTGTAGGCTTTCCTCTCTCTCACCTGAGTTTACTCCATATGCACACGCAGTCTCTTGACAGAAAGAAACGTGAACATCTGCCACTTTTCAGCCACTGCCCTTCATTTGAGTTTTGGCACACTGGTTTGTAAATTGACAGGTGATAAGTTCACAAATATCCCACCTGACAGGCTGTGAGGGACAAGGAGATGAATTACCCTTTGAACAGGTACACACGGAGCCAATGAAGGCCTCCTCTAGGCTCCAGGCCATGGCAGGTACCCCGTGTTGGTGGGTCACGTAGCTCTCATTGTGGAGACCCAGCTCTAACACACACTCTGAGAGGCCAGTCAGCCTAACACACACTGACAGCTGTCATATGGTACATGGCATCATTAACACACAGACCACTAGATCTATGTCATCTTCCTTACAAATCACCCCCCCCCCAAAAAAAAAACCCAACAACAACAACAACATGTACAGCAGGAGAAAGCCCCAAATTCATCATGACACACTTCCATCCTGAACAGGAGAGAATGAATCCTATTGAGGTTATTGCCAGGAGCAGAGGTGCCAGTCACTCAGTTCAAGAGAAAACATGTCATAAAAGGCCACTAGTTTCCTGATGAGATCTCATCCGTCTCTGTGACACCAGCAGGGACAGGGCGTTGAGCGGGGAGGATGGGGGGACAGTTGTCAAAGGAGAAGGCCAGTAGCTCAAGGGTTTGTTGTCATTTAGATCCAATCGCAATCCAGCGCCCAATCCAACCTGACAGGTTGCATATGTAAAAAGTCAATCTTCGCTACCAGCCAAAGATCCCCAAAAATAACAAAACCACAAGCTGGAAGGGAATAGCTTAAATGTCATTAGACAAATGTGCTGTTTTTTTCTCTCTGTCTTTTTTGTTAATCTTACCTGTTCATCCATGAAAACATACAATTAGCCGTGAGGCATGTTTGGTGGCCGAGCGTTAGACTGTGTGTGGGTCAGTCTGCCCTGGGCCATCGGCGGCCATCTTGTGTCTCTCAGAGATTTCAGTATGCTCTATCTGGGTGTCTGGCTGGGCTGAGAGGCTGCAACAGCTGAGGTTTTGATATACTAAGGCTCATCTGAGTCTGGTACACCAACTATGCATCTAAACATGTGTGTCTGAAAGTATAACCATTTAAAACGTATTAGAGAGACTATTACAAATAGGTAGACTCTTTTTACATTCTATGCCTTTAGCATTTGCTTTGATCAGATTTATGTTTCTTCTGAATGTGTAGCCTATATAGAGCTGTGACCTCTGTGTGTTTGTGCCGCAGCTGCAGTACCATGTCCCTGTGACACACAGCAGGCCAGGCACTGTTCGTGTCACTGACCTGTCACTCACCCTGGAAGGACAACTAGGTCATCAAAAGTACAACTCTCACTTTGCATGTGATAAGAAAATGGTCATGTGCTTGAAGAATATGGACTCACTCATATGGATGTGGTGTGGAAAAGCCATAATCCCTATTGAGCGCTTGTGCACTGTGGTATGTCTTGTCAAATCATAACATAGGACCTCAACACCATGACCCCTGGCTGGACTTGGCACCATTCTTGTGAATGGGGAAGAATAATTTGTCTGGAGACTGTTAGCACAGGGTACAGAAAACTGTCAATAACAGCTTGTGGCATTTGGGCCATGGGGAGGGGGTGACAACGGCCAGGGACGCATGCCTACTTCCCCCCCACACCCTCTCTTCCTCCATCCCACCCTCTCATACTTGGTGCTGGATACTCAGAGGGATCAGGAACAAGCTACAAAATTCTGATATAATGCAGCCTGAGACCACTTCCCCATGTCCATCCGAGTGGAAGGGAGGAAAATCAAAGCCTGTCACTCTGCACAACTCTGGTTGTCAAGGTGAACGTCTAGGAAGTGTCAATCATCTAGCCTTGTCCCCACGGTGACAGAGGCAGTCAGGAGAGCCCTTGACATTCTCTGACAGGTAGGCAAAAAAAAAGAAGCAAATTATACCCAAAATCCTTTTAAAAGGTCAGTTTGCTCCTTGCCGAAGTATATGCAAAAACTTTTATTATGCTTCACTAAACACAACAGATGCAGATAAGTTTGTGTTCTTATGTATTCAAAAGCCTGGTTGCATTTTACGTATCTGTATCTGTAAAAACAAAGTACACTTTATTTGATATTCTATTTGTGAATTGTCAATCTGCTTTAGTTTCAGAAATGGCTCTGCTAGCACCTCCGTTAGTCTATGCAAACAGATATTACTGCCTGATGCTGGAAGTTCTGAGGCGGTGACAGACAGTATGATTATCTGCACCGGCAGCCTGGGAATCATGAATGAATGTAATGTTCCTGTTGGATGTTACATTTTAATGCAAACATTTGTTTAAGAAAAAAAAGAGATGATGATTACAATAACATTTAGTCATAAATTAAATGGAAGTATTTGGAACTATATCCTTCCCAACATTATTTCCCAATCTATTTTCTAACTTTTGATTATCATAGTTATTGTGAACATGGCCTTAAATCAAATGTAAGCTAAGGGAAACCCACATTCTAGAATGCAAATCAATCACATTCCAGTGGTCCTTGTTTATCACAATGCCCTAGAACAGGGGTGTCAAACAAATGGCCCTCGGGAGCCCATTCAATCCAGGCTGCGGGCAGTTTGAGTAAAAAAAATATATATTTCTTATTTTTCAGTAAAAAACAAACTCAATCGACATTGAAATGACTAAAACCAAATCAAAATTGTATAGAAATTATATTGGACTTACATCTATAGTCTCTTCACTCTGTCCAGCTTGCTAACAGTCATCAAAACGAAAAGAGAGACAGTCAGGGAGCATAGAAAACTCAACTCAAAAAGCAATGTAGAGAATTTTTTGGGCAGCAAGGAAATATAATCAATTGTGTGGCCCTCCGGACATTGGTAAAGATCTAATGCGCCCCACGGGCGGCAAAATTAGTTTGACATCCCTGCCCTAGAATCATGGTTGCCGTGAAAATGCTCTTGACTGTTCCAATGTTCACCTTAACATTCATACAAGCAAATTTGTAATATTTGAAGCATAGTGGAAGACATTATAAGCTTGCTTTAAAAAAATGTTTAACAGAAAATAAATAGAAAAGTCTCCCAACAACATTTGGCGATGGATAATTTGGTTTAAACATTTGTATATTACAACCTGATTTGAAATTACATACGAACAATTATATAACAGGAAATGCCGAAGGAGTTTTGCATGTACCATGGCTTTGTTAAGATATTTGTAATTTTTTAATTTTCCCCCTTTTTCTCCCCAATTTCGTGGAAGCCAGCCGCACCAATGTGTCAGAGGAAACACCATACACCTGGCAACCTTGGTTAGCGTGCACTGCGCCCGGCCCACCACAGGAGTCGCTGGTGCGTGATGAGACAAGGATATCCCTACCGGCCAAGCCCTCCCTAACCCGGACGACGCTAAGCCAATTGTGCGTCGCCCCACGGGCCTCCCGGTCGCAGCCGGTTACAACAGAGCCCAGGTCTCTGGTGGCACAGCTGGCGCTGCAGTACAACGCCCTTAACCACTGCGCCACCCGGGAGGCCCTTTTGTGAAGATATTTTACATTTTAATGCAAACATTTGTTTAAGAAAAAAAGAGATGGTGATTACAATAACATTTAGTCATAAATTAAATGGAAGAATTTGGAACTATACCCTTCCCAACATTATTTCTATATTCATCATGAAAACTCCTTTTGTAATTCTGTTCAAAAACGACACGTCAACTGTTTTGAACATGAGTTTATCATCCATGAGACTCACGTCGTCTCCTCCAGCGATGGGCATGGATGCGGACAGGGTGACCTGGAGATAGCCAGAGGCCACAGGGCCCTTCCAGCCCATCCATGGCGTCCAGAACCTCTCCTATACCTTTGTGCCTGCGTATAGGTCATCAATCAAACGACGCCACGATCAGTCTGATGATGAAAAGGAAATGTTCCAAAGATAACAGCCTCTCATCATTATCTCATATTATCCCCACATGTTCTTAGTTCAGCCTAACAAACCTGTCAGACATCCCTGTAAATTATATGTGCATATATAGCAAATAGGATATATCAAATAGGATATAGCAAATACAAGGAAATGCTCATTTATCTATTTTTAACAGTCTGATTGTGACCTGTCCTCTCATCATAAATCACCAAATAGGTCCAGAATACATAGAAAGAAAATGGCACAATCAATATACAACAGAAATGGTCTGATATTAAAGTCCAGGTTCATGCCAAAAGGCTGAGGGGTTTTTAATTCAGCATTCCCTTAATTTCAATAGTGCCCTGTTGAAAAGAGCCACAGTGGTACCATTTCATGGCACTGTGATTTCAACACACAATTCAGCTGTCTTTTCGTCCTACAAGAACTCCTATTATTTATCACCAGACTAACACAGAAAAATCCCCCCTCATCCCCTCTTTCTTTGCTCTTTCTTTCCCGTCTTGGCAGAGGAGCTGTTGTATTTTTGTTTTCCCCTGTGCAGTAATAAAATCAGTGTGGCTGCCTGCCTTCGCTCCATGCGCTGATTGTAACTGGTGCAGGCGGTCAGGCGGTCTCCAGAGAGGAGCATTGATCTAAAAGCCCTCTCCTCCACTCATGTCCCCGCTGGGTGGATTTTCTCCCTGGCTGAGCGTGGCTTCACACTGAAAGAGCATCTCCACTGGCTTGGAAATGTGGTGGAGAGGTCAACTACAAGTTCTTGCAGTCAGCAAAAAACTTCTCACTGCAGGGCTCAGTGAGAGAGTGTTCTGAATGGTGTTCAGAAGGGAAGAGGAGGTTTTGGTATCAGGATGGACAGCAGCAGCAGCCCAAGTAGAGCTCTTCTCCCTGTGCCAGCAGCCCCCACCCCCTCTCTCTATCTCTCTCTCTAACCCCCACGTCCCCTCTACCGCTGTGGGCCCAGGCTGCTGGGGAATGGAGCAAGATGAGTAGGGATCAGAGAGAATGGTATCAGCTCACACTCTGCTGTGTGTAGAATACTCACTCAAGCGCCCTCTAGTGGACTCAAGAGTGGAATGTAATTAATATTTTTCATAATTTCATAATTGATAAACATTATTTTTTTTAAAGAAAAAAAATAGTTTCTATCTCAAATGGCTTTGTCATATTTCAGTCTTCTGTGACGTATATAAAGTGTAATAATAGATAACCATATCTGACATGGTACAGGTGTCTTCTTTTTCTTAAGCCCATAACAATGTGTGTGAGGTGTATACTTTTGTTTCAAAGTAGATTTGTTGAAGACTATCAAGACACACTGTGTGTGAACCTGATTTAGCCCGCTGCAGTAAAAGGTATTAAAGAGACAAATAAGAGAACTCTGCACCCCTGAGCTGGATTGTGTAATCAAGCAAGGCCACACTTCCTCAGGTCTGTAAAGGTGGGGACAGGAAAACAAGGATATGACTTAATAATTCAACATTATTCTTTGCGTGCTGTAATGTCGAAGCAACAAAAAAACCCTGTTTGTCAACATTTGCCAGGGTTCCCCAGAAGAGCATTTGTCCTACAAGTGCACTCTAATTCCATAAAGCGCTGTGTTGAAAAATTCATTACAAAATTAATTTACTTTCATCATAATAGCTGCAGTCACTTCAGCTCGTCTAAACTTTAGCGCGTAATCCTACAACAACACAGATGGCAGAGAAATACACTTAGTGAAGGCCTGTGAAAATATCTCAGCAATATCACACAGGAGATAAACGGTCCAACACATTAAGCTACCTAGTGTATTTTTATTACATTTACAGTATACAGATCAGAGAGAGACATACAGCTTAAAGACAGGGCTTGGCAAATATGTACCCGGAAAACCATATCAAATGCATGCATGACTACACTGCTGTCACAACACTACATAACATTAACACAGCCTACTGTAACTGGAGATTGTTGTATTTCCAATGCATTTCAATGGGGTGCAATTCATCAAGAAAGGTGCTGGCTTTTCCAAACAAAACTGCTCAAATAGTTGATTTGATCAAGTATCTTTCTTATATACCTTGCAATGTGTTGTCTGGTTATGACGTTACCTTTCCTTTAGCTCGCTGACTGCTGTACGCCCCAGTGGAGGCTGGTGGGAGAAGCTATAGGAGGACGGGCTCATTGTAATAGCTGGCATAGAATGAATGGAACGGAGTCAAACATGTGGTTTCCATGTGCTTGATGTGTTTGATACCGTTCCATTGACTCCATTGCAGCCATTACAATGAGCCCGTCCTCCTATAGCTCCTCCCACCAGCTTCCTCTCATATGCACCATAAGTTGCATTGCTGTTTTTCCCTTGAATAATGGAGGGGGCCAGCAGCATCATGGTCACATAAATGAAACATGGAGAAGAAGCTCTACAGAGGCAACATGCACCAGGACACACATGGAGATGTGATTCTGGACATCACAGACGTGATCCCACCAAGGACGGTGGAGCCCAACTACATCTACCATGTTGGGACAATGGAGTTGTGGCATGATGTTACATTGGTAATAAGCTATGGACAACAACATGATCAAGAAACATCAAATCCAATCAGATTTTATGCGCCGAATACAACAGCTGTAGGCCTTACCGTGAAGTGCTTACTTACAAGCTAAACCAACAATGCACCATTTTTAAAAAGTAAGTAAGAAAATATTTGCTAATTTTTTTTTTTAATGTAATAAACTAAAGTAAGAAATAAAGGTTATATGCAGGGCGTACCGGTAACAAGTCAATGTGCGGTGGTACAGGTTAGTCGAGGTAATTGAGGTAATATGTACATGTAGGTAGGGGTAAAGTGACTATGCATAGATAATAAACAGCGAGTAGCAGCAGCGTAAATAAAGGGTTCAATGCACATAGCTATATGATGAACTGTTTTGCAGTCTAATGGATTGGGGGTAGAAGGTGTTCAGGAGCCTTGTGTACAGCGTGACGTTCAGTAGCAGAGAGAACAGTCTATGACTAGGGTGGCTGAACTCTTTGCCAATTCTTAGGGCCTTCCGCTGACACCGCCTGGTATAGAAGTACTGGACGGCAGGAAGCTTGGCTCCAGAGATGGACTGGGCCGTACATACTACCCTCTGTAGCACCTTGCGGTTGGATGCCGAACAGTTGCCAAACCAAATGGTGATGCAACCAGTCAGGATGCTCTCGATTGTGCAGCTTTAGAACTTTTTGAGGATCTGAGGACCCATGCCAAATCTTTTCAGTCTCCATAGACGGAATAGGCATTGTTGTGCCTTCCTCACGACTGTCTTGGTGTGTGGACCATGATAGTTTGTTAGTGATGTTGACACCAAGGAACTTGAAGGTCTCGTCCTGCTCCACTTCAGCCCTATCTATGTAACTGGGGGTGTCGTCCACAATCAGTTCTTTTATCTTGCTCATGTTGAGGGTGAGGTTGTTGTCTCTGACCTCCTCCCTGTAGGCTGTCGATGATCAGGCCTACCCCCTTTGTGTCGTCTGCAAACTTAATGATGGTGTTGGAGTCGTGTGTGACTATGCAGTTGTGGGTGAACAGGAAGTACAGGAGGGGACTAAGCACGCACCCCTGAGGAACCACTATGTTGAGGATCAGTGTCGCAGATGTGTTGTTGCTTACCCTTACCACCTGGGGGTGGCCCGTCAAGGAAGTCCAGGATCCAGTTGCAGAGGGAGGTGTTCAGTCCCAGGGTCCTTAGCTTAGTGATGAGCTTTGAGAGAACGATGGTGTTGAACGCTAAGCTGTAGTCAACAAAGAGCATTCTCATGTAGGTGTTCCTTTTGTCTAGGTGGGAAAGGGCAGTGTGGAGTTCTGCAATAATGACTAAAATATCTGCCATTTTGCCTGCTGAGTAAACTATTGGAGGGGGCACTGCTGTGTGCATCCACACATCTATGAACAACAGACGAGTGAACAAAGCTTCAGACATACAAATGATTAGCTGTTATAACATATAGTAATAAGGACTGTCTATGAATTGATCTGGAAATGTGTGATGGCTTCAAAGGGATTACTGTAGTAAATTTGTGCTGAGAGACAACATGAAAGACAATGAATTATTCATCTCAATAGCAAAACAGAACAAAGTGGACAACAAAGCATGTATCAATGGTGTAACGGTCGTCGTTGGTGGAAGAAGGTGCAGCGTGGTATGTGTCCATATTTATTAGAATGAACACGGAAATAACAAAATAACAAAGAGAAACGACCGAAAACAGTTCTGGCTGGTGCAGACACACAGCAGAAAACTGAAAATAATCACCCAGGACAACACAATAGAAAACAGGCTCCCTTAATATGGTTCTCAATCAGGGACAACGATTGACAGCTGCCTCTGATTGAGAACCATACCGGGCCACACAAAGAAATAGCAAATCATAGAAAAACGAACATAGACAACCCACCCAACTCACGCCCTGACCATACTAAAACATCGACATAACAAAAGAACTAAGGTCAGAACTTGACAAATGGGCTCCTATGGGTAAACACACAGTTTGTTAACTGATACAAGGGAAGGTACAATGTGAATTGTAAACTGAGGTTTAGGAGTGGTTCATAATTTATTATACATGCTAGCTGCCTATTGTCACTGCATCCATCTGCACAATTAAGAATTCTAGGATGCATAACATAACAGTAGTAGGACAACATTGGAAGGTCAACATGGTTGTACATGGCAGCTGACCAGTGTGAAACAATGTCCTCTGTAGCCATCTAGTGGATTAGCAAGGAAACTGTAATTTTAGAGAGGAAAGACCCAAACCAAGAGGAATTCTTTGAGAAATAGTATATTTGTGTTTTATTTTATCTTGGGAGAAGGGCTATCCTGTGGCCACAGGGTGAGGGACCGCTATCTGAGTGAGAGGTGGATGTGATTGCACCAGGTAGCCTTAGCCCTTAGCTCTCTGTGTAAAGTGTACGGCAATTTCTAAATTGGTTCCCGAAGCTGTCCTTCTCTGCTGCTGTTCCACATCCCAGAATTCATTGCTGTTGAAACACCAAGCACATACTGTACACAGGCACTCAATATCACTCACTACACACATTCAATTCATCAGTGTATCAAAGACCCCCAGCTCTATGGATCAGGAGTCTTCTTCAGAGAGGTGTTGAAAGCAATTCACAGCACTATACTCAACAGCTTAGAAGGTGGTGTAATTATCAGAGATCTGAGCTTATTCTTTTATATTGGCCTCTATCCATTGCTTTTTAACTTTTATATGCTCCCTGACTGTCTATCTTTCAAGTCAACCTCTTTTTACATCAAAGTGATGAACCCGCCATTTGCGACACAGAAGCAACACAACTACTGAGCTACATCAAGGAGAGGCCACGTTCAGCAACATCCTCAAATAACAACTCTATTCAGCCCTCTCCTTTTTCAACCTTTCTCTTTTCAAACTGTGATCAGTAAGGCTATATCCCTCATAAACAAATAGTAATCCTATGGCGTGTGTTGCACCACAATACCAGGGATCAAGCTGCCTCCTTAGCCCCCCCCCCCCATTGCGGTGGAAAGCGCAGGCTCTGGTTACCTGCCGTCCTTCTCAGGCTTGTTTGCCATTAAATATTACAATGCGCGATAGAGTGGAGGTGAATGTGACCCCTTTTCGAACTGTCCGTCAGGGAGAGAAAGGCTCCGCTGATGTGCCAAATAAACAGAGCGCTTGGTGGCAGGTAGGGTTACAGCCCTGCTGGAATTGGTACACACTCGACTCCAGTTGCCCATGACAGGTGGATCACTTTACCTATGGCTGCCACATGAAATAGTCTGTTCCAAGTGCCGTCCTCCGTGATAGAATAATGACTTATTCATCACAGTGCCGAAGAGGGGGAAAGTGGTGAATGGGGTTCCTTGTCAGCTGAAATGCAGGAAACAGCTGACACAAGAGTATCTATTACACGTCCCCCCACTCCACCCCACCCCAACCCTTCACCTTAGAGATGCCTGCCACAGTCTCAGCTTCACTCACACAGTCACCGCAGCAGACCAGGATTTACCTCTGGAATGCAGGTAACAACACTCCATCAGAGTGACCCCTTCCATCCTAAGGTGGCTGAGAAGGCTACAGTGGTTAAGGTGGCTGAGATAAGGTATTTGCCAGTGTCCTTTACAGACAGGCCTTGGTTAACAGGTTATCAGTCTTTTCACTCGGCAGAGGTAGCCTGATACCCAGCAGCTTCTGGGCTGTGGGGAGAGAAAGGAGACAGTGGCCTGGCCTGTGTGAGACTGAGATCTCTCTCTCTCTCCAGCACGGCTGTTCAGACACCTGAGAGCGGCTACGCTGTTTGAGCAGTGTGAAATCTCACACTTCCAGCCGTTCCAGGGGACCTCTGGCTCAACTAAGCTGGCACAGCCTCACAGTGGCCCCAGCAGCTCTTCTCTGGTTCCCCTGGTCTCCTCTCCACCAGACCCCACTGGGCTCTAGAGAGCCCCTTTCACAAAGCATCTGACTTTATCCCCGGCGTCACGCACTAACCAGCAGATGAACTCCATTCAATATTTATCACGAGTGCTCTCAGGATCTCTGTGAAGCTGGGCATTTTAATACGCTGAACAAACATATAAACACAAAATGTAAAGTTCCATGTTTCATGAGGTGAAATAAAATATCCCCAAAAATGTCCATATGTCCATATCCAAAAGCGCATTTCTCAAAAATGTTGTGCACAAATAAGTTTTACATCCCTGTTTATGAGAATTTATCGTTTGCCAAGATAATCCATCCACCTGACAGGTATGGCACATCAATAAGCTGATTAAACAGCATGATCAATACACAGGTGGACTTTCTTCTGGGGACAATAAAAAGCCTGTCACGCCCTGACCTTAGAGAGCTTTTTATGACTCTATTTTGGTTTGGTCAGGGTGTGATTTCTATGTGGGCATTCTATGTTCTTTTTTCTATGTTGTTGTATTTCTTTGTTTTGGCCGGGTATGTTTCTCAGTCAGGGACAGCTGTCTATTGTTGTCTCTGATTGGGAACCATACTTAGGTAGCTTTTCCCCACATGGTTTTTGTAGGTAGTTGTTTTCTACTTAGCGGTTTGCACCTGACAGGACTGTTTCGGTTTTGGTTATTCACTTTGTTTTTTTGTTGTTTTGTGTTCAGTTTAAATAAAAAAGTAATGAACACTTACCACGCTGCGCTTTGGTCCGATTCCTCTTCTTCAAAGCCACTCTAAAATATGCAGTTTTGTCACACAACACAATGCCGCAGATATCATATCAGCATGTAATTTGCATGCTGACTGCAGGAATGTCCCCCAGAACTGTTTCCAGAAAATTTAATGTTAATTTCTTTACCGTAAGCAGCCTCCAACGTCGTTTTAGAGAATTTGGCAGTACGTTCAACCGGCCTCACAACCTCAGACCACGTGTAACCCCGCCAGCCCAGGACCTCCACATCCGGCTTCTTCACCTGCAGGATCGTCTGAGACCAGCCACCCGGACAGCTGATGAAACTGAGGAGTATCTCTGTCTGTAATAAAGCACTTTTGTGGGGAAAAACTCATTCTGATTGGCTGGGACTGGCTCCCAAGTGTGTGGGCCTATGCCCTCCAAGGCCCACTCATTGCTGTGCACCTGCCGTCATGTGAAATTCATAGATTAGGGCTAGGTGAATTTATTTCAACTGACTGATTTCCTTATATGAACTGTAATTCAGTAAAATATTTTAAATTGTTGCATGTTGTGTTTATATTTTTGTTCAGTATACAGTATATACTGTGTCTATATACTGTATATATATATATATATACACAGTATAGACATGTTATTTTTTACTTGTTATTTATACTTGTTTTTCGCTGTGCATTTTTTCTTCGTGTTACTAATTCTATTTTTATTTGGCATCTTCTCTTTAACTCTGCATTGTTGGAAATGGACCCATAAGTAAACCTTTCACTGTTAGTCTACACCTGTTGTCTACGAACCACGTGACAAATACAATGTGATTTGATGGAGGGAGTGATAGCATCTTCGGCGACTTTCCTCCTCGATGGTGCCTATTGTAACAGTCTTCCAGACTCCAGGAACGTGTAACTGAAGTCACCCTGAGCCCATTGAACTGGTTGTAAGCAATATGTTCCTCTGTGTGATGGGTGAGCAAATGAACACAGTTTATTTTCACTGCAGGACTCCTGATACCCAGGGTGTTAGAAACAAATGCATTTGATTTTCAATGACTCCTTGCAATAGCTGGCATAGAGGGACGGAGAGCAATGATAGGCCTCCACTGATCTTCTGGCTATTTTTATTACAGAATTTTCAACAAGCTTTTAAACCCTTGTGAAAATAAATGTGATCTATGTATTTCAATCAACATGAAACCTTGATAGCTGGGGAAAATAATTACTTTGGAAATTTGTCGACATCTTGTTGAGTGTTGTAGAACATGGCTGTGTGATACATTACTTCACGGCCAGAAAAAAAAAACATACTGTCATTATCAATTGCAACAAAGCTTTAAAAAAATGTTTTATCTCCAGAACTTTTTACTCACAAGATAAAGCACACTATCCCCAGGTAATTTTACATTCGGATTTGATTATTTCCAAGCCATTTCCCTGGTTCTGTGCGTGTGGTTTTGTACATATCCAAAAGAAAGACTGGACATTGCTGCTGGGCAAGTCCTGGTTGGATTCTGCTGCACTCTGTTGGACATTGGAAAACAGAGCATACAAACACAGGTAAAGCCAAATATGGAGACACTTGCAGTGTTAGTAAATACCAACTGGGTGGCAGGGTTTAATTGCCTCAAAACAGCGTGTTAGTTTATTGCTTGCTTTGTCTTGAATGCAGGTGCCATTGCTATTTCTATGTTTTCCAATAAATTATGAGAGAGAGAGAGAGCGAGAAGTTGTCCATTGCTTATTACAGAGTTATTACACCACATAGATCATGACTTCTCCCTTCACAGAACAGTGGAAACTGGCTCTAACCAAAATAGAAAGAGGAGTAGGAGGCCCTGGTGCACAACTGAGCAAGAGGACAAATACATTAGAGTGTCTAGTTTGAGAATAAATTTGAGAAACAGATGCCTTACAAGTCCTTAACTGGCCGCTTCATTAAATAGTACCCGCAAAACACCAGTCTCAATGTCAACAGAGAAGAGGTGACTCCGGGATGCTGGCCTTGTAGTTGTGCACTGTGTCCTCCCACTCCTCTTTCTATTCTGGTTAGAGTCAGTTTGCGCTGTTCTGTGAAGGGAGTAGGACACAGTGTTGTTCGAAATCTTCAGTTTCTTGGCAATTTCTCGCATGGAATAGCCTTCATTTCTCAGAACAAGAATAGACTGACGAGTTTCAGAAGAAAGTTATTTGTTTCTGTCCATTTTGAGCCTGTAATCGAATCCACAACTGCTGATGCTCGAGATACTCAACTAGTCTAAAGAAGGCCAGTTGTATTGCTTCTTTAATCAGGACAACAGTTTTCAGCTGTGCGAACATAATTGCAAAATGTTTTCTAATGATCAATTGGCCTTTTAAAATTATAAGCGTATGGGCCTCTGTACACCTATGTAGATATTCCATAAAAAAATAGCTGTTTCCTGCTACAATAGTAATTTACAACATTAATAATGACTACACTGTATTTCTGATCAATTTTATGTTATTTTAACGGCCAAAAAATGACCCCAAACTTTTGAACGGTAGTGTCATGTTTGTCATTTATTATCATGTCTTGTCCCTGTGCTCCCCATGCTATTCGTTTCCCTCTGCTGGTCTTATTTGGTTCTTTCCCTCCTATCCCTCTCTCCCCCTCCCTCTCTCACTCTCTCGCTCTCTCTTCTCTCTATCGTTCCGTTCCTGCTCCCAGCTGTTCCTATTCCCCTAATCATCATTTAGTCTTCCCACACCTGTTCCCGATCCTTTCCCCTGATTAGAGTCCCTATTTATTCCTTTGTGATCCGTTCCTGTGCCGTCGGTTCCTTGTTTTGTATTCCATGCTGTGATTGCGTTTCGCCCTGTCCTGTCGTGTTTTTGCCGTGATTGTGTATCACCCTGTCCTGTCGTGTTTTGTGCCTTCTTCAGACGCTGCGTGTGAGCAGGTGTCTCCAGTCGACTACGGCCTGCGCCTACCCGGCGACCTGCAGTCTGTGGCCGCTTCTCCAGTTGTTTTCCCTCTACAAATCTAGAGGATTTCAGTTATTCCGTTTTGAACATTAATAAACTCTGTTTCTGTTAAGTCGCGTTTGGGTCCTCTTTCACCTGCATGACAGAAGGAACCGACCAAGGAATGGACCCAGCGACTTCAGACGCTCGTTACACTGCCGTCGAGTTCCAAGGAGCCATGCTCGGCAGACACGAGCAGGAATTGTCTGCTGCTCGCCATGCCGTGGAGAACCTGGCCGCTCAGGTTTCCGACCTCTGGACAGTTCCAGAGTCTACGTCTCGTGCCACCTGTTACTCCCTGGCCTGCCGAGCCTCCAGAACCCAGGGTTAACAACCCACCTTGCTACTCCGGGCAGCCCACTGAGTGCCGCTCCTTTCTCACGCAGTGTGAGATTGTGTTCTCTCTCCAACCCAACACATACTCTAGAGAGAGAGCTCGGGTTGCTTACGTCATTTCACTCCTTACTGGCCGGGCTCGAGAATGGGGCACAGCTATCTGGGAGGCAAGGGCTGATTGCTCTATCAAATTCCAGAACTTTAAAGAGGAGATGATTCGGGTTTTTGACCGTTCAGTTTTTGGTGGGGGAGGCTTCTAGGGCCCTGGCTTCCTTATGCCAAGGTGAACGGTCCATAACGGATTATTCCATTGAGTTTCGCACTCTTGCTGCCTCTAGTGAGTGGAACGAGCCGGCGCTGCTCGCTCGTTTTCTGGAGGGACTCACGCAGTGGTTAAGGATGAGATTCTCTCCCGGGAGGTTCCTTCAGATGTGGACTCTTTGATTGCTCTCGCCATCCGCATAGAACGACGGGTAGATCTTCGTCACCGGGCTCGTGGAAGAGAGCTCGCATCAACGATGTTTCCCTGCTCCGCATCGCAACCATCTCCCTCCTCTGGCTTTGAGACTGAGCCCATGCAGCTGGGAGGGATTCGCATCTCGAATAAGGAGAGGGAACGGAGGATCACCAACCGCCTGTGCCTCTATTGCGGAGTTGCTGGACATTTTGTTAATTCATGTCCAGTAAGAGGCCAGAGCCCATCAGTAAGCGGAGGGCTACTGGTGAGCGCTACTACTCAGTCCTCTTCATCTAGATCTTGTACTACTATGTCGGTCCATCTACGCTGGACCGGTTCGGGTGCTACATGCAGTGCCTTGATTGACTCTGGGGCTGAGGGTTGTTTCATGGACGAAGCATGGGTTCGGAAACATAACATTCCTTTCAGACCGTTAGACAAGCCTACGCCCATGTTTGCCTTAGATGGTAGTCATCTTCCCAGTATCAAATTTGAGACACTACCTTTAACTCTCACAGTATCTGGTAACCACAGTGAGACTATTTCTTTTTGATTTTCCGTTCACCGTTTACACCTGTTGTTTTGGGTCATCCCTGGCTAGTATGTCATAATCCTTCTATTAATTGGTCTAGTAATTCTATCCTATCCTGGAACGTTTCTTGTCATGTGAAGTGTTTAATGTCTGCCATCCCTCCCGTTTCTTCTCTCCCTACTTCTCAGGAGGAACCTGGCGATTTGACAGGAGTGCCGGAGGAATATCATGATCTGCGCACGGTCTTCAGTCGGTCCCGAGCCAACTCCCTTCCTCCTCACCGGTCGTATGATTGTAGTATTGATCTCCTTCCAGGGACCACGCCTCCTCGAGGTAGACTATACTCTCTGTCGGCTCCCGAACGTAAGGCTCTCGAGGATTATTTGTCTGTGTCTCTTGACGCCGGTACCATAGTGCCTTCTTCTTCTCCGGCCGGGGCGGGGTTCTTTTTGTTAAGAAGAAGGACGGTACTCTGCGCCCCTGCGTGGCGAGGCTGAATGACATAACGGTTAAGAATCATCCGCTTCCCTTATGTCATCAGCCTTCGAGATTCTGCAGGGAGCCAGGTGCTTTACTAAGTTGGACCTTCGTAACGCTTACCATCTCGTGCGCATCAGAGAGGGGACGAGTGGAAAACGGCGTTTAACACTCCGTTAGGGCATTTTGAGTACCGGGTTCTGCCGTTCGGTCTCGCCAATGCGCCAGCTGTTTTTCAGGCATTAGTTAATGATGTTCTGAGAGACATGCTGAACATTTTTGTTTTTGTCTATCTTGACGATATCCTGATTTTCTCCGTCACTCGAGATTCATGTTCAGCACGTTCGACGTGTTCTACAGCGCCTTTTAGAGAATTGTCTCTACGTAAAGGCTGAGAAGTGCTCTTTTCATGTCTCCTCCGTTACTTTTCTCGGTTCCGTTATTTCCGCTGAAGGCATTCAGATGGATTCCGCTAAGGTCCAAGCTGTCAGTGATTGGCCCGTTCCAAGGTCACGTGTCGAGTTGCAGCGCTTTTTTAGGTTTCGCTAATTTCTATCGGCGTTTCATTCGTAATTTCGGTCAAGTTGCTGCCCCTCTCACAGCTCTTACTTCTGTCAAGACGTGTTTTAAGTGGTCCGGTTCCGCCCAGGGAGCTTTTGATCTTCTAAAAGAACGTTTTACGTCCGCTCCTATCCTCGTTACTCCTGACGTCACTAGACAATTTATTGTCGAGGTTGACCTTCAGAGGTAGGCGTGGGAGCCATTCTATCCCAGCGCTTCCAGTCTGACGATAAGGTTCATCCTTGCGCTTATTTTCTCATCGCCTGTCGCCATCTGAGCGCAACTATGATGTGGGTAACCGTGAACTGCTCGCCATCCGCTAGCCCTAGGCGAATGGCGACAGTGGTTGGAGGGGGCGACCGTTCCTTTTGTCGTTTGGACAGACCATAAGAACCTTGAGTACATCCGTTCTGCCAAACGACTTAATGCCCGTCAAGCTCGTTGGGCGTTGTTTTTCGCTCGTTTCGAGTTTGTGATTTCTTACCGTCCGGGTAGCAAGAACACCAAGCCTGATGCCTTATCCCGTCTGTTTAGTTCTTCTGTGGCTTCTACTGATCTCGAGGGATTCTTCCTTATGGGCGTGTTGTCGGGTTGACAGTCTGGGGAATTGAAAGACAGGTTAAGCAAGCACTCACGCACACTGCGTCGCCGCGCGCTGTCCTAGTAACCTCCTTTTCGTTCCTGTTTCCACTTTCGTCTGGCTGTTCTTCAGTGGGCTCACTCTGCCAAGTTAGCTGGTCATCCCGGTGTTCGAGGCACTCTTGCGTCTATTCGCCAGCGCTTTTGGTGGCCGACTCAGGAGCGTGACACGCGCCGTTTCGTGGCTGCGTGTTCAGACTGCGCGCAGAAGAAGTCTGGTAATTTTTTTCTGCTTCTGCTCCTGGTCTTGCTGGGTCTCAGTCTGTTCCCTGCCATCGCATCTCTCCTGTTCTTGTCCCTGCCCTTGCTGTGTCTCAGTCTGTCCCTAGTTCTCATTTTTTTTTTTTTAGAGTAGTACCCTAGTTTCCCTTTTTATCGTTTTTCGTTACGGTCCTGAGGAGAGGAGTTGGGTTCTTTCTCGGGACGTGCTGGACCGTTTGATCTATGATTTCCTCCGTTGCTGCCAGTGTTCCTCCTCGAGAGCGCCAGGAGGCGCTCGGTGAGTGGGGGTACTGTCATGTTTGTCATTTATTATCATGTCTTGTCCCTGTGCTCCCCATGCTATTCGTTTCCCTCTGCTGGTCTTATTTGGTTCTTTCCCTCCTATCCCTCTCTCCCCCTCCCTCTCTCACTCTCTCGCTCTCTCTTCTCTCTATCGTTCCGTTCCTGCTCCCAGCTGTTCCTATTCCCCTAATCATCATTTAGTCTTCCCACACCTGTTCCCGATCCTTTCCCCTGATTAGAGTCCCTATTTATTCCTTTGTGATCCGTTCCTGTGCCGTCGGTTCCTTGTTTTGTATTCCATGCTGTGATTGCGTTTCGCCCTGTCCTGTCGTGTTTTTTGCCGTGATTGTGTATCACCCTGTCCTGTCGTGTTTTGTGCCTTCTTCAGACGCTGCGTGTGAGCAGGTGTCTCAGTCGACTACGGCCTGCGCCTACCCGAAGCGACCTGCAGTCTGTGGCCGCTTCTCCAGTTGTTTTCCCCTCTACAAATCTAGAGGATTTCAGTTATTCCGTTTTGAACATTAATAAACTCTGTTTCTGTTAAGTCGCGTTTGGGTCCTCTTTCACCTGCATGACAGGTAGTGTACATGTCGGTTGTTTTGCTCTAAGACGCCCACAGGCCTGACAATCAATCAAATGTATTTATGAAGCACTTTTTACATCAGCAGATGTCAGAAAGTGCTATACAGAAACCCAACCTAAAACTCCAAACAGCAAGCAATGCAGATATAGAAGCACGGTGGCTAGGAAAAACTCCTTAGAAAGGCAGGAACCTAGGAAGAAACCGAGAGAGGTACCAGGCTCTGAAGGGTGGCCAGTCCTCTTCTGGCTGTGCCGGGTGGAGATTACAAGAGTACATGGCCATTAAGGATTGTTCTTCAAGATGTTCAAACGTTCATAGCTGACCGGGCAGTGTCAAGTAATAATCACAGTGGTTTTAGAGGGTCAAAAGGTCAGTACCTCAGCTTTTCCTAGCTGAGCATACAGAGGTCGAGACAGCAGGTGTGGTAGAGAGAGAGAGACAGCAGGTAGAGAGAGAGAGAGAGAGAGAGAGAGAGAGAGAGAGAGAGAGAGAGAGAGAGAGAGAGAGAGAGAGAGAGAGAGAGAGAGAGTCAAACAGGTCAGGGTTCCATAGCTGCATGCAGAACAGTTGAAAGTGCAGCAGCACGACCAGGTGGACTGGGAACAACCAGGAGTCATCAGTCCAGGTAGTCCTAGGGCTCATGTCCTCAGGATGGGAGTGAGAGAGGTAGAGCGAGAGAATTAAAGGGAGCACACTTAAATTCACACAGGACACCAGATAAGACAGGAGAATTACACCAGATATAACAGACTGACCCTAGCCCCCCGGCATAGACTATTTCATCATAGATACTGGAGGCTGAGACGGGTGGGTCGGGGGACACTGTGGCCCCTTCTGCTGATACCCCCTGACAGGGCCAACCAGGCAGGATATAACCCCACCCACTGTGCCAAAGCACAGTCCCCACACCACTAGAGGGATATCAACAGACCACCAACTTACTACCCTGAGACAAGGCTGAGTATAGCCCACAAAGATCACCTCCACCGCACAAGCCAGAGGGGGCGCAAAACCGGACAGGAAGATCAAGTCTGTGACTCAACCTACTCAAGTAACACACCCCTCCTAGGGACGGCATGGAAGAGCACTAGTAAGTCAGTGACTCAGCCCCGTAATAGGGTAAGAGGCAGAGAATCCCAGTGGAGAGAGGGGAGCCGGCTAGGCAGCGACAGCAAGGGCGGTTCATCGCTCCAGTGCCTTTCTGTTCACCTTCACACCCCTGGCCCAGACTACACTCAATCATAGGACCTACTGAAGAGATGTGTCTTCAGTATAGACTTAAAGATTGAGACCACGTCTGAGTCTTTCACATGGATAGGCAGATCATTCCATAAAAATGGAGCTCTATAGGAGAAAGCCCTGCTTCCAGCTGTTTGCTTAGAAATTCTAGGTACAGTAAGGAGGTCTGTGTCTTGTGACCGTAGCGTATGTGTAGGTATGTACGGTAGGACCAAATCTGAGAGATAGGTAGTAGCAAGCCCATGTAATGCTTTGTAGGTTAGCAGTAAAATCTTGAAATCAGCGCTAGCCTTAACACGAAGCCAGTGTAGAGAGGCTAGCTTGGTGGTAAAATCATCAAATTATGGGGTTCTAGTCAAGATTCTAGAAAGCTGTGTTTAGCACAAATTGAAGTTTTTTTAGTGCTTAATATTGGTAGCCAGAAAGTAGAACATTGCAGTTATCTAATTAGACGTGACAAAAGCATGGATTATGCTACAAAGATGGAAAAAATCTGTCCTTTAAATATTATTGATATGTTAGTCAAACGCCAAAGTCCTTTAAAGTTTTATTTGAGACAATTGTACAACCATCAAGTTGAATTGTCAGATGCAACAGCGGATCTCTTTGTTTCTTGGGACCTAGAACAAGCATCTCTGTTTTAAAAGTAAAACATTTGCCGCCATACACTTCCTTATGTCTGAAACACAGGCTTCCAGTGTAGGCAAGTTTGGGGTTTCACCATGTTTCATCGAAATGTATAGCTGTGTGTCGTCCGTATAGCAGTGAAAGTTGACATTGTGTTTCCGAATGACATCACCAAGAGGTAGAATATATAGTGAAAACAATAGTTGTCCTAGTTTAGTAGAACACCCTCCCCCAGCTTAGACAGGGCTTAGACTCCAGGGGGTTGAGTGAGGAACAACTGATTGGTAGAAAGTATCAGTCCTGCTGCCTGCCCAAAACCCATCAGGTTATACTTGAAGGACCTGTTTTAAACATGGACTCATTTCAACCTATTCCGTCTCCATTGTGAGTCTGCGTTGAGATAAATAGCCCCAAATAACAACAAGAAGGCCTATTTATAATCCAAATTATAACAATCATGTCAGGCAGACATACAGACTGCTTTAACGGTTTCACTCAGTAACATGATGGGGAACAGGAAAAAGTTACTGATCAAGCAGACAGACAAGGTATTGCACACTGTCTGTAATTCGCCCAATTGGCGTTAGATCTGATCTTACCACATCTCTGGCAGCTCTGGGTAAGTCGTTAAGGGTCAGGGCTACACGTTTACTGGGGACACAGGGGCCTTTGACCAGCCAAACTGTGGTGCATCAGCCAGGTGATGGTCCAAAGAACAGTTCAGCTTCTGTATAATGAGTAGGACAGTCAGGTGTGGGTGGGGATCCAGTTGCAAAAGGGAAATCTCCTGTACCATGTCCCAACTCCCTCATTTTATTTCAATGGGAATCTATAGCTGCTCATTAGGTGCAACAACAACAGTTTTTAATCATTGGGGGACAACTATTGAGATAATGGGAGTCTATTTAACACAAATAATCCACCCTACATTAGAGCTTCATTTGTCCTTTTAAAGGGAAAAGAAACCTGTTGTTCTGTTGCCTGTTGTTCTGAAGTAAAAGTAAAAGTTGTTCAAAATATATATCGTAAAGCAAAGTACAGATAACCCAAAAAACGACTTATGTAGTAGTTTAAAGTATGTTTTACTTCAGTACTTTACGCCACTGCTAAATGGTGTGTATGTTGTTATGCAATGTCTTGTACTTGGTATGGTTCCTGGTACGTTACACATACCCTGTGTTTTTTCTTTTCTTTTTGTTAAATCAGAAAAGTCTGGAAACTACTGTATGATAAGAAATGACTCTGCCAGCCTGCCAGGGAGGATGGGTTTGTACAGATCAGGCCATACTGGACCAAACACGTGGGATGGTAGAAATGTTTTCTTATTGGGCACACCTCCTCCCAGTCAATTCCAGTTTTGGCTCTTTCTGCCCGCCTCGGATATTTTCGGACAATCCGATTGGCCCGCTACTGCAACACAGCCAAGGTCAGAGGTGAATGGCCAAACGTAACCCATCTTCGCATCATACCACTCCCTACTGTCAAATGCGCCTCTTGTAGTCACATCAGCTCATCACAATGTGTTTTTTTTTGTCATCACCGGTTGGAAAGACATGTCTGAAACCAACGTGAATTAAATAAGTCACCACCAATCCTTTGGGATAAACGACTCAGGATTGCTTGTCGATTTATTTCTCAGGGTGAGTACTGAGTCTTAACCGTTAGCTTGCTAGCATAGCTAGGTGATGAGCTAATTAGCTACACTGACTGTATGTTACAGTAACGTTAGCAGACCGGTATCTTGCTAGCTAGCTGCCCGACACCTCGCATGCTGTTGTAATAACTTAGCCAACGTTAACAAGATACCGATCTGTCTTTCTAGCTAACTACCTAGATAGCCAGAAACTACTTGTGAAACCTCCCTGCTCATTCACATCGACTAGGGTTGTAATTGAGACTAAACGAGTGTTTTTTGATTTATATGATTATGGTTAGCCATAACGCGACACAATACTACTAGTATGATTTGATGTAACTTGCCTGTTCGACATATTCGACATTAGATTCCCATCCATAAGATAAACCAGTTTTGGACCAGGGTGCGGGGCGACATTTGTTTCCTATCATTATCATGAGAGCCTATCATTATCATGTGGGGTACGTCTATGTTCAGTGCTGTTCTCTTACGTTATGTCTGCATTGTTGGGCTTGTTTTTCAGGTCCAGCAAGCAGCTAAAACTAATGCTGGCAAGGTGTGTCTGTCTTGTTCTGGTTTCTCTGCTCGTGCACAGTTGTAGTTCAAGAAAAGTATACCCTCGCAAAGACTAGCAAACATCGATGCAGACCATGCCTTTCAAACCAGTGGTTTTGGATTGGAGTTTGTTGTAACTGTATGTGTGTGTATGTATAAATAAACAAATATATATTACAGTCACAGTATGCATTTTATTTAAGGAGGATGGGGAGGTAATGCCCTCTGTACCATTCTTTTGCAATGTCTTGCAATATGAATGCTGGGTCAACATCATTTTTGTGCAACTCCTCACTGATGCAATCTGACAAACAGCAGCCAATGCCAGGATGGGCTGGTGTCATCACGCTGTGGCCCTGACTTACTTGAGGACTCGGCTCTATCTCCAGCTTTATAAATACTTGTGGTTTTGACTCTCCTCATCCACTCCTTTCCCTCCACAGTGTTCGCAGCCTGCCAACGTGGTGACGGTCCAGCTATGGCACAGCAGGACGCGCCTGCCAATAAGGCTGCTGCCCCGAACCTTGCTGCGCTGCACTCCAACTTCATCATCGGCTCTGTGTCGGAGGAGAACTCTGAGGATGAGATCCTGGGAAAGCCAGACCTGACACTGGGACTGGAGGAGAAGGAGCGCTCCATATCCCCCACTTCTAGCCTCAGCTCAGAGAACAGCACCTATGAGATGGGCTTCGACCACATCGACGGCCCCCACATGAGGTCAGAACCTGGGCTTTTCTCTCTGGTTTGTGTTCCCTGAGCCTCTGTTTGTGTTGTGTATCCAGGCTTGGCATCCACAGAGAGGTGTTTAATCATAGCATCTATACTGAGGTTACCAGTATCTCAATGCATTATACAAAATGATACTGCACAGTTTTTATTGACTAATCAATCTGGCTCCAGTTGTATGGGATGGAGAAACCTCCAATACAGATATCAGACGAGTCTGGAGGGGAGTATTCTGGAATGGCAGCAGCAGGAGAACACTGGGTTCAGTGATCTCCCCCTGGCGGGCCTCCCTCGCTTCTCTGCTGTGGGTGGTGTGTGTGAAAAATGTGGCCAGGCCACACCATGCCTGCTTGCTATAGAGGAGCTGTGTGTTCTGGATGGACTGCCCTCCCTGCTGCTGTCCCATTGCCAACAACCTCAGCAGCTCTGAGCCCTGAGCTCTCCCTGGAGCCTGTCCTCACCAGCTCTCCCTGGAGCCTGTCCTCACCAGCTCCCTCCCCTGCTCTCCCTGAGCCTGTCCTCACCAGCTCTCCCTGGAGCCTGTCCTCTCCCTGAGCCTGTCCTCACCAGCTCTCCCTGGAGCCTGTCCTCACCAGCTCTCCCTGGAGCCTGTCCTCACCAGCTCTCCCTGGAGCCTGTCCTCACCAGCTCTCCCTGGAGCCTGTCCTCACCAGCTCTCCCTGGAGCCTGTCCTCACCAGCTCTCCCTGGAGCCTGTCCTCACCAGCTCTCCCTGAGCCTGTCCTCACCAGCTCTCCCTGGAGCCTGTCCTCACCAGCTCTCCCCTGTCCTCACCAGCTCTCCCTGGAGCCTGTCCTCACCAGCAGCCTCCCTGGAGCCTGTCCTCACCAGCTCTCCCTGGAGCCTGTCCTCACCAGCTCTCCTGTCCTCACCAGCTCTCCCTGAGCCTGTCCTCACCAGCTCTCCCTGGAGCCTGTCCTCACCAGCTCTCCCTGGAGCCTATCCTCACCAGCTCTCCCTGGAGCCTGTCCTCACCAGCTCTCCTTTGTATTTGGTGGCTCTTTTAACAGCCACTGGGACGAGGCTCTAGATAATGGACATTGTGATGTAGATGTGTGGCGATACATAAGACATGATTTGTATGAATAACTGGCAGATATGGTGCTGGCCAGAAGAATATGTCAACATTTGTACACATACAGTAGGCTCAGGCTATTCATTTAGAATGGTGTTCAGATTTGTTTCTCAGTCTTTCTTGTTTGTGAATTCTGTGTTTCGTGTGTAGACTATTCTAGTGAGTTTTGGTTCAACTATATGCCTGCCACGGGTCTGGGCTGTTGTTGGAATTGAATAGTTGTAACAGACTGACGTGAGAGTCAGGCCTACTACAGTCAGTCTAGCAGTAGGGCTTTAGTGTTGTGGTGGGCCAGGACACTGACGAAGAAGTAAATATCTGTCTACCAATTCCACTCACGCTGCTGTTCACCTGTCAGCTACGTCTTTCCACACACACTTTCCAAAGCCATGATTGGAAAATAGCTGTGTACAGTACACACTCTTATATTCGCTTATGGGGCGATCATTCAGTGGCATGATAGAAAAAACTTGATATCTGAATCACATTCCAATAGTTGAGTATAACCAAACATCATGCTCAGGTATTTACCTCCAGTCTATATGGGATTGTCTGAGGTTGCAGGCTGTTACGATGTGCCTTCCTGGCAGAGATGGAGGGGAAGGTTTTTCTTGATCCTCTTTTAGCACCTCACGTTTTAAGTGATTAGTTTCACAGCTCTCTACAGCTGACCTGTCCTGTGTGCTTGAGTATGTGATGGGGAGTGTGAGGGTTGATGATGAAACCGGAATTACTGGCAGAGCCCACAGCTCTCTCCCATAAGGACAAGGGGGAGCACAGGTGATGGGAAGTGCCGTTCGCTGGGAGCTTCATTCTCTGGGGCTTCATTCAGAGGCTTCTTTCTGTCTGTGTCTCTGTAGCATGCCATCTTGATGCAACAGTGCAGTGTCAGGCCACAGCAGCCGGCCGAACACACACTAAGGGGCTCTGTCCCTGACACACCCTTCTGGGTGACTGGATCCATCCTCCCACTGGCTCTCTCTGAGGGTGGAACCTAGTTTAGGTGCCCTATCCCCCCCCCCCCTGAGGAAACACTTGCAGGTTGCCCTAGCCTGTTAATAACATGTCAGGAACAAGCTCATCCTGCGACTGGTTGGTGATGGTGTGCTGTTCCTTTTTTTTTACTCGTGGAAGGTCTAAATGTGTACAGTTCAGAAAAATGAGAGAACATTTCATCTTCTCCTCAGGGCAGATATGCCTACTCAGAGACAAGGACATTGATTTCAAGTATTCTTTTTTTTACTGTAGGTAGAGGAGACTGTTTACATTGATCCATGATGGTTCTCTCCCTTGATGTGACCATTAGAGCACCAGTTTTAGTAAGCAGTTATGTTTTGAGGAGGAAAATGTTCTGCCCTGGCAGTCTAATCTAATCACAGTAGCTCTCTTATCATCGCAGCTTTGTAATTTTTTTTGTGTTAGGTTGCACCTACCCAACATTTTCCAGGTATTGGCTTGTCTTGTGTTACTAAACCTAGCCAGAGTATTTCCAGATTTCTTTATCAACGAATGCAGCAACAAGTAGTGTACATGTAAAATGCACATAAAATCAACAGTGTAATATTTGGATTCAGTCTTGTCAGGAGAACTGTTGTGTACTCAACTTTGGTCTAATCATTTTGACATTATCCAGGCTGTATCACAACCGGCTGTGATTGTGAGTCCCATAGGGCGGCGCACAATTGGCCCAGCGTCGCCCGGGTTAGGGTTTGGACGGGGTAGGCAGAACATTGTAAATAAGAATTTGTTCTCAACTGGCTTGCCTAGTTAAATAAAGGTTAAATAAAAAATGTATAAAATTATCTCAACTGTTCCCTTTCAATTTCTACTGTGGTTTTTATGTTTCCTCTGTAAGAAACATTTAAATGTAGCCCTATCCATTTAGGCCAATTCCCAGGAGTGTGAAGGGTCAAAAGACAGTTGAAATCTCAGTCAGCCTACAAGGTCGACAAAGATCTCGTTTGGTGTTTTTCCTGGCCGAGGAAGGCTTACGCTTAAATTAGACTTGGTGTAAAAAGACGCTGCCACAGCGCTCCACGCACTTGCTGATGGCACGGCTGGTGTACCATCTCTGATGGATCACAGTGACTGTTTCACCAGCGCTGGTCTTGAGTAGAGGTCGACCGACTATGATTTTTCAATGCCGATGCCGATTATTGGAGGACCAAAAGAGCCGTTGCCGATTTAATTGTCCGATTTTATTTGTAATAATGACAATTACAACAATACTGAATGAACACTTATTTTAACTTAATATAATACATCAATTTAGCCTCAAATAAATAATGAAAAATGTTAAATTTAGTTTAAATTTAGTTTAAATAATGCAAAAACAAAGTGTTGGAGAAGAAAGTAAAAGTGCAATATGTGCCATGTAAGAAATTGCTCAGAACATGAGAACATATGAAAGTTGGTGGTTCCTTTTAACATGAGACTTCAATATTCCAAGGTAAGAGGTTTTAGGTTGTAGTTAATATAGTATTTATAGGACTATTTCCCTCTATACCATTTGTATTTCATATACCTTTGACTATTGAATGTTCTTATAGGCACTATAGTATTGCCAGTGTAACAGTATAGCTTCCGTCCCTTTCCTCCCCCCTACCTGGGCTCGAACCAGGAACACATCGACAACAACCACACTCGAAGCATCGTTACCCATCGCTCCACAAAAGCCGCGGCCCTTGCTGAGCAAGGGGAATAATTACGCCAAGTCTCAGAGCGAGTTACGTTTTAAACGCTATTAGCGCACACCCAGCTAACTAGCTAGCCATTTCACATCGGTTACACCAGCCATTAGGCTGATAAGCTTGAAGTTATATACAGCACTGTGCTTGCGAAGAGCTGGTGTAAAAATGCACGAAAGTGCTGTTTGAATGAATGATTACGACCCTGCTGCTGCTCAGTCAGACTGCTCTATCAAATCAGACTTAATTATAACATAATAACACACAGAAATACGAGCCTTTGTTCATTAATATGGTCGAATCCAGAAACTATCATTTCGCAAAAACAAACATTTATTATTTCAGTGAAATATACGGAACCGTTCGGTATTTTATCTAACGGGTGTCATCCCTAAGTCTAAATATTCTTGTTACATTACACAACCTTCAATGTTATAATTATGTAAAATTCTGGCAAATTAGTTCGCAATGAGCCAGGCTGCCCAAACTGTTGCATATACCCTGACTCTGCGTGCAATGAACGCAAGAGAAATGACACAATTTCACCTGGTTAATATTACCTGCTAACCTGGATTAGTAGTTTATAACTAGTGATTATGATTGATTGATCATTTTTTATAAGATAAGTTTAATGCTAGCTAGGAATTTACCTTGGCTTTTACTGCATTCGCGTAAAAGGCGGGCTCCTCGTAGAGTACAATGGTTAGAGCTTTGGACTAGTTAACTGTAAGGGTGCAAGATTGGATCCCCTGAGCTGACAAGGTGAAAATCTGTCGTTCTGCCCCTGAACAAGGCAGTTAACCCACCGTTCCCACCGTTCCTAGGCCTAGGCCGTTTGAAAATAAGAATGTGTTCTTAACTGACTTGCCTAGTTAAATAAAGGTATATTTTAAAAAACGGAAATCAACGCCCAAAAATACCGATTTGTTATGAAAACTTGAAATCGGCCCTAATTAATCGGTCATTCCGATTAATCGGTCGACCTCTAGTCTTGAGCAACGTGTGCACTCTGCTTACGCTACGTGTCAAGTGTAGTTTGGGCCGTTAACCTTATGCTTGTTGTGTATGTTGACTGTAGCATGAACTTTCACGTCTTCTTATAATAGAAGTTATTATGGTCGGATGTAAAATAATATGTTGATGACAAATGCTGGGGGATTGTGAACCGCCCCCCACCGAACTTACACTATGGTGTTCTCTTCATGCTGAAGTAATTTCAGTTGTTCACACAGACCGAGCATGTCTGGGCTGCACCTGGTCAAGCAGGGCCGAGACCGGCGTCGCATCGACCTGCAGAGAGATTTCACCGTGGCCTCCCCCGCTGAGTTTGTTACCCGCTTTGGTGGGAATAAGGTCATCGAGAAGGTAAGGCCAGGGCTTCTTTAGCTTCTAGGGCCTGGTTTTACCACATTTGACATGCAGTAATTTCAGAGGCTAGTCCCCTGCTCACATCTCTTCCCATCTCAGGTCCTCATTGCCAACAACGGCATCGCAGCGGTCAAATGCATGCGCTCCATCCGCCGCTGGGCTTACGAGATGTTTCGCAACGAGCGCGCCATCCGCTTTGTCGTCATGGTAACCCCTGAGGACCTGAAGGCCAACGCAGGTGAGCTTTACATTACGGTATCATCACAACTAGTAGCAGCGGAGTAACCGTTGTCTCTCTATTCTCTACCCAGCCTCTCTAACTCTGCTTAGTGACCCAGAGAGAAACAGGACAAAGCTCCAGCCAGTCTGATGTGTTTAAACAAGCAAACCCACTTAGGCTTCCAAGAGTGGACCAAAGCAGGATGTCTGTTGGTTTAAACCTGCACTCCACTGAACAGGCAACTCTGACCTAGTTCAGCAGAAAGGGCTTTGTCTGATTGTGTAGAAAATAATGGCTTTCTCCAAATGCTATCATGTTTAAATGGTTTGACACTGGTGGTGATGTTTTAGCTGTGACGATAGCAAGCTAATATTTAGAGACGAAAGATGAGATGAAATGTTGGACTGTTTTACATGCTATTTTATGGGCAGCGCAGAGCTAAACGGTTTTCACCCCACTATCTTCTACAGAGTACATAAAGATGGCCGACCACTATGTGCCTGTGCCAGGAGGGACCAATAACAACAACTATGCCAACGTGGAGCTCATTCTGGACATTGCCAAGCGTATACCTGTGCAGGTACTCCTAAACATCCATTTATTTAGGCCTAGAGTAGACTTTCTTCTAAATAGTGATTGAACTCTCTTGTATAACCTTTATTTGAACTGGTTGTGTTTGTAATGATTTCTCCAGGCTGTATGGGCTGGGTGGGGTCACGCCTCAGAGAATCCCAAACTGCCAGAGCTGCTCATGAAGAATGGCATTGCCTTCATGGGTAAGACTGTGTTTCCTACCATCTACTCTCCACTGAGTCTTCCAGCCACACACAGAGCCACGGATACTGCTTTTAGCCCTTCTGTCCTGTAAGATGATGTGTTCTGTGCCTACTTCCAGGTCCTCCTAGCCAGGCCATGTGGGCACTAGGGGACAAGATCGCTTCATCCATCGTGGCTCAGACAGCTGGCATCCCAACCCTGCCCTGGAGTGGAGCAGGTATGTCTGTACCGTTGAATTCACTGGATGGCTTTGAAGTAAGTGTGTTGTCCGAGACTGATCCCATGGTGTGTGTGTGTGTGTGTCTCAGGGCTAACAGTAGAGTGGTCAGAGAGTGACCAGAAGAAGAGGATCATCAACGTTCCCCCTGATCTGTATGAGCTGGGCTGCATCCATGATGTGGAGGCAGGACTGAAGGCTGCGGAGGTGGTGGGCTACCCCGTGATGGTGAAGGCCTCCGAGGGAGGTGGAGGAAAGGGCATCCGCAAAGTCAACTGTGCTGATGACTTCCCCAACCTCTTCAGACAGGTGAGGTCCAGTCTAATTCCAGTATCACTATATGGTTATGATGGGCTGAAAGACATGTTCAGTATGATTTTGATTCTGAATAACCCATCGTGCTCCCTTCTCCTTGGCTCCCCAGGTCCAGACAGAGGTTCCGGGCTCACCCATCTTCGTGATGCAGCTGGCCAAACACGCTCGTCACCTGGAGGTCCAGCTCCTGGCCGACCAGTACGGCAACGCCATCTCCCTGTTCGGCAGGGACTGCTCCGTACAGCGGCGACACCAGAAGATCATAGAGGAGGCGCCCGCCACCATCTCCACCTCAGACGTGTTTGAGGACATGGAGAGGGTATGGCACAATTTGTGCTATTGGATGGAGACATTACCATTCAGAGGAGCCATGTCAATGTGTTGAAATGTGAGAGGGACTGTGGCCAGATGGACTCGTTGCTCTGTGGTTAAGTTGCCGGGTTGTGACTGTGTGTCTGTTCCTCACTCCTCAGTGTGCGGTGAAGCTGGCTAAGATGGTGGGCTACGTCAGTGCTGGCACAGTGGAGTATCTCTACAGCCAAGATGGCAGCTTCTACTTCCTAGAACTCAACCCTCGTCTGCAGGTGGAGCACCCCTGCACTGAGATGGTGGCCGACGTCAACCTGCCTGCTGCACAGCTGCAGGTCAGTTTCAGCAACAGTGTGTCCAGCTCCTATTCAGTCTGTGTCGTACGTCTGTTGTGTAGGTACACCTCACTGCTCTCGACAGTTAGTTTCATCCCGGGCCGCTGTCTCCATGGTAACTGGTTAGGTTGGCGTGAGCTAATGTACAGAAACATGAAAAATCAACCCCTCCCTCCTCCTCCTCCTCCTCCTCCTCACCACCCCTCTGGGGCTGTTCCAGACACCTCCAGCATCAGTTGTGGTGGTGGGTCATGTGTCCACCCAGCAGTATGTAGGTCAGTGGTGGGTCACGTGTCCACTCAGCAGTATGTAGGTCAGTGGTGGGTCACGTGTCCACTCAGCAGTATGTAGGTCAGTGGTGGGTCACGTGTCCACTCAGAAGTATGTAGGTCAGTGGTGGGTCACGTGTCCACTCAGCAGTATGTAGGTCAGTGGTGGGTCACGTGTCCACTCAGCAGTATGTAGGTCAGTGGTGGGTCACGTGTCCACTCAGCAGTATGTAGGTCAGTGGTGGGTCACGTGTCCACTCAGCAGTATGTTGGTCAGTGGTGGGTCACGTGTCCACTCAGCAGTATGTAGGTCAGTGGTGGGTCACGTGTCCACTCAGCAGTATGTAGGTCAGTGGTGGGTCACGTGTCCACTCAGCAGTATGTAGGTCAGTGGTGGGTCACGTGTCCACTCAGCAGTATGTAGGTCAGTGGTGGGTCACGTGTCCACTCAGCAGTATGTAGGTCAGTGGTGGGTCACGTGTCCACTCAGCAGTATGTAGGTCAGTGGTGGGTCACGTGTCCACTCAGCAGTATGTAGGTCAGTGGTGGGTCACGTGTCCACTCAGCAGTATGTAGGTCAGTGGTGGGTCACGTGTCCACTCAGCAGTATGTAGGTCAGTGGTGGGTCACGTGTCCACTCAGCAGTGCTGTAGGTCAGTAGGTCAGTGGTGGGTCACGTGTCCACTCAGCAGTATGTAGGTCAGTGGTGGGTCACGTGTCCACTCAGCAGTATGTAGGTCAGTGGTGGGTCACGTGTCCACTCAGCAGTATGTAGGTCAGTGGTGGGCATCTAAATATTTTAAGTGTCCACTCAGCAGTATGTAGGTCAGTGGTGGGTCACGTGTCCACTCAGCAGTGGTGGGAGGCGAGGTCAGTGGTGGGTCACCTGTGTCCACTCAGCAGTATGGTCTAGGTCAGTGGTGGGTCACGTGTCCACTCAGCAGTATGTAGGTCAGTGGTGGGTCACGTGTCCACTCAGCAGTATGTAGGTCAGTGGTGGGTCACGTGTCCACTCAGCAGTATGTAGGTCAGTGGTGGGTCACGTGTCCACTCAGCAGTATGTAGGTCAGTGGTGGGTCACGTGTCCACTCAGCAGTATGTAGGTCAGTGGTGGGTCACGTGTCCACTCAGCAGTATGTAGGTCAGTGGTGGGTGTTCAAGCTGAAGGACAGACCAACAGAGCTGCTGCTGAAGATGGCAGTCGTCTCTCTGTGCTGTTGGGGAGGAATATACCCCGTCTCTCCACCTATCCCCACGTTGACACTGTCTAATCTCACTGGGCAGGAAGGGGCAGACGGACAACAGTTGGATACAACAAGCTGTAATTCCTCTCCGTGAGATAGATAAAGGTTTCTCAAAAGCATCTTAAAGGTCCAGTGCAGTTAAATGTAATTTCCTGTGTTTTTATATATATTTCCACACTGAGGTTTGAATAATACTGTGAAATTGTGAAAATTATGATAATGCGCTTTTTTGGGGCTCCCGAGTGGTGCAGCGGTTTAAGGCACTGCATCTCAATGCTAGAGGTGTCACTACAGACGCTGGTTCGATTCCAGGCTGTATCACAACTGGCCGTGATTGGGTGTCCCATAGGGCGGCGCACAATTGGCACTGCATCATCCGGGTTAGGGTTTGGCCGGGGTGGGCTGTCATTGTAAAAAATAATTTGTTCTTAACTGACTTGCCTGGTTAAATAAATGAATACAATTAAATTGTGTAGGAGCTGTTTTGAAATTTGAGCCATTTTTAGTAGGATGCAGTTTTGGCCTGCCTGGTGATAACACCAGGTGGTCGATTAGTTAATAGAGCCCGAAGAAAGAGTTCCAAACCTCACTGCCAATAACAGCTAGCTAAATTCATTCTTGAGAAATTGCTCTTTGCTAAGAAGCTAATTTAGTTTAGACCATTTTAATTGAAAACAATCACTGTAAGGTACTTAATTGTCACCCAGAAATGATTTGATATTGAGATAAAAACGGCTGCATTGGCCCTTTTAAAGGCTAAGTTTGTTAGAACCTTCGTAGGAGCGTTGTTAAATCTCAGAGCTCTTTCCCAAAACCATTGTCACTAAAGTTTACCAACTGCCTCAGACCACTCGTAGAAAAGCTAAGTGCGTCAATAGTTTTGTAATCATTTTTTTTTTGTGTCACTTTGTACAAAGATCTCCGCTGAACATAGACTGAAAAACATCTGTAACCGCTGATAACTTCAGAACGAAGTTGACTACAAATACAAAGTTGCTCCAAGATAAATGCCACTGTCTTTGCTGTTGTTACAAACAAACGAAAGATGAAAAGGTGCTTCAGATGAACCGAGTACAGTATAGGCTACATGGGCCTATGTACACTAAAACATTAAGAACACCTGCTCTTTCCATGACAGACTGACCGACAGGGATGCTGTTGAATCCAGCTGAAGTCTATGATCCCTTATTGATGTCACTTGTTAAATCCACTTCAATCAGTGTGGATGAAGGGGAGGAGACAGGTTAAAGAAGGATTTTTAAGCCTTGAGACATGGATTGGGTATGTGTGCCATTCAGAGGGGGAATGGGCAAGACAAAAGGTTGAAGTGTCTTTGAATGGTGTATGGTGGTAGGTGCCAGGCGCACCGGTTTGTTTCAAGAACAGCAACACTGCTGGGTTTTTCACGCTCAACAGTTTCCCATGTGTATCAAGAATGGTCCACGCCCCAAAGGGACATCCAGCCAACGTGACACAACTGTGGGAAACATTGTAGTCAACATGGGCCAGCATCCCTGTGAAACGCTTCCAACACCTTGTAGAGTTCCCATGCGTCAACGAATTGTGGGAGAAATGGTGGTACAACTCAATATCAGGAAGGTGTTCTTCATGTTTTGTACCCTCGGTGTATTTACATCATATTGAAATCAATTTCATGTCCAATCAATTGAGTTATATTGTGCTACTTTCAGTTGATTCTTTTTTTGCCTCAATCGATTTAATGATGTGTAACAACATCTGTGGGTTAGGGTATTATTACTGGGTAAACATAATAGGCCGCCTCTGACTATTTGTAGCCATCGGTGGTAATATCTCTATAGGAGCTGATTCATCGTCAGTATCGACACATGGTTTAACGACTCACTTAGCAAACGTTCTCTCTGCGTGGGGAAGGCATGTCACAACTTCTGCCTTAGGAACGATGATGCATCATTAAAACACTCTTAAGCCTAAGTTCCATCGCTGTCGGGAAACTGGGCCCTGGCCAGGAAGAAGAGAGTTAATAACCGGGTTCTAAGTGAGAGAGAACTATCATTCAAGACCCAATGTTTTTCTGTAGTCAGCCAATTAAAACCCTAGCAGCCATTTTTATTCTTAGATTTTTTTCTTTTAGCGGGTGGATCAGCTTTAATATTGCAGATTGTAGCTTCCATCAATGTAATTGTCTGCGTCATTTCCCATCCCCATATATTTGTGGGTAAATATACATTGCCAAGAGTGCGCAAAGCTGTCATCAAAAGGGTGGCTATTTGAAGAATCTCAAATATAAAATACATTTTTATTTGTTTAACACTTTTTATTTTGATTACTACATAATTCCATATGTGTTATTTCATGGTTTTGATGTCTTCACTATTATTCTACAATGTAGGAAATAATAACAAGATTCAACAACTGGGACATATTTCACAAGTTCCACAGACATGTGACTAACAGAAATGGAAAAATGTGTCCCTGAACAAAGGGGCGCCGAAATCAAAAGTGACAGTCAGTATCCTGTGTGGCCACCAGCTGCATTAAGTACTGCAGTGCATCTCCTCCTCATGGACTGCACCAGATGTGTCGGTTCTTGCTGTGAGATGTTACCCCACTCTTCCACTAAGGCACCTGCAAGTTTCTGGACATTTCTCGGGGGAATGGCCGTAGCCCTCACCCTCCCAACAGGTCCCAGACGTGCTCCATGGGATTGAGATCCGAGCTATTTGCTGGCCACGACAAAACACTGACATTCCTGTCTTGCAGGAAATCACGCACAGAATGAGCAGTATTGCTGGTGGCATTGTCATGCTGGAGGGTCATGTCAGGATGAGCCTGCAGGAAGGGTACCACATGAGGGAGGAGGATGTCTTCCCTGTAACGCACAGCATCGAGATTGCCTGCAATGACAACCAGCTCAGTTCGATGATGCTGTGACACACTGCACCAGACCATGACGGACCCTCCACCTCCAAATCGATCCCACTACAGAGTACAGGCCTCGGTGTAATGCTCATTCCTTTGACATTAAATGTGAATCTGACCATCACCCCTGGTGAGACAAAACCGCAACTCGTCGGTGAAGAGCACTTTTTGCCAGTCCTGTCTGGTCCAGCGATGGTGGGTTTGTGCCAATAGGCGATGTTGTTGCCGGAGATGTCTGGTGAGGATCTGCCTTACAACAGGCCTACAAGCCCTCGGTCCAGCCTCTCTCGACCTATTGTGGACAGTCTGAACACTGATGGAGGGATTGTGCGTTTCTGGTGTAACTAGGGCAGTTGTTGTTGCCATCCTGTACCTGTCCCGCAGATGTGATGTTCGGATCTACCAATCCTGTGCAGGTGTTGTTACACGTGGTCTGCCACTGAGAGGATGATCAGTCTCTCTGTAACACTGTCTTGGGCATCTCACAGTACGGACATTGCAATTTAATGCCCTGGCCACATCTGCAGTCCTTATGCCTCCTTGCAGCATGCCTAAGGCACGTTCACACCGATGAGCAGGGACCCTGGGCATCTTTCTTTTGTTGTTTTTCAGAGTCCGTAGAAAAGCCTCTTCAGTGTCCTAAGTTTTCATAACTGTGACCTTAATTGCCTACCGTCTGTAAGCTGTTAGTGTCTTAATGACAGGTGCATGTTCATTGAACAAGCATGGGAAACAGTGTTTAAACCCTTTACAATGAAGATCTGTGAAAAAGGGACATTTCTTTTTGTTTGTGTGTGTGTGCCTAGCTATCCATCTTTTAAAAAATATATATATTCCTCTTGCCCTACCGCCCAAGAATTGGACTAAACTAATGGCCAACAACACTACGGCATCTTCTTCCAGTTTATACATACTATATACATTTTACAGGCACAGTATATTTTACAATAGTTATCTTTGTTTGTTTTTTAATCCCACCCGTAACACATTTATTTAGTATTGCCAGGAAATTAAAGGGTGTTAGTGAAGATTCAAACTTTGAGCACATTCTTGACTTCAATTATAGGATAAACGTTGGACCAGAAGTACATAAGTGAATTTTATAATTACTTGAAAGACCCATTCGTTTAACAGGAACTTCCTTCTACTACAGACCAGAACTGTTTCTTCTTCCTCAGATTTCCATGGGGATTCCCCTGCACCGTATCAAGGACATCAGATTGATGTATGGTGTCCAGCCCTGGGGAGACTCTATGATTGACTTTGAGGGTCTGTCCACGGCACCCTCCCCACGGGGACATGTCATTGCTGCCCGCATAACCAGTGAGAACCCTGATGAGGGTTTCAAGCCTAGCTCGGGCACGGTGCAGGAGCTGAACTTCCGCAGTAACAAGAATGTGTGGGGATACTTCAGTGTGGCCGCGGCCGGAGGCCTGCATGAGTTTGCAGACTCCCAGTTTGGCCACTGCTTCTCCTGGGGAGAGAACCGAGAGGAGGCCATCTCGTGAGTAAAAATCATGTGAAGTTCATTGTGTTTTGTGTGTGTTGTCAGTGAGACCCAATGATGTGTGGTAACACCTCTCCTGTGTGTGTTCAGTAACATGGTGGTGGCCCTGAAGGAGTTGTCGATCAGAGGAGACTTCAGGACCACAGTGGAGTACCTCATCAAGCTGCTGGAGACTGAGAGCTTCCAGCACAACACCATTGACACAGGCTGGCTGGACAGGCTCATCTCAGAGAAGATGCAGGCAGAGCGTCCTGACACCATGCTGGGCATAGTGAGCGGGGCTCTCCACGTGGCTGACGTCAACCTGAGGAACAGTGTCTCCAACTTCCTGCACTCTCTAGAAAGGTCAACACTCTTTTAAAGATTTTAAGAACACACACACACACACACACACACACACACACACACACACACACACACACACACACACACACACACACACACACACACACACACACACACACACACCGTCTCACTCTCCTCTCTTCTCTCTCCCCCCTCTACAGAGGCCAGGTGCTTCCCGCGCACACTCTTCTCAACACAGTTGATGTGGAATTGATCTATGAGGGTACTAAGTATTGTCTGAAGGTGACGCGTCAGTCCCCCAATTCCTACGTGGTCATCATGAACAGCACCTCGGCCGAGGTGGACGTCCATCGCCTCAGCGACGGGGGCCTGTTGCTCTCCTACGACGGCAGCAGCTACACCACCTACATGAAGGAGGAGGTGGACCGGTAGGATGGATGGAAGGAAGGAACGATGGACAGACAGAATACATACATTCTTCATTTAAAGGAATGTTGAGAGGTTAGCTTGGGGTTGATTTGGGCAATGGACTAAAAGAGATTCTTTCCCCCGCCAGGTACCGCATCACCATTGGGAACAAGACGTGTGTGTTTGAGAAGGAGAACGACCCGTCTCTGCTTCGCTCGCTCTCAGCAGGGAAACTCATCCAGTACACCGTGGAGGACGGGGGGCACGTGTTCTCTGGCCAGTGTTACGCTGAGATAGAGGTGTGTGTGTGGTGATATTGTTGTGGCCGTGGTCACACTCTGTTAGTGGAGCGAGCGGCCATGTCAACTGTGTGTGTAACTGTGTCAGGTGATGAAGATGGTGATGACTCTGACGGCGCTGGAGTCTGGCTGTATCCACTATGTGAAGAGGCCCGGTGCCGTGCTGGAGCCCGGCTGCGTCATCGCCAAGCTGCAGTTAGATGATCCTAGCAGGGTCCAACAGGTCAGTAAGGGACGGTGTGCCTGACACTGGGGAATTTAGAGATCCTTGTATTTTGTCATGGAAACGTGAATAGCTATACAGTACATTTTGATGCGAGACTCACAGTATGTTGTAACGTGTGTGTCTCAGGCGGAGTTGTACCACGGGGCGCTGCCCGTCATCCAGGCGGTGGCGTTGAGAGGAGAGAAGCTCCACAGGGTCTTCCACAGCACCCTGGACCACCTTGTGCATGTCATGAATGGCTTCTGCCTGCCTGAACTCTTTTTCAGTGGGAAGGCAAGTGGTCCATTACAGCACACACAACAATCTACAAACAAAAGATGGCAGTATTCTGTGTTGGTACGTTCATCAATATCAGTTGGTTAAAATTGTGAATGTGTCTTTCCCCAGCTGAAGGAATGGGTGGAGACGCTGATGAAGACTCTCCGGGACCCCTCTCTGCCTCTGTTGGAGCTGCAGGACATTATGACCAGTGTGTCAGGCCGGATCCCCCTCGCTGTGGAGAAGTGCATCAAGAAGGAGATGGCCCAGTACGCCAGCAACATAACCTCTGTGCTCTGCCAGTTCCCCAGCCAGCAGGTACACACACACACACACACACACACACACACACACACACACACACACACACACACACACACACACACACACACACACACACACACACACACACACACACACACACACACACACACACACACACTGTATTATTCAGGTTGGTTATTGTATTATTTATGGTTCTGGGGAGTTGATATACAGAGTTCATTAGGAATACACCTGACTGATTTAGCCTGTTCTTCCAGATTGCCAACATCCTGGACAGTCATGCTGCCACTCTGAACAGGAAGTCAGAAAGAGAGGTGTTCTTCATGAACACTCAGAGCATCGTACAGCTGGTGCAGAGGCGAGTCTCTCTCTCAGCTTCAGGGCTTTAAATGACTTGATGATACAGTTGAAGTCGGATGTTTACATACACTTAGGTTGGAGTCATTAAAACTAGTTTTTCAACCACTCCACAGATTTCTTGTTAACAAACTATAGTTTTGGCATGTCGGTTAGGACATCTACTTTGTGCATGACACAAGTAATTTTTCCAACAATTGTTTATAGACAGATGATTTCACTTATAATTCACTGTATCACAATTCCAGTGGGTCAGAAGTTTACATACAATAAGTTGACTGAGCCTTTAAGCAGCTTGGAAAATTCAAGGAAATTATATCATGGCTTTAAAAGCTTCTGATAGGCTAATTGGCTAATTGACATCATTTGAGTCGATTGGAGGTGTACCTATGGGTATATTTCAAGGCCTACCTTCAAACTCAGTTCCTCTTTGCTTGACATCATGGGAAAATCGAAAGAAATCAGCCAAGACCTCAGAAAAATCAATTGTAGACCTCCACAGTCTGGTTCATCCTTGGGAGCAATTTCCAAACGCCTGAAGTACCACATTCATCTGTACAAACAATAGTACGCAAGTATATAAACACCATAGGACCACGCAGCCGTCATACCGCTCAGGAAGGAGACTCGTTCTGTCTCCTAGAGATGAACGTACTTTGGTGCGAAAAGTGCAAATCAATCCCAGAACAACAGAAAAGGACCTTGTGAAGATGCTGTAGGAAACCGGTACAAAAGTATCTATTTCAACAGTAAAACGAGTCCTATATCGACATAACCTGAATGGCCGCTCAGCAAGGAAGAAGCCACTGCTCCAAAACCGCCATAAAAAAGCCAGACTACGGTTTGCAACTGCACATGGGGGCAAAGATCATACTTTTTGGAGAAATGTCCTCTGGCCTGATTAAACCAAAATATAACTTTTTGACCATAATGACCATTGTTATGATTGGAGGAGAAAGCGAAGGCTTGCCAGTTGAAGAACACCATCCCAACCGTGAAGCACGGGGGTGGCAGCCACATATTATGGGGGTGCTTTGCTGCAGGAGGGACTGGTGCACTTCACAAAATAGATGGCATCATTAGGAAGGAAAAATATGTAGGTGTATATTTAAGCAACATCTCAAGACATCAGTCAGGAAGTTAAAGCTTGGTCAAATGGGTCTTCCAAATGAACAATGACCCCAAGCATACTTCAAAAGTTGTGGCAAAATGGCTTAAGGACAACAAAGTCAAGGTATTGGAGGGAACATCACAAAGCCCTGACCCCAATCCTATAGAACATTTGTGGGCAGAACTGAAAAAGCGTGTGTGAGCTAGGAGGCCTACAAACCTGCCTCAGTTACACCAGCTCTGTCAGGAGGAATGGGCCAAAATTCACCCAACTTATTGTGGGAAGCTTGTGGAAGGCTACCCAAAATGTTTGACCCAAGTTAAATCAATTTAAAGGCAATGTTCCCAATATTAATTGAGTATATGTAAACTTCTTACCCACTGGGACTGTGATGAAAGAAGTAAAAGCTGAAATAAATAATTCTCTCTACTATTATTTTGATATTTCACATTCTTAAAATAAAGTGGTGATCCTAACTGCCCAAAGACAGGGAATTTTTACTAGGATTAAATGTCAGGAATTGTGAAAAACTGAGTTTAAATGTATTTGGCTAAGGTAAACTTCCGACTTCAACTGTACCTAGCAACCCATACACACACAAACATGATTCTAAAGACACGTACTGTATTCATACTGATATGGTCTGTCACTGACCATGCCATTTTGTCTCTCTACCCAGGTACCGCAGTGGCATCCGTGGTCACATGAAGGCCGTGGTGATGGACCTGCTTAGGCAGTACCTCAAAGTAGAGGTCCAGTTCCAGAATGGTGAGGAACATTGGACTCTACTCCTAACATTAACAGGCTATGTAAAGCAATGGGTTTTCCTGGGTTGGTATAGGGGAAATGGAAAGGATTAGCCTTTGATAATTAGTCCTGCCTGTCTTTGATTTATGAATAGGATTCAATGGTCTTCTCTCAGGACTGCACTTGCTCTATTTGTCCACATGAGGGTACTGTTACACAACAAACCTTTAATTTGCACCTTCCTTTGAGCTCTGGTTGATTTAATTTCTCTTCTGATTCGTGTGTGTCAAATCAAATCAAATTTTATTTGGCACATACACATGGTTAGCAGATGTTAATGCGAGTGTAGCGAAATGCTTGTGCTTCTAGTTCCGACAATGCAGTAGTAACCAACAAGTAATCTAACTAACAATTCCAAAACTACTGTCTTATACACACAAGTGTAAGGGGATGAAGAATATGTACATAAAGATATATGAATGAGTGATGGTACAGAGCGGCATAGGCAAGATACAGTAGATGGTATCGAGTACAGTATATACATACGAGATGAGTATGTAAACAAAGTGGCATAGTTAGTGGCTAGTGATACATGTATTACATAAAGATGCAGTAGATGATATAGAGTACAGTATATACATATGAGATGAATAATGTAGGGTATGTAAACATTATATTAGGTAGCATTGTTTAAAGTGGCTAGTGATATATTTTACATCATTTCCCATCAATTCCCATTATTAAAGTGGCTGGAGTTGAGTCAGTGTGTTGGCAGCAGCCACTCAATGTTAGTGGTGGCTGTTTAACAGTCTGATGGCCTTGCGATAGAAGCTGTTTTTCAGTCTCTCGGTCCCAGCTTTGATGCACCTGTACTGACCTCGCCTTCTGGATGATAGCGGGGTGAACGGGCAGTGGCTCGGTGGTTGTTGTCCTTGATGATCTTTATGGCCTTCCTGTGACATCGGGTGGTGTCCACTACCCTCTGGAGAGCCTTACGGTTGTGGGCGGAGCAGTTGCCGTACCAGGCGGTGATACAGCCCGCCAGGATGCTCTCGATTGTGCATCTGTAGAAGTTTGTGAGTGCTTTTGGTGACAAGCCAAATTTCTTCAGCCTCCTGAGGTTGAAGAGGCGCTGCTGCGTCTTCTTCATGATGCTGTCTGTGTGGGTGGACCAATTCAGTTTGTCTGTGATGTGTATGCCCGAGGAACTTAAAACTTGCTACCCTCTCCACTACTGTTCCATCGATGTGGATAGGGAGGTGTTCCCTCTGCTGTTTCCTGAAGTCCACAATCATCTCCTTAGTTTTGTTGACGTTGAGTGTGAGGTTATTTTCCTGACACCACACTCCGAGGGCCCTCACCTCCTCCCTGTAGGCCGTCTCGTCGTTGTTGGTAATCAAGCCTACCACTGTTGTGTGTGTGATTCCAGGACACTACGACAAGTGTGTGTTCACACTGCGTGAGGAGAACAAGGGCGACATGGCCAACGTGTTAAACTACATCTTCTCACACGCCCAGGTCACCAAGAAGAACCTCCTGGTCACCATGCTCATTGTAAGTCCTTCCCTCTTTAGAAATACATTTGTCATGTGTGTTAGACAGAGTTGACTGTGTTCTCCCTGTGTGTAGGACCAGCTGTGTGGTCGTGACCCCACCCTGACTGACGAGCTGATGGCCATTCTGACAGAGCTCACCCAGCTCAGCAAGACCACCAACGCCAAGGTGGCACTGCGTGCCCGCCAGGTCCGTAGCGCACCACTTCCTGTCTCTCTAAATGTTCTCTTGTTTTTGATTGGTCAGGGTTAGTGTTGTCATCTTCTCACTCCCCTCCGTCTCCTCCTCAGGTACTGATCGCCTCCCACCTCCCCTCCTACGAGCTCCGTCACAACCAGGTGGAGTCCATCTTCCTCTCTGCCATTGACATGTACGGGCACCAGTTCTGCATCGAGAACCTGCAGGTAGGGACCATGGCCGTTGTTGACTTTTTACTGCCGTTGTTGGAGGCCATTCAGACACTCAAAGAAGTAGAAAACATTTCAAACCAAATTGTATTAAGCCACATGCACATATTTAGCAGATGTTATTGCGGTGTAGCGAAATGCTTGTGATCCTAGCTCCAACAATACACACAAAGGAAATGTAAAAGAATGGAATTAAGAAATAAATAAATATTAGGACGAGCAATGTTGGAGTGGCGTTGACTAAAATACAGTAGAAAAGAATAAAGGGGCATCCCGGGAGGCTCAGTGGTCTAAGGCACAGCGTCGCAGTGCTATCTGTGCCACTAGAGATTCTGGGTTCGAGTCCAGGCTCTGTTGCAGCCGGCCGCGAGCACAGGAGACCCATGGGGCGGCGCACAATTGGCCCAGGGTCATCTGGGTTAGGGGGGGGGTTTGGCCTGCAGGGATGTTCCTGTCCCTTTGCGCTCTAGCCTCTCCTGTGGCGTGCCGGGCACATTGCACGCTGAAACGGTCATCAGGTGTACGATGATTCCTGCGACACATTGGTGCGGCTGGCCTCCGGGTTAAGCGAACAGTGTGTCAAGAAGCAGTGCGCCTTGGTTGGGTTGTGTTTCGGAGGACGCACGGCTCTCAACCTTCGCCTCTCCCGAGTCCGTACAGGAGTTGCAGCGATGGGACAAGACTGTAACTACTAATTGGATACCACGAAATAGGGGAAAACAAAACAAAAATTAAGAGTAGAATACAGTATATACATATGAAATGAGTAAAGCAGTATGTAAACATTATTAAAATTACTAGTGTTCCATTATTAAAGTGGCCAGTGATTCCATGTCTAAGTATATAGGGCAGCAGCCTCTAAGGTGCAGGGTTGAGTAACCGGGTGGTGGCCGGCTAGTGATGGCTATTTGACAGTGGAATGAGGTCACAATGATATTTCTCTGGACTTTCATGATTCTGAATCCTCTCTCCTTTTGCAGAAACTGATCCTGTCCGAGACGTCCATCTTTGATGTGCTGCCTAACTTCTTCTACCACAGTAACCAGGTGGTCAGGATGGCTGCCCTGGAGGTGAGAGGAAGGAGACTGTGTTTTTTGCGTTCAAAGTCACAATAGCTGGTTGCCCAGGCAATTGAACAGCTTTTGACACTGTACAACGAGTGACATTTCATGGTTAAGGGAACACTCCTCTACTGTCTGCAGATCTCCGCCCTGTTAGAACTCTCCTGTGTTCCCCATCCCAGGTGTACGTACGTAGAGCCTACATCGCCTACGAGCTCAACAGCGTCCAGCACAGACAGCTAAAGGACAACACCTGCATCGTAGAATTCCAGTTCATGCTGCCTACCTCCCACCCCAACAGGTACACACACACACACACACGCTCTGCTGCATGGTACCGCGGTGGAGATGTGGTGTTGCTCCTATATATACTGGTCTAGGGCCAGTTGTTATTCTAAGCTGAGAATGCTTAATAGCAGGACTGAGTAGGGAGGCTTGATCTATAGTCAGGTGTCTTATTAGGGGAAGGGGGTGGTCCTATAAGAAAGATGAGAGCTAATAGACACAATAGTGTGTAAGGTTCTGTGTAAGGACAGTACTGTCTTTCATTATCTCCTGAAGGGTCCAGTTCTCATCCACGGTAACATGGTTATTTTATACCCCCACCACTGTTCAGTCCCTGAAAAATACTCCTTGTTTGCAAAAGCAGGTATTCTGTGAGTGTACAAATACTTTCCCAGGTTTACCAAGAATGTGTGAGTGGAAACTAGCTCGTCTCCTGTCGGCAAAGTCCCACTTTTGTTGATCTCTCTCTGGTCTGTCCTCTGGATGACTGCAAGATTGTTTTAAACTTTCTGAAGATCTGTCACATCTATTTCAGTAACACACAAGCAGAGAGAAACTAAACTCTGGACTTGTACTGCACATGGGCAATTCAACAGTAACCAAGTGGTGCTGAGACTTTGATTTTTCACTTTGAAGTGTATGTCCAACAAAAACCATTGATTTGCAAAGTTAAGTTAAACCATTGACTGCTGTGCTCCGATTGTTGCATGCGACCGGTTTATCCAGCTTAAAATGTTTAACCCATTTGCATTAACCAGGCTTGATTGGCTTCCTCATTGGAACACAGCATGCCCCCCACCTCAGGACTGAACCAATACCAAAGAACAGGCCTCTAGGAAGGCATAGAGCTATTGTGGAATCTTTCGAGGAGCTGTCATATAGAGTGTAATGTGGGGGTTTGAGACAGTGCATGTGATGTATGACAGTGCCTAAAGGTGTCACCGCGGACGTCTTGTTAGAAAAGGGGCGTGCTCTGACTCTCTTCGTACTGCCACTTGTTAGTCCATGAAGCCCTTGAGAAGGCAACAAGATGCCCGACTTCACGAGACATTTTGATTTATTAGGTTGTCGAGAACAAACAAAAATGTACCACACATGAGGCAGCAGAAAGTCGAATCCATAATGTGTAGTCTCAAGCTTTTTTAAAAATGATTCACACTCTTCTGAGTGCTTCCTCCTCCTGATGTCTGCGTAACTAACCAGTCAGTGTTGTCTGATTGCAGAGGTAACATCCCAACTCTAAACAGGTACAGTACACTTTCTTCTTATTGCAGCCATTATGTAGACCTGTAGAAGCTGTAGACTAGAAGGCGGCGTAGTCAACCGATCAGCTATTGGAAATGTAACTGAAAGCCGTAATGCCAGCTGCATTTTGTTTAAAGCGTATGTTGTGGCAAGACAAGGTAACGTTGGGCATTGGACTATGCTGCTTGTTAAGTGTTACTAGTTATCCCATAAATGAATCAGATGTTTAACATAGGAGCTGAACCTGGTTATGGGTGATGTATTAAATGAATGGCTACAGCACGGCATAATGCAGCGTACTGGGAAGACTGAGTGTCTGTCTGTATATTTCTGTGTGTGTATTGTAGGTGTGTAGAGTGCATTCGGGAAAGGATTCAGACTACTTAATTTTTTTCTACATTTTTGTTATGTCACACAGCTTTATTCAAAAAATGGATTAAATTGTTGTTTTTCCCTCATCAATCTAGACACAATACCCCATAATGGCAAAGCAAAAACTGTTTTTTTAGGGAATTTTGCTGACTTGTATAAAATTTAAAAAACACTAAAAATCACATTTACATAAGTATTCAGACCCTTTACTCAGTACTTTGTTGAAGCACCTTTGGCAGTGATTACAGCCTCTAGTATTTTGGGGTATGAAGCTACAAGCTTGGCACACCTGTATTTGGGGAGTTTCTCCCATTCTTCTCTGCAGATCCTCTCAAGCTCTGTCAGGTTGGATGGGGAGCATCGCTGCACAGGTATTTTCAGGTCTCTCCAGAGATGTTAGATTGGGTTCATGTCCGGGCTCTGGCTGGGCCACTCAAGGACATTCAGAGACTTGTCCCAAAGTTACTCCTGCTTTGTCTTGGCTGTGTGCTTAGGGTCATTGTCCTGTTGGAAGGTGAACCTTCGCCCCCATCTAAGGTCCTGTGCACTCTGGATCAGGTTCATCTTTCCCTCGATCCTGACTAGTCTCCCGGTCCCTGCCGCTGAAAAACATCATCACAGCATGATGCTGCCACCTGTCTGAGTCTTTTAGGTGCCTTTTTGCAAACTCCAAGCGGGGCTGTCATGTGACTTTTATTGAGGAGTGGCTTCCGTCTGGCCACTCTACCATAAAGGCCTGATTAGTAGAGTGCTGCAGAGATGGTTGTCCTTCTGGAAGGTTCTCCCATCTCCACAGAGGAACTCTGGAGCTCTGTCGGAGTGACCATTGGGTTCTTGGTCACCATTCTGACCAAGGACCTTCTCCCCCTGATTGCTCAGTTTGGCCGGGCGGCCAGCTCTAGGAAGAGTCTTGTGTAACCGATGTGAAATGGCTAGCTAGTTAGCGGTGGTGCTAATCGGTGACTTTACTCTCTCTGAGACCTTGAAGTAGTTGTTCCCCTTCCTTGCTCTGCAAGGGCCGCGGCTTTTGTGGTGCGATGGGTAACGATGCTTTGTGGATGGCTGTTGTTGATGTGTGCAGAGGGTCCCTGGTTCTAGCCCGGGGCGAGGGGATGGACGGAAGCTATACTGTTACACTTGGTCGTACTAAACTTCTTTCATTTAATAATAATGGAGGCCACTGTGTTCTTGGGGACCTTCAATGCTGCAAGCATGTTTTGGTACCCTTCCCCGGATCTGTGCCTCGACACAATCCTGTCTCGGAGCTCTACGGACAATTCCTTTGGCATCCTGGCTTGGTTTTTGCTCTGACATGCACTGTCAACTGTGTGACATTTGCAAGCATTTCTCTACACTCGCAATAACATCTGCTAACCATGTGTATGTGACGATAAAATTTGATTTGATAGAGAGGTGTGTGCCTTTCCAAATCATGTCCAATCAATTGAATTTACCACAGGTGGATTCCAATCAAGTTGTAGAAACATCTCAAGGATGATCAATGGAAACAGGGTGCACCTGAGCTCAATTTTGAGTCTTATAGCAAAGGGTCTGTATGCTTACATAAATAATGTATTTCTGTTTTAATTTTTTTTTAAACTTTGTCGTTATGGAGTATTGTGTGTAGATTGAACATTTTTTATGTAATCCATTTTAGAATAAGGCTACAACTTAACAAAATGTGGAATAGGGGAAGGGGTCTGAATACTTTCAGAATGCACGGTATACTTACTGTGTCTCTATATTACGCTTCTCTGGAATTGGGGAGTCAAAAGATGTAGTACGTTACTAGAATATTCTGTGACAATGTTCTCAAATATTTCTGTGTGAGGTGTCCTGTTTTGCCTTGTGCTAGCTGTGCTCTGAATGTGCTGCTTGCTGCTGTCCTGTCCTCTCAGGAGACTGTCTTCCCAGCCCCTGCCCCGTCTTCGCACTCGGGACATTAAGCCTGTGTCTGTGGACAGTAACAAACAGGACCCTAAAGCACAGGATGATAAAACAAAGGATGATGCTAAAACGGAGGAGAATAAACCTCCAGATACGGATGACTCTGTGGACAGGTTGGGCCCCATAGAGACTCTAGGCTATATAGCATTCTGTGGGCTAACTCAATGGGCTAACTTCTGGGTCTCTCTAAAAGAGGACTTGGCCTCTGTGTGGATGGGAGAGGAGGACCTCTGAATACTAAAAACACCTGGTGGAACCATGGGTCTTTCTACTATGAATTTGGCCAGGGGAAACTGTACAATGCTTCCATGTTCACTAACATTATGCAGATATCTGCTCTTCTTTCACGTAGCACTTAGCATTTAAATACGGCTGCTGGGAACTCTGTGAGTAGTACATCCAGATCTAGAAGATGCGTATTTATTTATTTATTTGGATCCTGGTTGACTGTTCTCTGTGAGAACACTGCTATATTAGAGTTAGTATGGAAGTGAATGAGGAGTCAGATTGTTCCTTCTGTCCCAGCAGCTGATCACAGATATAATAAATACTGCTGTGGGATAGAACTGGTTGGTGAGGGGGCTCTTTTAAGGTGAACTCTCCTATGGGTCAGAGATGGGCTCTGCCCTGCTCCCTGCTCTGGCCCAGCTCTGGGCTAGTGAGTGAATGTGTGTGCTGCAGGACCCCGGTCTAATGGCTGTCTGTTGTTGCCCCAGGATGTCGTTCTCGTCCAACCTGAACCACTACGGCATGGTCCACGTGGGCAGTGTGAGTGAATGTGTGTGTGCTGCAGGACCCCGGTCTAATGGCTGTCTGTTGTTGCCCCAGGATGTCGTCCAACCTGAACCACTACGGCATGGTCCACGTGGGCAGTGTGAGTGACGTCCTCCTGGACACCTCTTTCACCCCACCCTGCCAGCGCATGGGAGCCATGGTCTCTTTCCGCTCCTTCCAGGAGTTCACCAGGTGGGGGCTGGGCTCTCTGACCTTTTCACAATCATTACATTATGACTTTGACTATTTTCCCACATTGGGAAATGGTGTTATTGAATTGGAGCTGTAATACTGAGATATTACCTTAAGTGTGTGTGTGTGGTGTCTAACCGTGATCCTTTCCTCTCCACCAGGAACATTAAAGACGTGATGAGCTGCTTCTGTGACTCTCCTCCTCCCAGCCCCACCTTCCCAGAGGGAGGGAACCCAGTGCTCTATGGAGAGGAGGACACCAAGGTCAGTACTGTCTGCTAGTACTGATTCTGATGTGTATTGTAACACAACAGAGTATTGTGACTGAGAGAGCCCTTTGTTCAATGCATGGCATCAACGTAGCATGACCTTCCTGTTCTTCGTATAGTCCCAATAGATACTTTCTCTCCGAATGACATGACTTATGTTTTGCCTGCTTGCGTCTTGTGACCCAGAGTATCCAAGACGAGCCCATTCACATCCTCAACGTGGCCATCAAGACTGACAGTGACATCGATGACGACGGCCTGGCCGCCATGTTCCGGGAGTTCACCCAGACAAAGGTCAGATGTTTAGGATGAGCCTTTCAGGAAGTACGCCTGGACACCTCAGTCGCTCACACTTTCTCTTCCTGTGTCGTCTTCCCCCAGAAATCCCTGCTGTTTGAACATGGCATCCGCAGGCTGACCTTCCTGGTAGCTCAGAAGGTGAGCACTAGGACTCTCACTTCCCTACCCTGCCCTCTGTTCTCTAACCTACTCTTCCAATCACTGTCACCGATCTTATCTTAATCACAACGATGCACGTTGACTCTACAGACATCCAGACGGAACGAGAGAGTCGCGCGATTCATTCGGAATGGCCTGTAATTTGACCGTCATTTGTATCTCAAATTTGGCTGTTTTGCTTGCTCCTCTGTCTCTTCTCTCTCTTCTCTCTCTGTCTCCTTCTGTCCCTCTGTATCCATGTCTTGCCTTTGCTGTGGGGTTTGTGCTGACAGGATTTCAGGAAGGCAGTCAACTGTGAGGTGGACCAGAGGTTTCATGTGAGTAGTGGGACGATGTGGATGATAACTGTGGAACAGTACAGTTTGTCTTCCTGTATTGTCAACTCTTTCCCTGGACCCACACCAAGTAGCTTTTGGATTGGATTCAGGCAGATAATGACGGCATTTGAGACTAAAGACATTTGGGTAAATGCTAGGTTCCCTTCTCTCTCCCTGCGTCGGCCCTTTCAATGCTACCCTTTCTTTTGACAAGAGAAGAACAGGCTCTGATGAGGGCTAATCACTGCCATTGGTGAGGCCCTCCTCCATATGTGGGTTTGTGTCTCATACAGTAGAGACTCAGTCCCTCTGAATAGCCCATCCTCTTCAGACCACACAGACCAGTGTATTCACACACGATAAATCCTGTATTCGCTGTTATACTAACACCAAATCAGTCCTATATACAGGCTTGGAAGGGGCATTAGTGCCCCAGAGTAATACACAACTGTCCTGTTATTATATACCGATTGAGTTGATGAGTGTGTTTGCAATTAGTCCGGTATTGTTTGGCCAAGTGGGGTGCGATCCTCAAAGCCAAACCTGACAATCAGGCTTCTAGCTCGAGCGTTCAGAAATACCAATCACTCCCTGTGAAAAGAGAATGTTTTATTCATTAGATTAGCTGTCGCTGCTCCCCTGTTTCCTGTTGCTGTCTGTCATTATGGGAAAGGCAGTTTGGGAGAATACACTTGTAATTCCACCCTCAGACTCCAGCACAAATGGGAAGAGATCAGGGCTGTTGAATGTTAAACAGGCTCTTCCTGATCACAGGCCGATGCCATATAGTGTTCCTCCTCACTGTCACAGCAGTTCACATAGCGCTCCTCACGGCTCATTAAGGGGGAAAATGTAGAACTATAGAAGGAAATGGAGCCACTTAGTGAGGTTAGAAGGTCATTCACATTCTATGCTCTAGAGGTCATGTCTATTTTCAGTCTAGCTGGTTCTGTAACTTAGTTGCAGCAGAGCAGGGACTCTTGAAATCCTGGACTCAAAGCCCTAACTCTCTCTGTCTGTATTAACCAGGAGACCTTGTAGGTTGACAATGTGTGTTCTTCACAGCATGTGGATCTGTTTGTGTAACTCTCTCTCCTCTCCTCTCCTCTCCTCTCCTCTCCTCTCCTCTCCTCTCCTCTCCTCTCTCCTCTCCTCTCCTCTCCTCTCCTCTCCTCTCCTCTCCTCTCCTCTCCTGTCTGTCTCTCACACAGAGAGAGTTCCCCAAGTTCTTCACCTTCCGGTCCAGAGACAAGGTGAGTGAGTGTCTTCTGTGTGTCAATCTGAACATTGACTTTATGAGTGACCATAAAACAACAGCTAATGGTCGGCTCAATGGTAGTGGTCAATGAACAGGTTCAATCCCATCTCAAAAAAGACAAGGGAATTAATATTTGAAGTGCTAACACACAGACTGAATATATAACTTGGATGGAAGATGAGCCCGAGTGACCATGTGCTTCTCAATGTGTAGACTAGAGTTACAGCGGAAGAGCTAAGCAAGTGTCAGTTTCACATCATGGCAACAATAGAGGTGAGGCTATTTGAATAAGATGGTTGCAGAAAAAGTACCTTTCCTCTTTCCTTGCTCACCCCTTAGTTGGCACTGAAAGTCACTCCGTTATGATCAATGATGGCTCTTCCCCCGCCTAGGCCCCTGATAGTCTCACTACAATGGCACCACCAAAACCCATTACCGTAATTAACTATTTAATTATGTCCCCCATTTAAGAGAAATGACACCCATTAGCAGCCTGCGATTGCTTTTGATTTCATTTACTTAATGCAGTGTATGGCTGGCGGGCACCCTCTAGTCTCATACAAACCCAATGCTCCTGAAACAGCCAATTGGATGATGGTAGGCCTTGAGGAAATGCATTCTCGTTCCTTGAACCCTCAATTGGTTGGTGTGACAGTATCTTGCTCTGTATAACTGATTGTCCCCCTGTGTGTCTAGTTTGAGGAGGACAGGATCTACCGTCACTTGGAGCCGGCGCTGGCCTTCCAGCTGGAGCTGAACCGCATGCGTAACTTTGCCCTGACCGCCATCCCCTGTGCCAATCACAAGATGCACCTGTACCTGGGCGCTGCCCGCGTGGAGGTGGGAACAGAGGTCACCGACTACCGCTTCTTTGTCCGGGCCATCATCCGTCACTCAGACCTGGTCACCAAGGTGAGGGCGATAGTGATACACGACTTGTGTGTGTGATTAATACACCTGTTCAGTTTGTGTGTACGTGAAAACGCGCCCCTCTCTGACCTCTGCTCCCGTCCTGTGTCTTATCGCCAGGAGGCGTCTTTTGAGTACCTCCACAACGAGGCAGAGCGTCTGCTGCTGGAGGCCATGGACGAGCTGGAGGTGGCCTTCAACAACACCACCGTACGCACCGACTGCAACCACATCTTCCTCAACTTTGTCCCCACCGTCATCATGGACCCCTCCAAGGTCAGTGGCAGCACACCCAAGACCTGTACATACACTGTTCCCGTGTACATTGTCTTTATCCATGTTCGTTCACTGTACACGTAGTGATGCATTTTGGTGCTGTGTGTGTGTGTTTTTTTATATGCTTCATTCGTAACCTCTGTGTGCACATGCTCAGATCGAGGAGTCGGTGCGCTCCATGGTGATGCGTTACGGCAGTAGGCTGTGGAAGCTCCGGGTGCTCCAGGCTGAGCTGAAGATCAACATCCGGCTGACGCCCACGGGCAAACAGATCCCCATCCGCCTGTTCCTCACCAACGAGTCAGGCTACTACCTGGACATCAGCCTGTACAAGGAGGTCACCGACTCCCGTACGGGACAGTTGGGGCCTAAAGACCGACAGGTGAGGCACTCGCACGTCTTTCATCCCCCACGGCCCACACTCCCAAGCAATCACAGGCAGGGGAAACAGCCTCACACTGAACCCTCAGCTCCCAGAATGCTCCTTAATGGGCAACTCCTGGTTCATGATAAAATATTTGGAAGTTTAGTTAAGAAATAAATGACATGCCATCTGTGGATCAGTCAGTCTACTGCGTAAAGTGGAGCTGAGGGTTCTGTAAGTTGTCTGCCCAGCCTCTAGCCTGTTGGACAAGACTAGCAGTGATCATGGTATTTTTATGTAGGAGAACAGGTAGGTTGCATCCATCTATATATTATCCCATTCCATTGCTGTACCAGGGTAAAAGTTCCATGAGTCAAACAGTCATTGGCAGAAAGCATATGCAGGCAGCTAAGATGGATATAAAATAATGCCCCAACTACTACGGTGGAGAAAGAATGAACTGTAACGTTTTTCTGGGCAGGTTGCCATATTCGCTGTATGATGTTGAATATGAGAGAAGAGTTCTATTTTGGAGCTGGTCGATGGCGCTGAGTTGAGTGAGGATCCGTTGCATTGTCCTCAACCGTATTCATCAACACTTAGCACAGGCGTGACCAGGCCCATTCTTACTACCTTGTTCTCATGGGCCCCTTGACGTGTCTCCGTAGCCAGATGTGTGAGATGAAGTCCTCTCTTTTATTCTAAAAGGACTTTATTGTGTGAAGCACAAGAGAAACAGTGTTCTCATTCTGAGAAGTCCATATCTCTCTAATGTGAGGACACCACTCCGGTTGCCAGGTCTGGTCAAAGGACCTAATCAGACGGAACAACTGATAGGGATGGTAAAGAACACGACTTCAGGTTCTCCTATTGCAGATAGAACTGCATCCACAGCTTTGGCCAGCGTTGTCACCGCTTCCTGTTTCTTGGAACAGGCTCCATGGCGGATATCGGTCTTCATTACATCACATATCGCGTACTGTGTTCTCTGTGTAGATATGTGTGGCGGCTAGTGTCTGTGCGTGTCGAGTGACTCTTATGTCCCCTCTCCTTCAGATCATGTTCCAGGCGTATGGGGACAAGCAGGGACCTCTGCATGGCATGCTCATCAACACCCCGTACGTGACCAAGGACCTGCTGCAGTCCAAACGCTTCCAGGCGCAGTCCCTGGGCACCACCTACGTTTATGACTTCCCTGAGATGGTCAGACAGGTACGGAGCTCGACACAGCAGCTCAGTGGTTGCAGTTGCTGGTGTACATAAAAAAACATACGACCACGTTTGAGGTCAACTGCATGTCCATCCAGGAAGTTGATTGTAACTTTTCCCATTTAAAAATAAATAAATGAAATGCATGAAACGAAGGTCTCACAAAATAAAATAAACAAGGGGACATTCCCAATTTATAAATACAAATGTCTCCCCTGAATCTAGATGGGATTGACGTCAATCCTGCATGTTATCGCTCTACGTTAGAGGTCTGCGCAGGACTGATTTTGGTCACCCCGCGCAAAAATAACTTACGAAATTGATTCAAGTACCAGAGATTCTCACATGGTCCTTACGTTGTGTTACTGGGCTGTGTCAGACAACATGCTAGATGTAGTTTGACGAGAGCAGAGTTGGAGAGACTTGCACTTTCTCTATTTTTATGGCCTACCTTTTCAGACGGCGACAAATATGGGTGATCAATATTTATTACCAGGCAATGTAGTAAACTATAGCCAAATTATATTTAGGAAGTACATTTCCTTGGGAAGATAACTGCCCCGTGCTTCTCCGGTCATGCATAGGCTATAGCCTACTTTGTCTCGTTGAGAGCACACGCGTACCTGATCACGTATGGCTACTGAACTGGAAGCAGCAACAATGATGAGAGTTCAAACTTGCACTTTGTCTTGAGCTATGTTTTGCATATAGCATGTAGCCTTCCTTTTAGGAGAAGGACCTGCGTGCGCGGTGCTCGTGTGGCACCTTTTCCTTTTCACCGATGATCACGCGTTTTGATTCCACCTCGACTCACGTTGGTCGAGCTTCTCTCCACTTCTTTCCATTTTCAATATTTATTCACACGTTACTAGGGAACTAATAGTCTAAATCATGTTGAATTTCCTTGGAAAGATCACTGCCACGTTCCACTGTAGGCAGCCTACTGTATATCATTGAGACTTGCACGCCCAACTAGTTTTGAAGAGCAGAGCGTGTGTGAGAAATGTCACAAAGATGTACTTCTTAATACAGTAGGTAGGCTAATGCGTACAAAGCAGAAAGAGGGCCGTTTCCAAATAATCTGAGAGACGACAAAAATATTTTCATCCCAAAGTTACCTGTCTGACCGGCCAATCCCGACCGCAGCGTAAAAAATGACGGCGGCGCCGCAATGATCTCTGTCGGGGCCCTGCAGCCCTCTATTCTACAGTAAGCATGTTATACTGGGAGTGAGCAGCAGACTCTTGACTCCTCTCTGTGGTTCCTCTTTCCTCCAGGCTCTAAAGAAGCTGTGGCAGTCCACTCAAACCTTCGCCCACCTGCCCAAATGCCCTCTGCCCTCCGAGCTGCTCACCTTCACAGAGCTGGTCCTGGACCCACAGGGACAGCTGGTGCAGATGAACCGTCTACCGGGAGGGAACGAGGTGAGGAGTAACTCCTTTAAACTTGCAGTTCCACTTCTGATCTGTAGGTGTCTCTGTGTTTCTTTGACAGGATTGTTCAGTAGCTGTTTGCCAGGAATTGTCTCTATACATATGTAAATGCGAAGAAGAGTAATGCCCCCTGCTTTTGTTTGCTGAGTTTATGTCTCGTCCCCACGACGTGAATGAATATGTTTACTTGTGTGTGTCCCTCTAGATTGGCATGGTGGCCTGGCGGATGACGCTCAGGACCCCAGAGTACCCGGCAGGGCGTGAGATCATTGTGATCAGTAATGACATCACACATAAGATTGGTTCGTTTGGGCCGCAGGAGGACCTGCTGTTCCTGCAGGCCTCGGAGATGTCCAGGGAGAGTGGCATCCCTCGTATCTACATCTCTGCCAACAGTGGTGCCCGCATCGGCCTGGCAGAGGAGATCAGACACATGTTCCATGTGGCCTGGCAGGACATGGCAGACCCCTACAAGGTCAGCTGGCAGAATAGGGCAGTGGGGTGTAGATGTTCTGTTTAAGAAATGAGAGATTATTAGTGTTGTAGGACTCTGTTAGCAGATGTCTCTGCCCATGTACACTACATAACCAAAAGTTTGTGGACACCACTAGATGTTGGAACATTGCTGCGGGGACTTGCTTCCATTCAGCCACGAGTATTAGTGAGGTTGGTCATTGATGTTTGGCGATTAGGCCTGGCTCGCAGTCGGTGTTCCAATTCATCCCAAAGGTGTTCGGTGAGGTTGAGGTCAGTGCTCTGTGCAGGCCAGTCAAGTTCTTCAACACCGATCTCGACAAACCATTTTTGTACGGACCTCGCTTTGTGCACGGGGGCATTGTCATGCTGTAACAGGAAAGGGCCTTTCCCCAAACTGTTGCCACAAAGTTGTATGCTGTAGCGTTAAGATTTCTCTTCACTGGAACTAAGGGGCCCCCCTGAAAAACAGCCCTCGACGGTCCTGTGCTGTGAGCTTGTGTGGCCTACCACTTCACGGCTGAGCAGTTGTTGCTCCTAGACGTTTCCATTTCACAATAACAGCACTTACAGTTGACCGGGGCAGCTCTAGCAGGGCAGAAATTTTGGAAAGGTGGCATCCAATGACAGTGCCACTTTGAAAGGCACTGAGCTCATCAGTAAGGCCATTCTACTGCCAATGTTTGTCCATGGAGATTGCATGGCTGTTAGCTCGATTTTATACACCCTGACGGGAGTGGCTGACATGGCCGAATACACAAATCTGAAGGGGTGTCCACATACTTTTGGCAATGTAGTGTATGCATGTCCCTCGCAGACTGCTAATTCAGTCTTTTGTTTCTCTCCACAGGGCTTCAAGTACTTGTACTTGACCCCTCAGGACTACAAGAAAGTGTCTGCCCTGAATTCTGTTTACTGTGAACACATAGAGGACAAGGGAGAGTCCAGGTGAGTCCAGACGTTACCCCTCAGCCATATTATTACTCACTGTCACCCTATTCAATACAGATAATACATCCAGCTCACTGGCCAGCAGAGAAAGTGGGGAACTACAACCTGTGAGAGAATCAATGGGCTGTGCATGAATACACATGAAAAGCCCCTCGGACAATGGGAGAAGGGGGATGAAGTGATGAGCAGTTATGTGTCTGACCGAGCCTTTCCTTGTTCAGGTACAAGATCACTGACATCATCGGGAAAGATGACGGTCTGGGGGTGGAGAACCTGAAGGGCTCCGGGATGATCGCAGGAGAGTCCTCTCTGGCCTACGACGAGGTCATCACCATGAACCTGGTACGCACCGACACACTGGATGGACCGACACACACATGCACGCCTAAACACACGACTACTTACGGTCTGTCGTGTTACTACCTAAGTGCTACTCTTACGAGGTCGGAGGATGGCAGATGTAAGAATGGGTTTTTACCCGGATCACTGACATGCCCTTGACTCGGGGTTACCTAAGCAGGCTGTGTGCTCTTCTCTCTCCAGGTGACGTGCAGAGCCATCGGCATCGGAGCCTACCTGGTCAGGCTGGGTCAGAGAACTATTCAGGTGGAGAACTCCCACATCATTCTCACTGGTGCTGGAGCTCTCAACAAGGTAAGAGCCAGCATCACTCCCCCTTTCCTGGCTGTACCTCATGGCACACGAAAGTCTCACGGAAATACTGAGAGGTATTCTGCTAGGATGCAGCATTCCAATGTGGCCTTTGGGCAGAGGGACATGAGCTCTTTGTCTTTTCCCATAAGAGGTCCGCTGCAACACTCACTGCCGTCACTAACAACAAGACTACACATTATTAGCCATCTAGAAAACAGATACAGTGAGTGTCTTTTAATACTCTTTTAATTCTCCTGTTTTCTTTTTGAAGAGAGGAGGAGACGTGTTAATGTGTTTTTGCACTATGCTCCGTCGTCTGTGACCCGAATAGATTGTTCCTGAGTTCATGCAATTAACGCTTCTGCTTTTTCATCGGGATTTTCACTGTTACTATGTAATAGTTGGTCATGCCATTTATTTTGCAGTTAATTTGAGGAAGAGGACAAAGTGGTGTGTGTGTGTGTGTATATTTTGTGTTGTACTGTAGAGATGGCTATTGAATAGATAGGATATATCCCTTAAGAGTGAACAATAAAACGGACAGCTCCCTCTTAACTAGGAGGCGGAAAGACGGTGTCCCGTCTGAATCGAAGAATAGAAATTATAATGGTGTTTTCTGATCTTCTATTTCTCTCACGCTGTATACATTTTTCCGGCTCAGTGATCAGGCCCTCCACTCCCCTCGCCTCCCCCCCTCCTCTCATCTCCCCAGTCATACTGCTGCAGCTCCTGGTGGGATAATAGAAAGAGAAGCGTCAAGTTGTTATTTGCATAGAAATGGCAGTGTGACGCCTGAGGCTGCTGCTGGGGAGAAGGACACCCATATCATTTGTCTCCAATCAGAATGAAAAGTTTTGCTGAGGCAGATTTTTTTTTCTCTCTCTCTCTCTCTCTTTCTCTCTGTGCTCCACGGGCACTGACTACCCACCGCTTCCTTCCTTCCCTCTCTCCGTCTCTCCTCCTCTCCCTCAGTCTCTCTCTCTCTCTTTCTCTCTGTGCTCCATGGGCACTGACTACCCACCGCTTCCTCCCTCCCTCTCTCCCTCCATCTCTCCTCTCTCCCTCAGTCTCTCCTCCTCTCCCTCAGTCTCTCCTCCTCTCCCTCAGTCTCTCTTCCTCTCCCTCAGTCTCTTCCTCTCCCTCAGTCTCTCTTCCTCTCCCTCAGTCTCTCTTCCTCTCCCTCAGTCTCTCTTCCTCTCCCTCAGTCTCTCCTCCTCTCGCTCAGTCTCTCCTCCTCTCGCTCCGTCTCTCCTCCTCTCGCTCCGTCTCTCCTCCTCTCGCTCCGTCTCTCCTCCTCTCGCTCCGTCTCTCCTCCTCTCCCTCTCTCTCCTCCTCTCCCTCCGTCTCTCCTCCTCTCCCTCCGTCTCTCCTCCTCTCCCTCCGTCTCTCCTCCTCTCCCTCTGTCTCTCCTCCTCTCGCTCAGTCTCTCCTCCTCTCCCTCGTCTCTCCTCCTCTCCCTCGTCTCTCCTCCTCTCCCTCGTCTCTCCTCCTCTCCCTCGTCTCTCCTCCTCTCCCTCGTCTCTCCTCCTCTCCCTCGTCTCTCCTCCTCTCCCTCGTCTCTCCTCCTCTCCCTCGTCTCTCCTCCTCTCCCTCGTCTCTCCTCCTCTCCCTCTCTCCTCCCTCCCTCAGTCTCTCCTCCTTCCCTCAGTCTCTCTCTCTCTCTCTCTCTCCCTCCCTCTCTCCTCCTTCTCTCTGTCTTCTCTCCCCCTCTCTCTTCTCTCCCCTCTCTCTTCTCTCCTCCCTCTCTCTCTCTCTCCTCCCTCTCTCTCCTCCCTCCCTCTCCTCTCTCCTCCTCTCCCTCCGTCTCTCCTCCTCTCCTCCTCTCCCTCCGCCTCTCCTCCTCTCCCTCTGTCTCTCCTCCTCTCCCTCCGTCTCTCCTCCTCTGTCTCTCCTCCACCATCTCTCGTCCTCTCACTCAGTCTCTCTCCTCCCTCAGTCTCTCTTCCTCTCTCTCTCTCTTCTCTCCTCCCTCTCTCTCCTCCTTCTCTCTGTCTTCTCTCCCCCCTCTCTCTTCTCTCCCCCTCTCTCTTCTCTCCTCCCTCTCTCTCTCCTCCCTCTCTCTCCTCCCTCCCTCTCCTCTCTCCTCCGCTCCCTCCGTCTCTCCCTCCGACTCCCACCACTCCCTCCGTCTCTCTCTCCTCCCTCTCTCTCCTCCCTCTCTCTCTCCTCCTCTCTCTCTCTCTCCTCCCTCTCTCTCTCCTCCCTCTCTCTCCTCCCTCCCTCTCCTCTCTCCTCCTCTCCCTCCGTCTCTCCCTCCGACTCCCACCACTCCCTCCGTCTCTCTCTCCTCCCTCTCTCACTCCTCCCTCTCTCTCTCCTCCCTCTCTCTCTTCTCTCCTCCCTCTCTTCTCTCCCCCTCTCTCTTCTCTCCCCCTCTCTCTTCTCTCCCCCTCTCTCTTCTCTCCCCCTCTCTCTTCTCTCCCCCCCTCTCTTCTCTCCATCTCTCCTCCCTGTCTCTGCATTAACATGACTCCATTCCAAATATACATGACAAATCTGCTCATGACAAAACACAGGTTTTGCTGCAAGCGTGCGTGTATGTGTGTGCGCGCTCGTTTTCTGGTGCTGGTTGCTAGAGAAGCGTCAGATTGTGTGTGTTACAGTCTGTGTTACAGTAAATGTGGAAAATGTATCGTGTTGGTTTTTTTAATAGAAAACTAACTAACAGATGTATCCATTTCGCAGTAAATCTATAGTTTTTACTATAATTGTGTTTACTATAACATCTCAAGTCGATGATTCCCAGTTTTCCACGTTGACAGTAAGTCTATAGTTTCCTATTTTTAAGCTTTCTGTAACATTTATCAAATGGATGTGTCACAGTTGAATGTGTTCATTCACAATGATGGTCCATCCATTCAGCAGTAGCCATGGCAACAACAGAAAACACACATTATATCCCCATAGACTCCCTGGTTCACCAAAGCCGTATGAAGAGGACATACACACATCTTGATATACTAATTTCATTCAGTGATGGACCTCTTTCTCCTGTTTGTATGGTGGCTGGATAATAACTACTGGTACAAATATCTCAGTGGGTCTATGTCCCTCCACCCTCCCTCTCCCTCTGCTGTGGAATCTTAATGAACCCAGGCCCAGCCCGGTGGCACACAGGCCCTGCGTCTGCCTGTCAAGGTGACTGCAATGCTTGCCGGGGCCGCGGGCTGCCCTGACAGCTTTAGGAGAGCTCCCAGGATTTGTAGCCAGGGACATAACCATTAATGGTAATAAAGAAAGTAAATGATGGCCGAAGAGGTGAGAGCTGAGAGTGAGCAACGAGCGCCTCTCTGTGTTTTACTGAGCTGTGTCCCCTGCGTGGTCGCCCGCCCTTGTGTGTGTGTGTGTGTGGCAGGAGAGGAGGTTAATGGGTCCGGCAGGTCACAGGAGCAGTTTGGACGCCAAAATGAGTTCAGTGGCCTCCATGCCATCCTTCATTAGCCTCTCACACCGGCAGAGATGCACAATAAACCAATATACACACACTCATACAGGCAGTCTCGTACACGTGCTATTCAGTGTGTGTGTGTGTTAGAGAGGGCGTGTGTTAGAGAGAGTGTGTATTAGAGAGAGAGAGCGAGCGTGTGTGTGAGAGAGAGAGAGCGAGCGTGTGTGTGAGAGAGCGAGCGTGTGTGTGAGAGAGCGAGCGTGTGTGTGAGAGAGCGAGCGTGTGTGTGAGAGAGAGAGCGTGTGTGTGAGAGAGAGGGAGCGTGCGTGAGAGAGAGGGAGCGTGCGTGAGAGAGAGAGAGCGTGCGTGAGAGAGAGAGAGCGTGCGTGAGAGAGAGAGAGCGTGTGTGTGAGAGAGAGCGTGTGTGTGAGAGAGCATGTGTGTGTGTGAGAGAGAGAGAGCGTGTATGTGAGAGAGAGAGAGGGAGCGTGTATGTGAGAGCGTGTGTGAGAGAGAGAGAGAGAGAGAGAGAGAGGGAGCGTGTGTGTGTGTGTGTGTGTGTGAGAGAGAGCGTGTGTGAGAGAGAGCGTGTGTGAGAGAGAGCGTGTGTGAGAGAGAGCGTGTGTGAGAGAGAGCGTGTGTGAGAGAGAGCGTGTGTGAGAGAGAGCGTGTGTGAGAGAGAGCGTGTGTGAGAGAGAGCGTGTGTGAGAGAGAGAGCGTGTGTGAGAGAGAGAGCGTGTGTGAGAGAGAGCGTGTGTGAGAGAGAGCGTGTGTGAGAGAGAGTGTGTGTGAGAGAGAGTGTGTGTGAGAGAGAGCGTGTGTGAGAGAGAGCGTGTGTGAGAGAGAGCGTGTGTGTGAGAGAGAGCGTGTGTGTGTGTGAGAGAGAGCATGTGTGTGTGTGTGTGTGTGTGTGTGTGTGAGAGAGAGAGAGAGAGCTTGTCTTTCTATGTGTGTGGGTGCTCATAAACAGGCTGTGAGGCAGTGTGCAGTGCAGGTGGGTAGCTCTTTGTCATGGCGCCTGTCGATAGTGTGGGTGGATAGAGTGTCAGCGAGGACATTAATTCACTCTGGAGGTTACCAATAACGCGGCCGCCTGGGAGAACGCCAGGTGCCCGTGGCGCCCAGTGAACACCGTGATAGTGATCCCAGGCCACAGATCGACAGTATTGACGAGGCCAAGGTGCGGTGAGGAGCAGCAGGGTCCCTGTCACCTGGGGGATAGGTCTGTGTCTGTGTGGGAGATCCTATTGATCCACAGCCCGAGGGACACCACCCTCCATCCCCAGCCTCAGCGGGTTTAGCTCGTCCCTGTAGGGAGAAGAATGGGTGTCACAACATAAAATAGCCATTACCTACCCATGCCTAATGTTTAAATATTGTTGGTGGTCTCTCAGCTTGTAGTTTGTAGGGAAATTGGCTAACATGGTTTGGTTTGACTATGGAAGAAATCACGAATGGTAAACAGAATGTGACATCACCCCCATCTTCTTTCCCATAGGTGCTGGGTAGAGAGGTGTACACCTCCAACAACCAGCTGGGTGGGATTCAGATCATGCACAACAACGGTGTGACCCACAGCACTGTGTGTGATGACTTTGAGGGAGTCCACATGCTGCTACACTGGCTCTCTTACATGCCCAAGGTAACCATCCGCACGTATCAGCATTTAACCCATTGTCCATCCATTTAGGCTCGTCTAATGCACATGTACCTTTTTACGCTGTCAGCTTTTCAGTGAAGCTGGGTTAAATTCATAGTTGATGTTTACACCCCCTTCCCCTCCAGGACCGATCTAGTCCCGTGCCCATCATCAATGCCAAGGACCCCATAGACCGGCTGGTGGAGTTTATGCCCACCAAGGCCCCCTATGACCCCCGCTGGATGCTGGCAGGACGCCCCAGCCAGAGTGAGTACCCTCCTTCCTTCCTCTCAGACATGAACATTTACAGCACTACACAAACCAGAAGCAACTGCCTCTTCCCTCGCCACATTGTGCGTAAGGCAGACTCTGTGCCACACTCATCACCTCAATCGCTGTGCAATAAAGGATCTTCATAAATCTCTCCTATCGTCATAATAATCACTCACTTGTAGTCCTATTCATCCCCTCCTCCAGTCACACTGGTGCTGCATCAACAGGTGTTGAAACAGCAGCTCTTCACACTTCAATTTAGTCTGAGTGTCATTTTAAAGGTTGGCCTTGCGATTTGCGCGATGATCATTTCAGGCAGATCTCCCAGAGGTCAGGGGTTAAACTAATTCCTGTTTGTTAGAGAGGGTTATAGGCTCTCCAGACACTGAGAGAGACACGGTGAACCCTGGGAAGCATTCTAGCTGTGTGGATGAAGAGAGAGATAGCAGGGGAATGGATGGCTCATGTTATACATGCAGGGTCAGGCCTGAGCAGATTCCATATCAGTGTAATTACAACTTTGGGCAGGGGGAGAGATTGGGGCCGGCAGGGCATGCGGTGTGGGGGGGGAGACCGGTCTTTAGTTGTGATGAGTGGGGAGGCTTAATTGAATGGTAACCTCTTAGACTAGCCCTGTCTCGCTCACTCTGCCAAGAGCAGGAGAGCTGAGCTCGGCTCTTTACAGCCTCATCCGTCATGGGACCTGACAAGATTAGAGATTTCTGTTTAAAAAAAATAATAATTTTAACACTGTTTTTGCTTTCATGGATATGACAGGAGTAGAATCTGGAGGGGAAAAAAAACATTTTTCTGCCAAGTAACGGAATGTTTTATTTCTTATTTACAAATGTTTACTTTGTAATAATAAATTATTTAAGCTTTTCCATCTCCTCTTTCTCTGTGCAGCTCCAAAGGGCCCGTGGCAGAGTGGGTTCTTTGACCATGGCTCGTTCTCAGAGATCATGCAGCCGTGGGCTCAGAGTGTGGTGGTGGGCAGAGCCAGGTAAGGAACCACATCACTCCACTGTTTGGAAGCGATATAGACACACTATAGCCCTTTGATAAACATACCTCGGGCCTCATGTATAACCGGTGTGTAAATATCACACTGAATATTTGCACGCCGTACGTGTTTCCCATCATAAATCAGATCTGTCATAAAACTGCGTGTGTAAACGGGCGTTGTAACTCCGCCATGCACCTTTTATGGTGACAATGACGCCCTTTATTTGCTCGGGAGAGGCGAAGTCACATGTCCTTCAAAACATGGCCCGCCAAACCGCGCTCCTTAACACCCGCCTGCTTAACCCGGAAGCTGCACCAATGTGTCGGAGGGAACTCTCTTCAACTGACAACCGAAGTCAGCCTGCAGGCGCCCGGCCTGCCACAAGGAGTCACTAGAGCGTGATGAGCCAAGTAAAGCTCCCCCGGCCAAACCCTCCCCTAACACGGGCGACGCTGGGCCAATTGTGTGCCGCCCTACGGGACTCCCGGTTACGGCCGGTTATGACACAGCCTGAGATGGAACCCAGGTCTGTAGAGATGCAGTGCCTCAGACTGCGCCACTCCAGAGGCCCCTTTGGCAGTAACTTATGCTGTGTTTGATGGACTGTGACAGCTTCTGAAATGAAAAAAAACAATACGTCCAAATGTTGTGGATCTGTCAGCAGAACGTTTGAATTCAACAGTGTTTTCCATTGACCCCCCCCCCCCCCCCCCCAACCTAATTTGCTGTGCTGCCCATGAATTCTGAAACATTGTCTAGGCTACTCATGAAATGTACAGTAGGTTACCAACAGTAGTAGCATGGAATGGCATCCGGCAAAACCTGAAATACATAGCCTATCTGTTAACTTGGCTACTAGGCCCAATTTAGATGAGAGATGCATATGGTAGTTTGTTGTATGGCTACTTCAAGATTTGAACCCATCACGGCCAGAAAAGGGGAGGAATTTATTCTGCGTTGGTTCTGAAAATAAATAGGAATAGATTCCTATGTCAAAATACTTGCCTGCCTGCTTGAAATACAATACTTCAACCACTAGAAAATGTACGTACGCATGGTGTAAAGTTTGCGTGGAGGAAAGGATATTCTCACACCAAGTTTTGTTTTTATAAAATGGCGACTTCTGCGGGAAAGCTGGCGCACGCATGTTTTGGGGTATATTTGTACATGTGCAATGTTTATAAATGAGGCTCCAGACCATTACCAAGTCTATTTCACATGGGTCATCCTGGTCACAACATCATTTGTTTAGAGTGTATGTAGTTCTAGAACAGGATGTTGTGTGAGCCGTGCAGGAAATATGTTAAATGGTCTATCTGATCATCCCACTGTCATGCAAGTCCATCTACATGTTCCAGTACTGAAACCCCCTCCTGCCTGATGTCTGATTTGAGAGTTTTGGGTGAAATGCAGAAGACACATTTCAGTTGAATGCATTGTTGTACAACTTTCTAGGTATCCCCCTTTCAGATAGCTAGCTCACCCATCTTAACCCCACACATTGACCTGTCTGACCTCTAACGCCTGACCAATCAGCCCTCAGGGGTGCATAGTTGTGTGTCCTGATGTGACCCTCTGCTCTCTCAAAGGCTTGGTGGCATACCTACTGGAGTGGTTGCTGTGGAAACCAGATCAGTGGAGCTGTCAATCCCAGCCGATCCAGCAAACCTGGACTCTGACGCCAAGGTAAGTTCCTCCTAATATACACTGGCTTGTGTCCCAAATACAGGTATACTCACATAAAGACCCACAGAAACGCATGATCACTAGTAACCCTTTGTGTCCTGCTCTCAGATCATCCAGCAGGCAGGCCAGGTGTGGTTCCCTGACTCTGCGTTTAAGACAGCACAGGCCATCAAGGACCTGAACCGCGAGGGCCTCCCTCTCATGGTGTTCGCCAACTGGAGGGGCTTCTCTGGAGGCATGAAAGGTACCATAGAATATATGTTTATATATCTGTCAGTTATACCAGTGTTTGTGTGTTTTTTCAGTCTCATATCAAATTCCTCTCCTGTGCCTCTGTCAGACATGTATGACCAGGTGCTGAAGTTTGGAGCCTACATCGTGGATGGGCTGAGAGAGTACCGCCAGCCTGTTCTGGTATACATCCCTCCCCAGGCAGAGCTGAGAGGGGGGTCCTGGGTGGTCATAGACCCCACCATCAACCCCCGCCACATGGAGATGTATGCTGACAAGGACAGTCGGTGAGTTTGACTTCCATCCACTAACCATAACCCCTCTTGGCAGCATGCCAAAGACAGAAGTCACTGTTTAGACACTCGACCAATGCACGGTTTGATGTAGGCTCAGATCAGTGACATTGTGATGCTGTGATGTAGAACCTCGGTCATCTTGATGAATCCGTCTCTTCTCTGCTCCACAGTGGTGGAGTGTTGGAGCCAGAGGGGACGGTGGAGATCAAGTTCAGGAAGAAGGACCTGGTGAAGACCATGAGGAGGGTGGACCCGGTCTACATGGGCCTGGCAGAGAGACTGGGTCCGAGTCCTAGAGCTTTATTCATACTTTCTCACATTCCCTCTGTCAATCTCTTTATGCAGTTCCCTCTCTGTGCTCTCCACTATCCCATTTGCTTTGCTCTTTCTCCTTCTTTCCCTCTGTATCCCTCTCTGTGAGGGAGGAATGATAATATCTAGCGGGGCACGTGTGCGTGCGTGTGCTGTAATTCCCTGTCACTCTTGTTCTTTATCTGAGGGTGATCGTATCGTCCCTGCTCTGTCCCCTGGGGAGATGTGTCAATCACAGCAGGGCTAGATCAATCAGCAGGGCCTGCTGTCTCCCTCCCCGCCCTGTCCTCCTTCCTAACCCAGCCTATTGATTTTCCTCTGGGCTCACAGGGGCACCATGGAGCCATAGAGCTATGGGCCAGCACCGGGCCTCTAGGGGCTGTGGTGGGGAGGCTGACCGATTGGCTCTGACAGAAATCAATCTCTGAAGACAGGCAGCACAGCAGCCAGGGATTCTGGAGAACACTGAACCACATCATCCAGTGATACTGAGAGCTGAGCTGAGCCTGCGCTGTACAGTCATAAAGAACCCATACTGAGCAAATGGGAGGGAATGTATCTCACCTACCTCCTGAACAATTTCACATAGAACCAACATAATTCTCATGCTAATGGTACCGCTTGCCTTTGGGTAGCAGAACAGTCCAGCCACCCGAGTCATAGACTGTTCTCTCTGCTACCGCACTGCAAGCGGTACCGGAGCGCCAAGTCTAGGTCGAAGAGGCTTCTAAACAGCTTCTAACCCCAAGCCATAAGACTCCTGAACATCTAGTTAAATGGCTATTTGCATTGCCCCCCCCCCTTCCCCTCTCCACACCACTGCTACTCCCTGTTGTCATCTATGCATAGTCACTTTAATAACTCTACATACATGTACATAATACCTCAACTAACCGGTGCCCCAGTACATTGACTCACTGCTGCTGTTATCTCACTGCTGCTGTTATCTCACTGCTGCTGTTATCTCACTGCTGCTGTTATCTCACTGCTGCTGTTATCTCACTGCTGCTGTTATCTCACTGCTGCTGTTATCTCACTGCTGCTGTTATCTCACTGCTGCTGTTATCTCACTGCTGCTGTTATCTCACTGCTGCTGTTATCTCACTGCTGCTGTTATCTCACTGCTGCTGTTATCTCACTGCTGCTGTTATCTCACTGCTGCTGTTATCTCACTGCTGCTGTTATCTCACTGCTGCTGTTATCTCACTGCTGCTGTTATCTCACTGCTGCTGTTATCTCACTGCTGCTGTTATCTCACTGCTGCTGTTATCTCACTGCTGCTGTTATCTCACTGCTGCTGTTATCTCACTGCTGCTGTTATCTCACTGCTGCTCTTTAATTATTTCTTACTTTTATTTCTTATTATCTTTTCTTTTTTTAAACTGCATTGTTGGTTAAGGGCTCGTCAGTAAATATTTCACTGTAAGGTCTACAAATGTTGAATTCGAAGCATGTTACTAATCAAATTTGATTTATTTTGCGTAGTCGCTTCCCCAAACGATCCCGCTGTCATACAGAACAGATACAGTGACAGTGGAGTGGAGCCCATCCCAAATGCTCACGCTGTCACATTGACACAATTTCCTTGGAATGTTCTCGGTATGCAGCTAGTTTGCATCAGACCTCACTGAATAATCTTTGGTTTGTGTTGTAACCCTCCTGGCCATGTCTCCTTCTCCAGGTACGCCAGAGCTGGGCCTGCCAGAGAGGAAGGAGCTGGAGACCAAACTGAAGGAGCGGGAGGAGTTCCTGTTACCCATCTACCACCAGGTGGCCGTGCAGTTCGCCGACCTCCACGACACCCCGGGACGCATGCAGGAGAAGGGCGTCATTACGGTGAGACGACGCGGTCACGTTGAACGTGATCAGAACACGAATTGTCAAATGAAATGAAATGACACATTTAGCCAATTTTATTGCAGGTGTAGCGAAGTGCTTGTGTTCCTAGCTCCAACAGTGCTGTAATATCTAACAAAACACACAAATCTAAAAGTAAAATAATGGAATTAAGAAATATAGAAATATAAGGCCTCGTCGACTTGTTTGAGGGCGTGCTTCCTCTGCTGTTTCCTGAAGTCCAAGTCAGCTCCTTCATTTTGGTGACGTTGAGGGAGAGGTTATTTCCCTGGCACCACTCTGCCAGGGCCCTCATCTCCTCCCTGTAGGCTGTCTGGTCATTGTTGGTAATCAGACCTACCACTGTTGTGTCGTCTGCAAACTTGCTGATTGAGTTGGAGGCGTGCTCGGCCATGCAGTCATGGGTGAACATGGAGAACAGGAGGGGGCCGAGCACGCACCCTTGTGGGACCCCAGTGTTGAGGATCAGCGAAGTGGAGGTGTTGATGCCTACCTTTACCACCTGGGGACGGCCCGTACAGGGTGGGGTTCAGACCCAGGGCCTCGAGCTTAGTGATGAGCTTGGAGGTAATATGGTGTTGAAGACTTAAATGTAAATGTAAATGTAAGACTAAGCTGTAGTCAATGAACAGCATTCTTACATAGCTATTCCTCTTGTCCAGATGGGATAGGGCAGTGCGATGGTGATTGCATCAGAACAGTATTGAAATGAAGGTCACTATATGTGAAGAAATATTACATTAAAAAGTGTTTTTATGATGTCTCATTCCAATACACAGAACTGTATCTATGCGGTATGTGAGTAACCGAGCCGGTGTTACCTACAATGCAGTAGACTGGTGCAGTCGATGACATGCCGAGGGAATATAGTGTTCAGTAGATGCCTAGGGAAAAGAGTGTTCCAATCTCTCTCAGGCTGTGAGACGTGTCTTTATAATTACCTGCTGATGACCCGGCCCATCACCTCAGCAAGCACAGAACAGCCCCAGGCAGAATTCCAAGCTCTCTCCATCACACACACACGTACGCACAATGGGTTCATGAGAGGAAGGCTGCTTGGGCATTTCTGTATACTGAAGTATCTCTATAATAGATGACAATCTCAGTTGCTCTCAAGATGCCTGCAAATGCAACAGCACAATTATCAGTGATGGGTGCCTGCAAATGCAACCGCACAAGAATCTGATTGACAGCCACATAGGTGCTCAGTAGAATACCAAGGACAGATTACTTCTCGGGAGACTCTCCTGCACTCAGAAGTTCTAATATCATGACGTACAAAGATATTCTCTTCAGTTCAAAATCTGTTTAGTTATGTAAATTGAGTAATGTCATATTTTTTCTGTTGGGGGGGGGTGCAATAATTACACAATATTAGATTATATTTACATTTTCTAATATCAGTCAGCCAGTATTGCTTGTTGGTGAGATATCTCATCTCTGAAGGTGTGTGTGTGTGTGTGTGTGTGTGTGTGTGTGTGTGTGTGTGTGTGTGTGTGTGTGTGTGTGTGTGTGTGTGTGTGTGTGTGTGTGTGTGTGTGTGTGTGTGTGTGTGTGTGTGTGTGTGTGTGTGTGTGTGTGTGTGTGTGTGTGTGTGTGTGTGTGTGTGGTTTCCCAGGATATCCTGGAGTGGCGGACATCACGTCACTTCTTCTACTGGCGTCTGAGGCGTCTGCTGCTGGAGGACACGGTCAAGAGGAAGATCCAGGTGGCCAACAGCGAGCTGACCAATGGACAGATCCAGGCCATGCTGAGACGCTGGTTCGTAGAGGCTGAGGGGACCGTCAAGGTGACTGGCCACTACCTGCTCCTCCACTTTCCTCAAACAAGCCCTCTAAAAAGCACAGAGACACTGACCGTCACTGTCAACTAGAGGCTGCAGATTCATGAGATTATACATCTATACCTTCCTTCACAGTCTGGTTTTAATCATAAAAAAATTATAATAATCCAACCAGAAGTTGTGGTGTCTCGGTTATGGCTCGGTAGAAATAACTATGGGTGATAGAAAATATGTCCCTCAGCCTAGACTGCTGCCTCCAGGGGTGACTAGAAAAGGCCCAGCTCCTGAGGTAGACAGAGTATATCTTTAGAAGCGGCCGTCTTGTTAGCTAATACATTACCCCAATCAGGGCCGGCTATCTTAAGCTACAATTAATCTGAGCCCTGGCACGTGCAGATAGGAGAGCCACGCGCTGTTTCTTAATTAAAAGCAAACGGATTAAAAATGATTAATAAGGGCATTAAATGTTCTTGCGGACTACAAGCAGGAGAGCTCTTAAAACAGCGTGAGGCCATTACCGCCCTCCCAATCTGCCTAAGCCCCGTCTGCCTTTGTTTGGGATCAGAGACTGGCTGCCCTCATGAATATGGATTTCTCAATCAGGTCCAGTCAAAAAGGCATCAGGGACCTACTTTGTAGCTCTCGCACTTTCACTTCTGATAGGAAAAATGTAGCTTCACCCCCCCCCCACTCATTCAGACAAGCAAGGTTATGAGAATGTGATTGTAGTGCTCTACTGCCCGAAACAAACATGAGTTCAGATGTGGGTTTTTCCACTGATATGGATAAAACTTAGACCCAAAAAAGAATGTCACTGAGAAGTTGGATTAAATCTTCCTCTCTTCTCTCTCTGTGCGTGTGTGTGCGTGTGTGCGTGCGCGTGCGTGTGTGTGTGTGTGTGTGTGTGCGTGTGCGCGTGTAGGCTTATCTGTGGGACAGCAATGAGGAGGTAGTGGAGTGGCTGGAGAAGCAGCTGAAGGAGGAGGAGGGGGCCAGGTCTGTCATCGACGAGAACATCAAGTACATCCGCAGGGACCACATCCTCAAGCAGATCCGCAGGTGAGACAGACCGCTCGTTTAACAGGCTGTTCCAACCTGATCTCATAGTTTCACTTCGGGATTTGACGTAATTGGACGAATGTTGATTTTTGACCCATTAATAGATTTCTTTAAAACGCTGTTTCCATTTAGTAAGTACTCTCCCTGCTTGGTAGAAAAGGGAGAACTGCCATGGCACAGTGCTCTGAGCCCAACGCTGTGCCATTGTTTTTTTGGTGAGCACCCATGACGGCATATCAATGTTCTCAAGATCTTTTCAAACGGCCAAAATAGACGTCTGTTTTTCTAGTGACACGCCTGGCATGTCACTGGAAACCTACCAGCCTTGAGATGGCCGGTAGAAGTCTACTCAAAGCTTTGTATAGTACCATGTTTATGCAGTGGGATATGTCCTGGTGTCAGAAAAGTGCAATGTCACTGATTCCCACAGAATCTATTTATTCCATGTACAGCCAGGTAAACAAATGGTTACATCTCCTTTATCTCACTCAGGTTCTCTTCTCTCCTCCTTAGCCTGGTCCAAGCAAACCCTGAGGTTGCCATGGATTCCATTGTGCACATGACGCAGCACATCTCCCCTACACAGCGTGCTGAGGTGGTCCGCATACTGTCCACCATGGATGCCGCCCCGGCCGCCACCTAGAGAGCCTCCTCTCCCCAGCCTGGCCCCGCTGTCTCAGGTGCAGTGGAACTGTGCCAGAAGCTGAGGCTGGAGGAGCCAACATGGCAGCCCACGGAGGCTGTGCTGTTACAGATGAAAATGATCCTGGAGGGTGGGGGGGGAGCTGAGACACAGGGTAATGGATTTATTTATTACGTCTGATATCCAGGGTAATGCATTTATACGTCTTACAGAATGTGTTAGTTGTGATATCTATGTAAGTTCAAAAATGATAGACAAAGCCAAGACCAGAAACTATATAACTAGCATGAATGACAAGCTTGGGGACCACACAATTGGCCAAGGTGGAAGCAGCTCTTCATTTGCTATCATAATGAGCCTCTGTCCTATTGGACAGGAAAACATGCATTGAGTTTGAGTGTTTTGATGGCGATCTTGACAATAAAATTGCAGCAGATTGCTGGGAGGGTTCACGAGGGTGGAGGGTTTGCACACCTTTGCACGGCGCACTTAATTACTGATTAAACCCAGGGTAGGAGGTGGAGCGTGGCATTGTGATGGGGATAGCGTGTCGTTCTGCCCTGGGCCTGGAGAGAAGAGCCCAGCAGGAGGCAAGAAGAGGGCCCTATTCAGACCCAACCACCCCACACTGGCCCTGGGGTGAGCCATTGGGCAGGCAGGCACACACTGATGCGGGTAGAATAGCAGCTGTCACCACCTCTGAATGCACCTTACTGTTCTATATAGTATACTAAAAGACTGACACAAAAGCAAACACTAATGGTAATTGGTGCCATAATGGTTGAGAATTCCATTTTTCCCTCCCGTGGGGTATATTTTTTGACAATTATTGTATAAGAAAATATGTAAAACATTTTAGGTGACTAATTTATTAAATGGCAATCATGTTAAAGAGAACTGAGTAGTGTACACTAGAATTATACATTCAGTATTTACAAAAGGTGTGATTTTAAAATGTTCTGTAAATTGTAGTTCTTTATTTTGAGACGTATTTTCCAAGTAGAAAATGGGTCATCACTAGTTAGCACAGCCAAAAAGTCATTATGGCTAAAACCATGCCTATTTCTACCAGTTTTAACCACATGCCTAACCTTAAAGACCAAAAAGCTACGATATAGCCACTGTGACTTTATGGCTGTGGTAACTAGTGACACAGAAAATGATAGTATTGTGTAAACTTGGTTATGCTTATTGAGGAACAATGATGGATCCTGGATACTGTAGTTTCTTTATGGCAAAGTGATGGTGGCCTAGCTGCTGGAGAGCCTCAAATTTAACATAATATTTGATTCAATGTCAGGTAAAAATTGTATTTTGCCTAGATGAAAGAGGCAAGAATTGGCAATGTAAGATGACTTCATGCACAGTGCTAGTCTTAAGTTATGTCTATTGCTGGTAGTCCTGTTACTAATGAGGTGATTGGCTGAATGAGAAAGGTTAATGTGTTTACTGTAGGGAACCCGAATTACCTCAGTTCAAATTTAATAAAATACAACTTACCTGGTTTGACAGATTTGTTTTGCTTTTTCAAGTGGAATGAAACGCAGCAAGAGCAAGTTTGAGTTGGCATTTCAAACTCAACTGGAGTCAAATTGCATCATCACTAAATTATTTACCATTAAATGGATCACAACACTGTAATTCTGCCAAATTCTGCGAGAAAAAAGTATTCTTAGGGAGAGACATTTCTGACTACTTGGAAATGACATTTTCTCATGCAGGCATCAACCCACAGATGATCAGTGGCACTTTTTTCCCCCAAACTTCAACAGTCTTAAAAGAGATGAGACAGATCAAACAAATAGTGAGGGATCCATCTCATCCCTTTTGTTTTTTTTCCCCGTCTCACTTTCATATCGTCCCCTTGGCTCCGTCAACTCTATTACCATCCTACCAACAAATATGTAAGACAAATTGAGTTGCATACACCCAATACCCATCACAATTATGGGAGGCCCAATAAGAAAATGAGTCATTCGGTGGTATAATTGGAAATGTGCCTTGCCTGGTCTCTCAGGTCTCCCAGAGGGCTTTGCTCATTTGTGGAGGCACGCTAGGCTGGCTAATTCCAGCACTAATCACTGACAAACTGCAACATCAGGCCCTTCCTACTCCTACTGGAGCAGAGAGAACAGGATTGTTTGGAGAAAGTTAGAGGAATTGCTTTATGCAGGTTTGGCAGGGCTGCTTATTAGGTTGCAAGTGTTTCCCCCATAAGTTTAAACTACACTACAATAAAACATTTCATCACAAGCAAAATCTGCATTTGTTAATTCCCCCTCCAATAAGTCAGCAGGCAGAAATCACCTTGGTATTTATTCACAGAAAGAGACATTTTAAAAGGGGACAATAGAAAAATGTAGTTTCCTGACAGTATCAAAATGTGTAGAGAAAGCAGTCTCTTCAAGCCTTTGAAGCCGAGTCCAAACCAGTCAGGTCCAGTCTGAACTAAACTTGAGACTGATACTGTCCATAAGCTTTTAGAGGAGCAGGACTGGACCAGAAGAAGGGGTGTATTGTGTTTATCTCCTGGGTTCTTTCTGTCTTCGGTGCTGTCCACCTCCCCTGCTCCCTCAGAGCATGTCACTCCCGCACCGCACTTTCAGCAAACGAGTTCTTCCCGAATAGTGAGCGATACAACTCAGTCCTACACCAAAAAGAAAAATCCAAGTTTAAACATGACTTTTTTTTGGCAAGAATAATCATGGTAAAAGTATTATCAAACCTGGCTGTCACCAACAGACTGAACAGTTGAATGTGACTAAAGAGTAAATCTGTGGGATGGAGAGGGGTGAGAGAAAAGAAAGGGAGGAGAGGTTTCGATTCATTGGGAGAAGGAATAATTCCACATTCATGCGTCTCAACGACTTGATGGCACTTGAGAGACAATGCCAGTGACCCAGTTGCAGGATTCCAATTAGGGGGGTAATATGCAACAGTCCAGATGAGAGGAGAGACAAAGAGGGGTCTTTATGGAGCCCAGGGCCTTCTGATTACTGCGTGAACACAAGTGCCTGTCACTCTGTCTGGGGCTGGCCTGCCGATGACAAAGAGCAGAAACACACAGCCAGGCAGGGATGGAATCAGATGCCCCAGCTGCTCTCCATCTCTGGACTGCCTTCCTGGAGACTCATCTCCCCTAACCAGCTCAGTCATTTCAATCAGTCAAATGTTCCAGTCAAAGTGGCTCTACTCAGACAGCCAGATAAATACGGCCTAATTTTGAGACTGGGCTGGTTTAGTTTGTGTCCGACTATCTGCACATACAATTATTTTCTACATCCATAAAACATGTTCAGCGTATACATGCAAATTTACAGCAGGTGAAGCCTGTGTGTCATGAAACAGACACTAGATGGCGGTATGTGATGTCACATGTCTCAGTTAATTGTGTTGAGATGATTAAAAAGAGTCAAGGGAGTCTGTTAGCCTGCACTGGTCTAGTCTGAGTGCAGACAGTCATGTTAACACTGCTTGTGGGTCATCTTCAATGGTATAGGACAACAGCCAAAGCTCCCACACTGCACTGCTCCGTTTACTGCAGTGGACAACCATACCGATTAAAATCTATTACAAAACTGGGTCCACTACAGCACAACCAGTTCCTGTGTAATGTGTTGAGTTAAAGAGGGGCCTTGTGTTGCTCTCAGGGGGCAGACAGCCTGTATCCAGCCACAGGAGGGACTTAATCCCCATTTGAAATGCGCCACCAGGGTCAAGGAATACAATACTCTGATCATCACCACGTAATGCATACATTCTCATTCTGCCTGAGCTCGGTAAACATCGGCTGGGGAATACTGAGGAGCACTGGGATAACGAGGGCAGAAAACCCAAGCTGATATAGGACGGACCGTCTATGTGTGCGCAATGGACAGAAGACAAGAGACAACAAGGGGTGTGTTGAAGGTGCAGCCTGCCTAAAAATGCAATATCCTATGTCACATGCCAATGCAGAAATGTGCCATGATGAAAGTCTCAATACCTTCTAGAGGACTTAAATGTGCATGTCATGTATGCATGCATGATACACACACACACACCCCCCACATTAACATTCATGGAGCCAGTGGAGCATGGCAGGCTGCATCCGTAAAGCCAGCGCAGTGGTGGAGGAGGGGACGGGAGGTATAGGGGGGGGGCTGTGCCAGGGCATTCATTTCCAAAGGTCAGCCAGTGTGGCTCTCTGGGAAAGGTCAACGGCCAGCCTGATGCAACAGCCATACATCACCATTATTACTGTAGGCCATTGATTGCTATGGAAATGAGGTGGGAGGTGCACGCGGGCAGGGCTGGGGCAGCCCATTGTGCAGTCATTACCATGTTTAGAATGCCTGTCGTCTCACCTGCAGTATAGACTGGAAGAGGACAGATAAGAGGGAGAGAGGCAGAGCACGCGCCTAGCCATTTACTGTCCCCTCCGTCTCAGGTGTGCGCTGAGAATCAATATGGGCCCACGAGCATGTGGAAACTGCGACTCTATGTCCTTTGTAAACTCACGTACAATAGGACAGTCAGCAGCCTACACATTACGACTGAAGACCCTGTTCATTTAGAAATCCCACCAACTCTCACTGGCCAATGACAGAAGGCGGCAGAAGGTACAGGGGGAACAATGCGGGTGTGAGAGCAGGCAAGCAAAGCAGGGCACAGGGATTTATGAGGGTAGCTGTCCAGGGGACAGATGTATGGCTGTGACAGGAGAATAGAACACAGATCTGTGACTAACAGCCCCAAGATAAAGGAGGTGGTGATGGGTTGAAGAACAGGTCAATATTGGCATGCCAGCGGTGAAGTGCGCTGCCATTACGCCTGTGACGCGTCCACAACAAGGTGCTCACCGTGCGCCATCATTCATGGAGAGGTGGTCGATGGGGGCCATGAAGTTCACCAGCTTACTGTGGACGTGGAACCTAGACAGACACACGAAAGCACACATACACAAACACCATCAGAAATAGAGCACACACACATTCAATTATGTAACGGTGGTTTGTCCATTAATAAATGTGAGTGTTTGAGTCCATTTGTTTGTGCTGTGTGCCTGTGTGTAGAAGATAAACAAGAGAGAAAAACCATGGGTACAAAAGGCCCAAAATAAAAGGCTGACCTTTCCACTTGGAATAAATGGAGAAAACAAACGCTGTAATTGCAATTCTTCCACCGGCAAATAGTTTTATATGTATAAATACAAATGATCAATTTGAGTCCTCAAATATTTAATCAGGCCACATGGAAATGTAATTTACATTAACAGAGGGGGACATTTTCTATAAAAAAGATAATTGAAATAACTGAAAGGACTATAGATAAACTATAGCATTTTAACCAGCATCGGAGGAAGTGAAATGTATTTTCATAAATTCTGTCATTGGAGCCTCCCTGGACAGAGAAATAAAGAGCTTGTTCTGCAGTGGATGATAAAAACAGACCTAATACTCCTAACAGGCATAAATTGGAACAAGACGTACAGGGAAACGATGAACTAAATTATTCTGAGAGTGTTTGAATGTGGAGAAAAGGCAATATAGTGAACCTGTATTTCTTCACCATTTCTCCGTTCCCTCCACTCACCTGACTTTGCGTCCCTTGCTGGCCTTGGTGTCCACTTTCTTCTTGATCTTACTGCGGAGCTTCTGAATGGCCAGCCATTGTCTGGAAGGAGAGGAGAGGTGAGGGCCCCGATCAGAAAAAGCCTAGAGGGGTAACCCCACATCCTAGCACCACACAAACCGATGCATGCACACACACACACACACACACACACACACACACACACGTCGCTCACCTGCCCATAGCCACCTGGTCGTTGGGGTCTGCAGCACTCGTCTTACGTTCAATAAGCTCTCGCAGAAGCTGAGATGAACAGAGTAAAAGGGGAGAGGAGGGAAAGAGCGCAAAGGGGGACACTTAGTTTCTCGTTTCAAAACAGTATTTCGTTTCGTGTGTGTTGACATCTTTACCCCCCTGTTCATTCACCAGAGTACAGAGCTCTCCCTCTCTATGCCAGCAGCAAATCCTTTCACTTAAATCAGAACCTCTTCATCAGTGTCAAGCCCAGCAGCCAATCCCAGGACCCGGGCCCAGACCGCCCAGTCTCTGCCAGAATGAACCACTGCTGAGCATCAGCCTCAGTTAGCAGAGCAACAACATGCCAGAACCCCAGAGCATCATCATCACTGGACCTCACAGTACAACATCTTAATGAGCTGTGGTGGAGAGAACAGCGCTCATTCATCATACAGTCACACAATCCACACCACAGGCAGTGGTTCCACTACTCATCCATGTTTCTTTGAGTTCCCCCCAAGAGATAGTAACGCCGTGTCATGACTAACTGGACCATTTTGTTTAAAATCAGCCAGATAATCTTCATTAATGTCCCCAATTAAGCCCCCGGCTCTCCTCTGCTAGTATGGGGCTTGGTTTGTCTGTATGGCCAGCTCCAGGCCCTGAGACAGGTGAACACTCAGTGTACACACTAGTCACAGTGAAAATATATATTTACATACACCTGAGCCAAATACCATAACTCAGTTTTTCACAATTCCTGACATTTAAACCTAGTAAAAATTCTCCTTCTTAGGTCAGTTAGGATCATCACTATTTTAAGAATGTGAAATGTCAGAATAATAGTAGAGAGAATGATGTATTTCAGCCTTTATTTCTTTCATCGCATTCCCAGTGGGTCAGAAGTTTACATACACAATTAGTATTTGGTAGCATTGCCTTTAAATTGTTTAACTTGGGTCAAATGTTTTGGGTAGCCTTCCACAAGCTTCCCACAATAAGTTGGGTGAATTTTGGCCCGTTCCTCCTGACAAAGCTGGTGTAACTGAGCCAGGTTTTTAGGCCTCCTTGCTCGCACACGCTTTTTCAGTTCTGCCCACAAATTCTCTATGGGATTGAGGTCAGAGCTCTGTGATGGCCACTCCAATACCTTGACTTTGTTGTCTTTAAGCCATTTTGCCACAACATTGGAAGTATGTTTGGGGTCATTGTCTATTTGGAAGACCCATTTGCAACCAAGCTTTAACTGATGTCTTGAGATGTTGCTTCAATATGGTTCAATATGGTGGTCCTTCTGTAGCTCAGTTGGTAGAGCATGGCGCTTGTAACGCCAGGGTAGTGGGTTCGATCCCCGGGACCACCCATACGTAGAATGTATGCACACATGACTGTAAGTCGCTTTGGATAAAAGCGTCTGCTAAATGGCATATATGTAAATGGCATATATATGTAATATATCCACAAATTGTCCTTCCTCATTGGGATGGTGTTCTTCGGCTTGCAAGCCTCCCCCTTTTTCCTCCAAACATAACAGTGGTCATTATCACCAAAGAGTTCTATTTTTGTTTCATCAGACCAGAGGATATTTCTCCAAAAAGAACAATATTTGTCGCCATGTGCAGTTGCAAACCATAGTCCGGCTTTATGGCGTTTTTGGAGCAGTGGCTTCTTCCTTGCTGATCGGCCTTTCTGGTTATGTCGATATACAGTGGGGAGAACAAGTATTTAATACACTGCCGATTTTGCAAGTTTTCCTACTTCCAAAGCATGTAGAGGTCTGCAATTTTTATCATAGGTACACTTCAACTGTGAGAGACAGAATCTAAAACAAAAATCCAGAAAATCACATTGTATGATTTTTAAGTAATTAATTTGCATTTTATTGCATGACATGAGTATTTGATCACCTACCAACCAGTAAGAATTATGGCTCTCACAGACCTGTTAGTTTTTCTTTAAAAAAAAAAGACACCTGTCCACACACTCAAACAGACTCCAATCTCTACACAATGACCAAGACCAGAGAGCTGTGTAAGGACATCAGGGATAAGATTGTAGACCTGCACAAGGCTGGGATGGCCTACAGGACAATAGGCAAGTAGCTTGGTGAGAAGGCAACAACTGTTGGTGCAATTATTAGAAAATGGGAGAAGATGACAGTCAAGATGACAATCAATCACCCTCGGTCTGCGGCTCCATGCAAGATCTCACCTCATGGGGCATCAATGATCACGAGGAAGGTGAGGGATCAGCCCAGAACTACACAGCAAGACCTGGTCAATGACCTGAAAAGAGCTGGGACCACAGTCTCAAAGAAAACCATTAGTAACACACTACGCCGTCATGGATTAAAATCCTGCAGCGCACACAAGGTCACCTTGTTCAAGCCAGCGCATGTCCAGGCCCGTCTGAAGTTTGCCAATGACCATCTGGATGATCCCGAGGAGGAATGGGAGGTCATGTGGTCTGATGAGACAAAAATAGAGCTTTTTGGTCTAAACTCCACTCGCCGTGTTTGGAGGAAGAGGAAGGATGAGTACAACCCCAAGAACACCATCCCAACCGTGAAGCATGGAGGTGGAAACATCATTCTTTGGGGATGCCTTTCTGCAAAGGGGACAGGATGACTGCACCGTATTGAGGGGATGTATCGCGAGATCTTGGCCAACAACCTCCTTCCCTCAGTAAGAGCATTGAAGATGGGTCGTGGCTGGGTCTTCCAGCATGAGAACGACCTGAAACACACAGCCAGGGCAACTAAGGAGTGGCTCCGTAAGAAGCATCTCAAGACCCTGGAGTGGCCTAGCCAGTCTCCAGACGTGAACCCAATAGAAAATCATTGGAGGGAGCTGAAAGTACGTATTTCCCAGCGACAGCCCCGAAACCTGAAGGATCTGGAGATGGTCTGTATGGAGGAGTGGGCCAAAATCCCTGCTGCAGTGTGTGCAAACCTGGTCAAGAACTACAGGAAACGTATCATCTCTGTAACTGCAAACAAAGGTTTCTGTACCAAATATTAAGTTCTGCTTTTCTGATCTATCAAATACTTTTGTCATGCAATAAAATACAAATTAATTACTTAAAAATCATACAATGTGATTTTCTGGATTTTTTTAGAGTCCGTCTCTCACAGTTGAAGTGTACCTATGATAAAAATACAGACCTCTACATGCTTTGGAAGTAGGAAAACCTGCAAACTCGGCAGTGTATCAAATACTTGTTCTCCCCACTGTAGGACTCGTTTTACTGTGGATAGAGATACTTTTGTACCCGTTTCCTCCAGCGTCTTCACAGAGTCCTTTGCTGTTGTTCTGGGATTGATTTGCACTTTTCGCATCAAAGTACGTTCATCTATAGGAGACTGAAGGCGGCTCCTTCCTGAGCGGTATGACGGCTACGTGGTCCCATGGTTTTAAAACTTGCGTACTATTGTTTGTACAGATGAACGTGGTACCTTCAGATGTTTGGAAATTGCTCCCAAAGGTGAACCAGATTTTTTTTTCTGAAGTCTTGGCTGATTTATTTTGATTTTCCCATGATGTCAAGCAAAGAGGCACTGAGTTTGAAGGTAGGCCTTGAAATACATCCACAGGTACACTTCCAATTGACTTAAATGATGTCAATTAGCCGATCAGAAGCTTCTGAAGCCATGACATAATTTTCTGGAATTTTCTAAGCTGTCTAAAAGGCAGTCAACTTAGTGTATGTAAACTTCTGATCCACTGTAATTGTGATTTATAAGTGAAATAATCTGTCTGTAAAAAAATTGTTGGAAAAATTACTTGTGCATTGCACAAAGTAGACGTCCTAACCGACTTGCCAAAACTACAGTTTTAAGAAATTTGTGGAGTGGTTGAAAAACGTGTTTTAAATGACTCCAACCTAAGTGCATGTAAACTTCCGACTTCGACTGTGTACATATATACACACACGTCAAGTTTTATAACACCTACTCATTCAAAGGTTTTTAATATTTTTTTTAACTATTTTCTACATTGTAGAATATAGTGATGAAATAACACATATGGAATCATGTAGTAAACAAAAAAACTAATCAAAATATATTTTATATTTGAGATTTTTCAAATAGCCACTTTGCCTTGATGACAGCTTTGCACACTCTTGGCATTCTCCCAACCGCCTTCAAGAGGTAGTCACCTGGAATGCATTTCTTAAGTTTGAGCCAATCAGTTGTGTTGTGACAAGATAGAGGTGGTATACAGAAGACAGCCCAATTTGGTAAAAGACCAAGTCCATATTATGGCAAGAACAGCTCAAATAAGCAAAGATAAATGAAAGTCTATCATTACTTTAATGCATGGTCAATCAATCTGGATTTTTTTATTATCAAGTGCAGTCACAAAAACCATCAAGCACTATGAAACTGGCTCTTAAGAGGATCACCACAGGAAAGGAAGACCCAGAGTTACCTCTGCTGCAGAGGATAAGTTCATTAGAGTTACCAGCCTCAAAAATTGCAGCTCAAATAAATGCTTCACAGAGTTCAAGTAACAGACACATCTCAACATCAACTGTTCACCCCGCTATCATCCAGAAGGCGAGGTCAGTACAGGTGCATCAAAGCTGGGACCGAGAGACTGAAAAACAGCTTCTATCTCAAGGCCATCAGACTGTTAAACAGCCACCACTAACATTGAGTGGCTGCTGCCAACACACTGACACTGACTCAACTCCAGCCACTTTAATAATGGGAATTGATGGGAAATGATGTAAAATATATCACTGGCCACTTTAAACAATGCTAACTAATATAATGTTTACATACCCTACATTATTCATCTCATATGTATACGTATATACTGTACTCTATATCATCTACTGCATCCTTATGTAATACATGTATCACTAGCCACTTTAACTATGCCACTTTGTTTACATACTCATCTCATATGTATATACTGCACTCAATACCATCTACTGCATCTTGCCTATGCCGCTCTGTACCATCACTCATTCATATATCTTTATGTACATATTCTTTATCCCCTTACACTTGTGTCTATAAGGTAGTAGTTTTGGAATTGTTAGCTAGATTACTTGTTGGTTACTATTGCATTGTCGGAACTAGAAGCACAAGCATTTCGCTACACTCGCACTAACATCTGCTAACCATGTGTATGTGACAAATAAAATTTGATTTGATTTTGATTCAGAGGAGACTGCATGAATCAGGGCTTTATGGTCAAATATCTGCAAAGAAATCACTACTAAAGGAAACCAATAAGAAGAGGAGACTTGCTTGGGCCAAGAAACACGAGCAATGGACATTAGACCGGCAAAAATCTGTTCTTTGGTCTGATGAGTCCAAATTTCAGATTTTTGGTTCTAACCGCTGTGTCTTTGTGAGACGAAGAGTAGGTGAAAGGATGATATCTGCATGTGTGGTTCCCACCGTGAAGCATGGAGGAGGTAGTGTGATGGTGTGGGGGTGCTTTGCTGGCGACACTGATTTATTTAGAATTCAAGGCACGCTTAACCAGCATAGCTACCACATCATTCTGCAGCAATACACCATCCCATCTGGTTTGCGCTTAGTGGGACTATGATTTGTTTTTCAACAGGACAATGACCCAACAGACCGCTGTGGAAGGTCTATTTGACCAATAAGGAGAGTGATGAAGTGCTGTATCAGATGACCTGGCCTCCTCAATCACCCGACCTCAAGCCAATTGAGATGGTTTGGGATGAGTTGGACCACAGAGTGAAGGAAAAGCAACCAACAAGTGCTCAGCATATGTGGGAACTCCTTCAAGATGGTTGGAAAAGCATTCCATGCCAAGAGTGCGCAAAGCTGTCATCAAGGCAAAGTGTGGCTATTTGAAGACTCAAATATATTTAGATTTGTTTAACACGTTTTTGGTTACTACATGATTCCCTATGTGTTATTTTATTTATTTATTTATATTTATTTCAGTTTTGTTGTCTTCACTATTATTCTACAATGTAGAAAATACCAACAAAAAAAAAAGAATAACCCTTGAATGAATAGGTGTGTCCAAACCTTTGACTGGTACTATATATTTAAGCAATAAGGTATGAGGCGTTGTTGTATATGGCCAATATACCACGGCTAAGGGCTGTTCTTGTGCGCAACACGGAGCTCCTGGATACAGCCCTTAGCCGTGGTATTTTGGCCATATAACACAAACCTCCGAGGTGCCTTATTGCTATTATAAACTGGTTACCAACGTAATTCGAGCAGTAAAAATAAATGTTTTGTCATATCCGTGGTATGCTGTCTGATCTACCACGGCTGTCAGCCAATCAGCATTCAGGGCTCGAACCACCCCGTTTTTAATACATATTTTTTCCTCATCCTTGGTCAGGACGTAGGTTAGGAATCTGCATATCTTGCAGTTCCTTAGTGAATGTAACTGTTAAAGCTCCATTGGCGCTACATAATGACTAATCCAGTGTGAGTGATTGCTCTGTTCACAGATATGGTTAATGACTACGCCTCAGTTGTACTGAGCAGTGTGGAGACTCCTTATACAGGAGTCAGCATCACACAGACAGACAGAGACAGACACGCACACACACACAATGGTGATTTATGGCATGCACAAAGTTGCTGACTAAAAAAGTTTTGGTAAATGCAAACATCAGTCCAGCTCCGGCCTGCCGTGAGAGGTTAGCCACATTAGAATGCAGGTATTACTGAAGCATGACTGGAGCATGACTGGAGAATGGAGGGCTAAGTCCCACTGGGAACGGCTCCGAGCTGCACTTCCGGAGCCTTCTGACTGGGGAGACTGAGCGGATGGGATGGTGTCCTCTGAAGGACAAACTACAATAACAAGGGATGTCCCTGTGCTTCACCCCACACAACGTAGTGCCACCCTATAGCTTGGAGTATCGTGGCAAGCCAGACTCACAACACCAGGTCGAATTCTGATGCTGCCTATCTCCTGCGCAATAGTCTCTGTCCACTTTAATAAGAAAATAAAACGTTTTAGGAATGCTTCAGTCCTTGAGTGTAGGAGAATGTTTCATGCAGAAGGGCTGATAATTACCTGGTGATAGAAATCATCATCATCAAAGATCTCCTCGTCCAGGTCTTTGAGATGCGTATTGGCTTTCAGCACCTGCTCTGTCCCCTAAGAGAGAAACAGAGGGAGATAAGAGAGAGTAAAGGAATGAGAGAGAGAGGGAGGAAGGGTGAGAGCCAGGGAGAGGTGGGGGAGAGAGAAAGCTCTCTGTCATGTAGCGTTGTGCAGGAGGTGAAGCCATAAACTCCAGATGTAACACCCCAGATAAACAGGCTGCTCTCCAGATAAAGTGGCACCTCTGGAGGAAGGAGAGGGATGGCTGAGCCGCGCGGGGCCCTAATCTAAAACTGCTGAAACAACCCCTCTCTCTCCCGTAATGTATTAACCAACCTGCAAATGCTCTTTGCTTTGAATCATTTTGGGCCGCGACACTGCCTACATTTCAGGTTAGTATAGTTCAGTTGCTGGCTAGATTCAATTAAGATACAGAGATAAATGTATCCCACTCAGTTAATGCTGTAACAGCTTAATGCAATTAGCTGGAAGGAATCTGACTGAGGGGGGTATCATGGTGACAGCCTCCACCAACCAGAGTAGCAACCTGAACTATAGAGCTTCTTGTACAGTTAACCTAAGGGGGGATGTGTTCTCGCTAGTATGGATACTAGATACAAGCAGACACTTGACTACATACACTATCTGGCAGCCATCGCAACATGTTTTAAAAAATATACATTTTACCATGTTGACTGAGAACATACCACGTTCTCATTTACCGCAACGACCTGGGGAATAGTTACAGGGGAGAGGGGGTGAATGAGCCAATTGTAAGCTGGGGATGAGTCGGTGACCATGATGGTATGAGGGACAGCTTGGGAATTTCGCCAGGAAACCAGGGTTAACACCCCTACTCTTACGATAAGTGCCATGGGATCTTTAATGACCTCAGAGAGGAAGGACACCCATTTAACGTCCCATCCGAAAGATGGCACCCTACACAAGGCAATGTCCCCAAACACTGCCCTGGGGCATTTGGGATATTTTTACACCAGAGGAAAGAGTGCCGCCTGCCGGCCCAGCAACACCACTTCCAGCAGCATGTGGTCTCCCATCCAGGGACTGACCAGGACCAACCCTGCTTAGCTCCAGAAGCAAGCCAGCAGTGGTATGCAGGGTGGTATGCTGCTGGCAAATGTTACCTATCCTACATAACCCTCCCTCCTCCCCTCTAGTCTCACCTCTCCCCCTGCAGTGGTGGTCTCGGGTACAGGGGCAGTGGCCTCTAGCTTGCCCAGGACTCTGTACTCGGAGCGTCTGGTCTGGGTGCGTCTCAACAGCCTGTCCTTGTCCATTAGCACCTGTTCCACCTGGATCAGGATGTTTCTGTCAAATGCCCCAAAACCCTGAGAGAAGAGAAGAAGAGTCAGAAACAAGACCGTAACACAGCTACAACATCACTACCCTATGTAGAAAAACAAAGAGCATTAGATTATTCCTAATGCAGTATGTCTAGTGAAAACACCAGAACAATGAGGGGGAAAAAATGACAATGTGAAGTCTGGTTTTTAATTGGCATGTTAGCCCTTGGTTTATGAGAGCTATGAAATTTGAGTGCTGAAGTGTGCTTAGGGACGGATGGTGCTATTATGCACAGTGCATGCAGATGGAAAACACACACACACTGCAGTGCAGACTGGTTAGGTGATAAGAGCTAAGCTCTGTGCAGCTGGTGCATGTGGACGTGTGTCCTTGGTTGGTGCAGATGAGTGTGTGTGTGTGTGGGGGGGGGACCTTGCTGCTCTTTCCCATGGTCAGCTGGGTCTTGTCGTGCCATTTTTGCAGCGTGGCATCGCGGTATGGCTGGAAGTCAGAGAAGCGCTTGGCCATGAAGTCTGGGTACTCTGCCATCTCAAGCTTCCGTTTGGGAGGACCTGTCGGTTCCACTGCTTCCTTCCTTTCCTCTTCATCATCACTGTGAATCTCCTCCTCACTATATTACAGATACAGAACAAAATAATACTCAACCATCAATTCTAAAGCCATAAGGAGGCTGAATTCAAGGGCATTTCAGAGAAATATTGCATCCTATTCACGTTAATCAGGACAGTGTTTCATGTAACAGAGCACTTCATGTTCTGTCTGTGGACGTGGAGGAGAGGCAGTGCTGACCTGCGTGCTCCCCAGGTGTTGCCCAGGGAGATGGGCCTGGTGTCTGGGTTCTGATGGAGCAGCTGGTCCTGTAGCTCCAGTAGAGACCTCTGGAGAGCCTTCAGGGCTTTGTGACCTTAGAACATCATAGAGAGAACATGCTGACAGGACCTTATAAACTAACAGAGCGATATAGGAACCAAGAGCGTAGAGTGAAGCAGACATGTTGTGAACATAGTGTTGTCTGAGGTAAAGTTTACATTGGTCTTTATGAATTTGGGAAGCACGAGTCAACTGTGAAAGTCAATTCCTCAATATTAGCCCAAAAAAATGTATATAAATACACTGAAGTTATGCCACATAACAATAGAAAATATGCCTCATAACTTCACTTGTCCAGCAAATCTATAGAAAGTATTGCCCCCAAGCAGGACTGATTAAAATCCCTTGGAGCAGTTCCCCCCGGCTTTTGTTAGTCCACATCTTGTCAACATCCACTAAAACAAATTTGAGAAAATTTGCCCTCCAAATCACAGGGCGTAGGAAAAGAAAGGAGGTGGGGAACACTTATGACTCTGTCCTCTTCAACTTTAATCAAAAGTACACTGGCATGCCGGAGCCCCCTCCCTCCCTTTCATAATAATGGGCCGCTAAAAATTCAGGAGGCAGGATCCACATCAATCACTCGCCAGATTTGAGTCCAATGCAATAAATATGTAAATGAGGAGAAGCCAGTGTCTCGTAGCTTTGAGATCAGCGCGGGGAGGAGGGGAAAAAGAAAAACTGTATTAATTGCCCGTGGCCGGAGGAATCCTATTACTGTAGGCATTGATTATAAAATTGTATGAGTGATTTTCATGAGGGAGGTGGACTACCACCATGTCTTGAGCAAAAAAAATAGTATTAGAAGAATCAGGCCAAATCGGTCAGGTTTAAACAATAATGAGAGAAAGGAAAACTAGCTTTCACATATGATTCCACTGTGGAAACCAGAAGGATTAGGATATTTCTTACAACAAAAGAGTGGAAATGTTATTTTGTTATGACAATCTCCTTGTAGAAATGTTCTCAACCGACAGCCTAGCCTATTACTAGACAAATAGTTGAAATTATTTTCTACCCACTAATTACTACAACCATAACACTAGCACCAAGCTTGTCCATTAGGATTAAAAATTCATGTTTCAAATGCCATTGCATTTAAAGTAACTTATTTTACGCACTCATGATCATTGCATATGCAGGCAAGCGATACAAATGTTCTACATTGTGTCTGAGAGATAACATGTCTAGACAAGACATTCAGTATTATCACCACATCATTTTACAGGGTTGTAAACTTTGTTTGTAATGCCTGTTATTGTCCTTTGCCATTTTCTTTTTATTCAATTTTCCCCTGGAGAACAATAAAGTTAAATTCATTTCATATTGTTGATTGCTGTAAAAAAATAAAAATAAAAAGTAATGTTTAAAATGCAAGCAGAAACAAACGCACTCACTATTCTTCAACGCTCCAGCAAACTCTGCTCCGCCCCTCTTCTTGAACTCTGGGAAGGTATGTGGTTGTGGCAGCTTATTGGCTGTCAGAAGAACTTTCTGCATTTTAATTCGCCCCTCAAGTAGCTGGTCCCAAAGAGCTGTGGAGATTTAATAAAATAAATGACATGGTTGTCTACTGAGAAAGGGAGGTGATAAAATGTGCTTAAAGGTATATTTTAACTTGACTTGTCAGAGTTCCAGTGGTGTGGGATAGTCATATCCAGCTAGCTAACATAGCATCCCTCTGTTTGAGCCAGGTGTATGAATAGGCAAAACTGGCTCATGGTGAGAACCATGAGCCTCCTAGGTTTTGTATTGACGTCAATGTACCCAGAGGAGGACTGAAGCTAGCTGTCCTCCGGCTACACCATGGTACTCCCTACAGAGTAGCTGCTGAGGCTACTGTAGACCTTCATTGCAACATAGTGTGTTGTAATCAATTATTTGGTGACATGTGAATATATTTAGTATAGTTATGTTTTTTAGTTTTATGTAAAAATTAAACTTTAATGTTTTACTATTTGTATTTTTTATTAAATTCACTGAGGATGGTCCTCCCCTTCCTCCTCTGAGGAGCCCTCATTGGCCTATATTACAAATACATACCAAGTTGATCTTTCACAGCTTTCCCTTTCTCCACCTCTTCATCCACTTTCTCTTTAGAGAAAGTCATCACAGCTTCCACATCGTCAGCTTCATTCTCAATCTCCTCCTCTTCACTCTCTCCATCCTCATCACTTTCTTCATCATCATCTTCGCTCGCTCCAAGATCATCCATTCCCTCTGTTAGCTTATGGAAGTCTGTCACTGAGGAAAGTGTGATGTCAGTCTCCTTCAGCTTAGACACCAAGCTTTTCATTTTAGCGATGTCACTCTCGATCTCTTCATCATCATCATCATCATCTCCAGCCTCTCCATCCTCCAGATCAGCATCGTCATCTTCTTCCTCCTCCTCCTCTTCGTTTTCATCATCATCCTCTCCTAAAAAGCCACATTAAATTTGAACGACAACACCAGGATTCAATTTTAGATTTGATGTAAATTAAGGAAAAAAAAATGGATGTTCATAAAAATGTAGCAATTATAACTAATGCAGGCAGATAAGGTTGTAGATGGCCTTCCACTCAGCACCTGAATAACAGTACGGATGCCGTGTACACAACATCTTAAATGCTGTAATCAGTTGTCTTCGAGGTTTAAATTGATTGCTGCATGGCCCCATGTTTGACTTGCAAATCTCTGCCTTAATCAAGGCATTTTGTTTGGATAAACAGGGATTAGCTTGATTAAAAACTATTCCTCCAATGACTAACCAAAAAAAACAGACCACTAGTAGATGTAGGCCTAAGCTATTATACGGTAATAAATTGTCTACACATGATATGACCACGCACAGCTGAGCATAGAATAGAACTGGACTTGATTCAATTGTAAATAAGGAACCAACATCAATCCATTAAAGCTATGGTCTCCTGTTCGCCAGCAATTTGCCTTGTGGTACTAATCTAGGAGACATTACAACATTATAGAGTCCAGTGTGGCATGAGGCACATTTATTTCTATACTGAACAAAAATATAAAACGCAAGTTGGTCCCATGTTTCATTAGCTGACATAAAAGATCCCCGAAAATGTTTCATACGCACACAAAAAACATCTCTCTCAAATGTTGTGCACAGATTTGTTTACATCCCTGTTAGTGAGGATTTCTCCTTTGCCAAGATAATCCATCCACCTGACAGGTGTGGCATATTAAGAAGCTGATTAAACAGCATGATCATTGCACAGGTGCACATTGTGCTGGGGACAATAAAAGGCCACTAACGTGCGCAGTTTTTTCAAACAACACAATACCACAGATGTTTCAAGTTGAGGGAGCATACAATTGTCATGATGACTGCAGGAATGTCCACCAGAGCTGTTGCCAGAGAATGTTATGTTAATTTCTCTACCATAAGCTGCCACCAGTGTTGTTTTAGAGAATTTGGCTGTACTTATAACCGGCCTCACAACCGCGCGCGCGCCAGCCCAGGACCTCCACATCCGGCTTCTTCACCTGCGGGATCGTCTGAGACCAGCCACCTGAACTGAGGAGTATCTCTGTCTGTAATAAAGCAATTTTGTGGGGAAAAACTCATTCTGATTGGCTGGGCGTGGCTCCCAAGTGGGTGGGCCTATGTCCTCCCAGACCTACCCATGGCTGCACCCTTTAGGGCCTATTGAATTTATTTCAACCGACTGATTTCCTTATATGAACTGTAACTCAGTAAAATCGTTAATTGCTGCATGTTGAGTTTATATTTTTGTTCAGTATCGTTCATTTTGAACCGAATGGTAGTCAATTACATATTGTAAGAGTGCCCCTTACAGAACCACAAGAGGGCAGAATTCTACAAATGGCAATTTTCAAACGCAGTGCCAATAAATAAATACACCCAACCTTCCCCCATCCTAAAAGGTAATCATGTATCTGATTGACTAAGTCAAATGAATGTTACTACCCTATTGCCTTTACCATGCCAACTTTGTCAGATCGACAGTTGGGCTAATTCCATGGGTTGAAGGAAAAAGGGATGCATTTCAAGTACCCAAACCACAGCTCTCTGTCAACTTTCTTGACAGGTTCTGTATTTATTTTCACCCATGGTCAGCTGCATTGATTTTCCTACATATATGCATTGATTATCCTACATATATGTTTAACATTATTATAAATGACACAATCATGTTCCAACTCACCAGACCCTTCGATCTCCTTCAGCAGGTTTTTACGAGATGTTGCCTTGCCCAGGTACCGTTCGTCAGTCTCTTCCAGCAGAGTGATAGCTTTCTTCCGGAGCCCACTCAAGGTAACCACAGCTTCATCCTCATCGTCACCCTCATCGAACGCCTCCACCACCTTGGCTTTCGTCTCTGGAAGGAATCAAAACAGTCCGATTGAGCACTTGTCTCTTGGTCATTCAGTCTTATCTGATCAATATACAAAGTGGCTGGCAACTTATCAGAGCCAGAATGTTACAGATAGGCTAACTCAGACGTCTTTAAAATAAAGACAATGACAGGATAAAACACCTTTCCATAATGTCATGTTCATGTGTATATTGAACCGCAGCCAGGGTGAGAATACTAATCCCAACTTCAAGCATAATTGCTAGCAATGAATATAAGGTTTAGAGAGAGCGATAAGAATATTAGCTAGCTAGTAACCGCCAACGCGTTGTGAAAAAGTCAATATAACTAGCTAGCAGCGCCAGTAGTTGCTAGCAGGATCCGCTATTAGAATGGCGGAGTGCAGTGGCTCCCGTCCTACATTCATTATGCTCAGTTTGAAACTTCAACAAACACGTGGCTATGTTGACGGTTACCAGTTTACACGGTGGTCATCAGAACAAGCTACAGAGAGGTTTTTGGTAAATTGGTGATTTCCGTGTGCTAGCTTGCTTGCTAACTGTCTAGCTTTGCATGCTGTTGCCACGCGCCTACCTGGCGTGTGTGTAATGACTTTATACATAAAAACGGAAACATTGTCTTCAAATCAAAAGCAAACAGTGCAATTTACCTTCATCATGATCGTCCTCTGGATCTGTGAACTTGGGCAAAGGATTTAATAAATCTTCCAGCTGTTGTGATATGTGGCCAGCCATCGTTCAATGTACTCACTCACAACTCACACATGTTACGCCTACGTCATCAAGACGCGACTCCCATATAGAAATAGAATAATAGAACTGCTACAGCGTAACTTCAATCAAGCAGAGGTTGTTTTTTAGCCTACGCAATATGGATTACTGAAATAATTAAGATAATGCAGTGTGGATTGCTAATATCCGACCTAATTGTAGTTAAACACTGTAAACCCTGTAGGTAAAGTATAACATCTACTAAATGGTAAATATATAATCAACTTTCTATATGTCATAGGCCTACTTCTATAATTACAGTGCTGCTGCCACAGGGTTGTGACTGACAATATTTGCTGTCAATTCATACATGTAGGACCTAATTATCATGTTAAAAATTTAAATATTGGCGCGGTGGTCTAGGGCACGGTAGGGATATCCTTGTCTCATCGCGCACCAGCGACTCCTGTGTCCGAAACGCAGTGCACGCTAACTAAGGTCGCCAAGTGCACGGTGTTTCCTCAGACACATTGGTGCGGCTGGCTTCCGGGTTGGATGCGTGCTGTGTTAAGATGCAGTGCGACTTGGTTGGGTTGTGTTTCGGACGCATGGCTTGTAGCGATGAGACAAGATAGTAATTGGATACCACGAAATTGTGGAGAAAAGGGGGTCAAATGTAATATATATATTTTTTTTTAAATGTAAATACTGCATTTGGTGGATTTGAGAAACAAACAAAATACATATCACAGTTTCTTAATATAATAATAATATATGCCATTTAGCGGACATCCAAAGCAAAGTCACATACATTCTACGTATGTTTCGAACCCACTACCCTGGCGTTACAAGCGCCATGCTCTACCAACTGAGCTACAGAACGACCAGCCTACAACTTCCGTAATGCAAGGCATCTCCACAAACCCAGATGCAGCTTATTATCTTCTCAAACGATCTGATGTCAATTTACCTGGTGATGGAGAGCTGAGTAGCAGTGGATATGTCGATGTGGCCCTCTGTGTACTGTAGTCTAATCAGTGAGTGGATTATGTCCCACTGGTTGAATCAACGTTGTTTCCACATGGAATAGAAGTTGAATTGACCGGCTTTTTGTTGAGGAAAAAATATAGTTTTTCTATTTCAAGAAAGAAAATACATTGTTGCAACCAAAGTTTTTACTTTATTTGACTATGGTGATATTCTGTACATTAATCCCGGGACGTTGAAGACGTGGATGTCAATTAAGGCAGCCCCACGCACCTCTCTGATTCAGAGCAGTTGGGTTAAATGCAGAAAACACATTTCAGTTGAAGGCATTCAGTTGTACAACGGACTAGGTATCACCATTTTCTCCCTTTCTTACCTGCACACACTAGACACACTTTACCATGTGTCACCAACAATTGGGCTTGTTCGAAATTGCAGCCAACAGTGCAGGCAGCTGCCGACTGACTTATCTACAAAGAACCTTGCATCATAAATAACTAGTCATTATTAGTTGTAGATCAGTCAGTCAATCACAATTTACCCATGATACATTACAGTTTTGATGCTCTCGAATAAGGCCAATACCTCCTACACATCACTATATCTTACATCAGTTAGCAGGATACCCATCCTTAAAGGGGCAGTGCAGTCAATAATGTGATTTCCTGTTTTTTTGTGATATTTCCACACTATAAGGTGGAAATTACCCACTGAAATTGAGAAAATTAAGATAATGCCCTTTTTGTGTAAGAGCTGTTCAGATGGGATGGAACTTTTGGCCCACATCATGAGGTCACAGTGTTATCTGATTATGATAGACCAATGACTGTTCATCTGGGTAAGAGGGTGGGCTCTAGACCATCCTATCAGCCAATCAGGCCTGTGCATGTACAGTGCATTTGGAACGTATTCAGACTCCTTGACTTTTTCCACATTTTGTTACGTTACAGCCTAATTCTAAAATTGATTAAATAAAACAAAATCAGTGTCAATCTACACACAATACCCCCATAACAACAAAGTGAAAACATGTTTTTAGAAATTATTGAACTTTTTTTTAAAATGTTTTTTTAAACAGAAATACCTTATTTAAATAAGTATTCAGACCCTTTGCTATGAGACTCGAAATTGAGCTCAGGTGCATCCTGTTTCCATTGATCATCCTCGAGACGTTTCTACAACTTGATTGGAGTCCACCTGTGGTAAAGTGAATTGATTGGACATGATTTGGAAAAGCGCACACCAGTCTATATAAGGTCCCATAGTTGACAGTGCATGTCAGAGCAAAACCAAGCCATGAGGTCGAAGGAATTGTCCGTAGAGCTCTGAGACAGGATTGTGTCGAGTAAACAGATCTGGGGAAGGGTACCAAAAATGTTCTGCAGCATTGAAGATCCCCAGGAACACAGTGGCCTCCATCATTCTTAAATGAAAGAAGTTTGGAACCACCAAGACTCTTGATAGAGCTTGCCACCCGGCCAAACTGAGCAATCGGGGAGAAGGTTCTTTGTCAGGGGGTTGACCACGAGCCCGATGGTCACTCTGACAGAGCTCCAGAGTTCCTCTGTGGAGATGGGAGAATCTTCCAGAAGGACAACAAACTCTGCAGCACTCCACCAATCAGGCCTTTATGATAGAGTGGCCAGATAGTAGACACTCCTCAGTAAAAGTCATAACGACAGTCTGCTTGGAGTTTGCCAAAAGGCACCTACAGGACTCTCAGACCATAAGAAACAAGATTCTCTGGTCTGATGAAACCAAGATTGAACTCTTTGGCCTGAATGCCAACTGTCAAGTCTGGAGGAAACCTGGCACCATCCCTACGGCGAAGCATGGTGGTGGCAGCATCATGCTGTGGGGATGTTTTTCAGTGCAGGGACTGGGAGACAAGTCAGGATCGAGGGAAGATGAACGGAGCAAAGTACAGAGAGATCCTTGATGAAAACCTGCTCCAGGGAGCTCAGGACCTCATACGGGACAACGACCCTAAGCACACAGCCAAGACAATGCAGGAGTGGCTTTGAGACTAGTCTCTGAATGTCCTTGAGTGGCCCAGCCAGAGCCCAGACTTGAACCCGAAAGTACTGAGTAAAGGGTCGGAATACTTACGTAAATGGGACATTTCATTTTTTGATTTTCTCTATATTTGCAAACATTTCTCAAAACCTTTTTTGATTTGTCATTATGGGGTATTTATTGTGTGTAGATCGATGCAGATTTTTTCAAATCCATTTTAGAATAAGACTGTAAGGTAACAAAATGTGGGAAAAGTCAAGGGGTCTGAATGCTTTATGAATGCACTGTAAATATCTTCACATTTGTTTCCCAATGCCCACACATTCAGACTGGGCATTTATATGGCCAAAGGAGGCTCAGGGAAATAAATTATATTAAAATTACATTTGGAGTTATTTTCATGAAATAAACCCACACAGTGATTTATTAGACATACAGTGATGATTTTTTTTTTAAATCAAATGACAGGACTTTAAGCCCTTTACTCACCCTACCAATTCATAGACATTACCGTCTGAGATCAAAGAACTGTATTTTATATAATGTTAAGCTTTGCTGCCCCATCACCCTGAAACCCTTAGCAAAAACACGTACAACTACATCACTTTATTCTGATTGATGAAAGGGGGACTGCTGACCACAGATTGCACTTTGCACTGTTTTAGCGTACTTTCTTTGTCATGGTTTATGTTGTGTCTCATGTGTAACTATATGCTGCTTACTTAGCCAGGCCTCACTTGAAAAAGACATGTAGATGTTAATGGGACTTCTCTGGTTGAATAAAGGATAAATAAATAAAATACAAATCTCACAGTTTTTTCAACATGTTTTATTATACAGTGAATGGTCTTATATGCACTGTAGATCACATAAGCTTATGTTTTTCAGAACAATAAAATACATCATACGAGAGTTGATATTTCAAGAATATAGCAGCTGCTGGTGGCATATTTGACCATCAATGTTTAATCATTGGGACTTTCATGACACAAAATAAAGCATTTTGCACAATGGTTGTTCAATTCAGTGATCTGCATGAAGTCTTTCAACGTTAGACATCCTCATGAAAGAAAGTTCTACAATGTAACTCATTCAGTTAAAAAATGCTACTACATTTCTTGTAGTATGTTCAGCAATTGATGATACAAAGCACTTACAATATTGTGCTTTTATCCTTATTTGGCAACTGTCTATTTGTGTTTTTACATTTCTTCAAAGTAAACACAATAATACAAACTAGCACAGTGAGGAACCACGACCATAATATAAATAGAATAAATACAAAAGTTTGGTTTGTTGCTTGAAAGATGTTCTCCATCTGAATCGAGAGGTTTCAAACAATGCTGATATTCAAACCCCTGAAGTACTGTAAATATATACGTAAACAGTTGACTGTTTCTATGTCCACCTCAAACCATTGTCCATCGATTTTTTTGTTAAAGGTTGACTTCATCTTAAAATACAAGTTATTTTCTATTAAATAAAGGGTTATACAACTTTTTTAAGTTTTCCTTTTGAAGGCAAACTGTCTAGGATTTGGCAAAACACCGAAAGATACAGAGAAACCAAAAAATGTATGGAGAAATAAGCACAATTACCAAAGCCATCGTAATAGCTTTTGATCTGATATGGAGACCGTAGGAAAACAAAAGATCTGCTGAACGCTCACACCGTATTCACCATTATATGACTGCATTGGAGTCTAGACTGTTACTGTGTGTATCTTTAAATACAACTGCCACATCAACACAGCAGTACAGGAACTTAGAGACAGGTAATACATTAAATGCATATACATTTCATTAACGAATGAATAAATAAATCATATAAATTAAACAAGGATACTTGCTCAGGACTTAATTTGCCTCCTAAGTCAATAGTTAACCTTGGCTTCATGATGTCCTGTGGGCTACCAGACAGTGCCTTCGCTCATCTCTGAGGAGGGGTGTGACAGTTGGTTGCTGTATCCGCTGCCGTTGAGGGACAGTGATGTGAAGGGTGTGCTGGGGCCACACATCTCACTGGAGATGCTGTGCATTGACCCAGGTCCGTTGGGCTCTGGGCTAGGTGAGTCCGCTGGATGGTGAGATATGATGTCATTGAAGCACTGCACCTCACTGGATGGGTGATGCCCAGCTAGGTGATGGTCCATGCCCCCTAAAGGGGTGCCAGCAGGGCCAGAGGAGAAGCCTAGGTCCCCTGGGGTCTGGGCCTGTGACGATGGGGGGCCTTGGGTGTAGTACTCAAAATTTCCTCCAGGCCCATAGTATTCACTCTGATAATCTGCAAAAATATACACCCCAATAATTACGAGAAATGCTTGTGTAGTGAAAATAAAACTATACCAAAATGTATTATACTGGTACAACGCCACGAGAATGTCATTTGAATTACAAAAAAGTAAAACTAATACATTTCCTGTAGTATATAATTTGACATAATAGTGACTTTCAGGATAACAGTATCATAATAACTTAAAACAATGACAACTATTGCCTATAATCGAAAAAAAACGTATGTTAATTTTAAATGTAGCCTAATTCACACAGTATGCCTAAACCTATTGCCAAAAAAATCGATAGAAAATGCATTAAAACACCTCTGAATAATGAATCAGATTAGGAATTCAAATAAAGTAAAGGATTAACATACATGCCTGAGAATGGCTCTCATAGTCCAAATTATAATCGGATCATCTTTAAATACAAAGTTATTTGGGTGGACCATGGTCAATATACAAGACCTTACCACCATAGTATGAGAAATGACCGTTGGGGATCAGCTCCCCGGGTTCGAGTCGGTCGACCAGAGTTCTCATTCTCCTTGGACCGCGGAAGAACGCGTGCCTTCTTGCACCCAGCACGCTTAACTGCTTCATGCGCCGCTCTTTTGACCGCCGGTTTTGGAACCATACCTGCACACCACAAATAACACGAAAAGAGATGATTGAAATGAAGTTTATACGCCAGGCAATTATTATTATTTTTTGCATCAAAATTGTATGCAGCTGGTCTGATGACATGTTGTGATATGCCATTTTAATAATCATGACGTGATTAGCCTATATAGATCTAGTATACCTATGTGGGTCCTTGGCTCACCTGTCACTGTTTAATGACCTTTAACCCTCAGTTTATCTATCGTCTGTTTCGTGAATACCAGGGATTTAACTCAAATTACAGGCTACAGGTGAATTGATAGGATAGATTTACAGATGTGTTGTCAACCAATGGCCTATAGGGTTTTCAGTCACAATTACCACAAAATATACTAGCCTAACAATTGCAACATGATGATACCTAATGAATAGGCTCATTTCAAAATCAGAAAACAGAGTCATTTGCATTGATATGCATATAGATAGATGTCATAAAGCATTAAGACCGTCAGGAGAATGTGTGCATCTGCACCACTTTCGTGGTGACCAGTCTGCATATCTTGCCTTCTGCCATTATTGACGAAGGTGCCATTGTTAAAAATACTTTCTCATAGACGAATACGAATACTGAAAATAGACATCTATCTGATTTGACATGTGTTATCAACTAAAGGGAAATAGACTCTTACCTGGATTACTCTCATGTTGAGCCCTGTCTCCTGTGCCAGCTGTTCTCGGATGTGCCGGGTGGGTTTTGGCGTGGCCGCGAAAGCAGCTTTGAGGACCTCCAGTTGCTTGGCTTTGATGGTGGTTCGCGGCCCACGTCGTTTCCCCCCTACGTTCTGCTCGTCGTTTTCATTGCTGCCCACCTCTTTATCGGATAAATGTCCGATTTCCGAATCTTTACTATCATCCTGTGGGTCTTGGGAATCTGGAGATAGACTTGGGTCACTGCAAGTCGTGACTGTGAGATGAAAGAAAGACGAAATGAAATGATTTGAAATGTATTCCTATGTCTTTATACTCTTTAAAAAAATAGACAAAAATAAGCGTCAAGAATACAGTATCGTTATTAGGATATTATTATTATTAATATTGTTATTGTTAGCATTAGGCATATTAGCCAACTACTTTTAGTCCTATTATTATTGATGGTGATGATAACATTAATGAAGAAAATAATACATTATCATCCCTATAGACCTAATAATATTTTAGTTTTATATTTTTCATTGTCATCAACAACATTGTTTAGATTTGTACTGTTTTTAGGCCTATCAGGATGCTGTTATCATAATCATTTTCGAACTACATTTTTTTTTATAAATGGAATATAAAGCAATAGGAAAAAATGAGAAAATAATGATTTTACAAGAGGCTTCAGAAATATATAGAAATATAAACACGGGGTTTGAGGTTCCTAATTGTGATGTGGTTCAAGTCATGTTATGTTCCATACCTGAGAGGAGGGTTGTGTCCTTTCCGTTGCTGTTGCTTAGATAATCCTCTTTACAAACAAATTTAAATTCATCTAGAATATACATTTCCTCTCCGGTGGATAGCTGTTTGTTACACATCATACACGTGAAACAGTTCAGGTGAAACACTTTGCTCTTTGCCCTTCGAACCAAATCGTTGGGCGAGATCCCCTGGGCGCAACCTCCACACTTTGTGCCGAATCTCCTAAAAGAAAGAAAGCAACAAATAAATACCATCAGCGACTTAACATTGCAGGGCAGACAGAGTAGCAGCAAAGAGCTACAGAAAATATTCACATCAGATTACCAACTACATGGCATCGTTATTGGCTAAATTATAGATGTTTACACAAATGACGTGCGTTTTTCATGACGCAAAATACCTGTATTTTCAGTATTTTTACGCTATAAATCTTCTTGATGAGATTCCAAGTGATTATAATGACATATACATTTCTTATGCTTTATTTTAAACGTTGATCTGGAAATGACAGGCTACACTGATGTTGGGCCTGCCTGCAAAGGTAACGAAAGCCAGCCGCTCTATATTCATTGTACGTGGGCCTATTTCACACAGCTAACCAGTTATTCAACCACCGTAAATATAATATCCTAATTTAGTTTTTTAGGCTAAATAAATTGTTATAAATAAATATATATATATATATCTTATATTTAGACCTACGTGTTGTATAACTATAATTACCTAAAACTATTATTCAAGAAAGGCCACACCGTTTATTATTAGGCTATTGAATGGAGATAATTCAAACATTCATTAAAAAATATTTAAAAACCTGTCCGTTATTGAAATAGATCCTATTTAATGCTTGAAAATAACAAAGCCACACTTAATTGTTCAATTTTGCAATGTGGCCTATTTATGTTAATATATGTGTATTCAAATTAGTTAACAAACGCATGTGGACTGGAGGTCTGTGATTGCAGTGTGTGTTTTTTCAAACTGATTTATTATTCAAATCCACTTATCACATTTTCACTAGAGTCTCAACAAACAAACGGGTGTGCGCCGACTGATTGAACTAAGGCGGGATACACTTCCGTCAAGAATCCTGGCATAATTCTCATCCCCGCTTGTCTGGCAGCCTTTCCTTGTAAACAAAGGACGATTTCCTTGAATCCGTCACAGAACATGGTGATATATGCTTATAATGTATCAGCTTTTGGTGGATCACCACACATAATCTGGGCATCCTGTCTCTGGTTGGTTAAATGTATGTCGCTCATGAGGATAGATTAAACTATCTCTAAATTGACACTAAGCATGTAACCATGTAGCAAAAACATAATCTTGCAATATAATTTAGTAATTTAAAACGTGTGTTTTACATCATATGTTGTTCATTTGCATAGTTCTGCTTAATTGGTACCCATTAGAGGCAAAAAGCTATTCCTCACAATATTGAAAGCCATGCGCCCAGGTGTGCTTACCTAAAAAAGTCGTTTTTGCAGTACAGTCTCCCTTCCCGTGAAAAACATTTTTCTGTCAAATTGCATTTACAGTCACAGCACTGCACGCACTTAATGTGCCATGGTCTGTCCAGAACATTGAGTAGAAACCTGTCCAGAATAGGTCTTTCGCAGCCGGCACAGTGAACCATGTTTGGATAATTCCAGCAATTCCCAGGTTGAACGTCTTCCCTGTTTGTCCCAAATCAAAGCGATGTGTCTCCTTGGTTGCTTTGTTGATTTGGAAGATGACCTGCTCTAATCCACTCCTTCGACAATCCAGAGTATGCAGCTCATCCAGACGAATCTCTTAACAATGAGTTAGCATCATCATATCCTGTGAGCTCAAATATTATTGCATTCCTCTCGCATGCACAGGACAACCATAGGCTATACAAAATAGTGTCAATAAAAACAAAAACGAACAAATAATTTAACAAAGTGAATACATTTCACAAGCAAGAATGCAAACTTGAGAGCAGCAAGGCCGCCACTTGTCCATCAAGATGAGCCGAGAGGAGCGATCGTAGGCTAATATGATTCAGTGAATCTGAACAGGCATCATGCCACTACAATTACGCACGAATACATAACTGCCACACAGCCAATGATTACTGCCAAAGCAGAAAGCTACAACAAATATGATAAAATCTGTTAAATTTCTTGTAAATTCTGTAATATTCCTTCGATTCTTCGAGTATAATGCACTCTTTAGTCCAAGCTTCAGTAATATGCGTGCCTCTGAAAGCGCAAGAACTAGCCTTTATCCGAGCCTCATGACGTCATGTTGAAACAACACCTATCAGCAGCTTGCTATTGGAGTGGCAATTACTGTGCCCTCTAAACTCTGCCGTACGGACCCACTAATAGGGAACAGAGGACTATTGCCCCATATCTTTGAAACGGTCGTATTACGGTCGTATTATTTTAGAAAAGCAATTTTTCCTCGATAAAGCAAGCATATAGCCTATTCCAGGTCGAAGCGCAGCTAGGGTCTCCGGATAAGATGCATTTAATAAGGTACAGTAGTATTTCATGAAAACAACTGATTTTGTTGTAGCTTAACTTTGGCAGAGGAAACGAAGTTCGTTTTCGCCTAAAATTATTTGTAAATATCACTTAGAAGTCTATCATTATGGATAGGCCTATATAGTTTGTTTTCACGCCTTTAGAGAGGAAAGAAAGTGAATAACGCGGACGCACTAAAGTTCACATATCGATTAATAAAACGGATATGTATATCTGACACAGAGATATTTAGATTGTTCAATTAGAAACATACGAATAAACACCCGAAATATGTGACAGACTTCTCACTTGTCTTTGAAAGGAAACCAACCCACCTCAAATGTGGCAAAAGGACAAGGCAAAACGAGAGGTAGACTACTTTGTGTTGTCAGACTTGGATGATAATTACATTTTATCATTACTAAAGTGGGCTATTAAACCCCACATTAAGAATGAGTTTGTATGACACTAAAAACTCACAAATAGTATTTTTTTAATGAATTGTCTTCATTTTGTTTCATTATATGGCTCTTAAATTCAAACACTATCTGAATGTTTTTCACAGAATAAACCAATTTCAACCTCCTGAAATGAGCATGATCGTTGATGACTGTATTTTGATGTCTTCAACATGTAGAGTAGCCTTTATTTTGTCTAACTAGAGTTGAATAACATAATTGTTATAACCTTGCTATCGACTACAACACATTCTTAATTATTATAGTCAATTGGGGCTATTATTTATTCACTATTTAGGTCTACTCTGTGTACATTTTATTTGCCTGCATTGTTTTCCAAAATGTCTCTTTATAATACTGCATTAAAGCAACATAGCGAAAGAGTAGCCTATAGGCCTGCCGCCTGAGAATAAAACTGTGGCGCCGTGACAGAAATGACAAATCATCATGACTTCATCCTCTGCAGATGAGGGGAGGGAAGGGCTATGGAAAGTCTGAACACGAGCTTTATAGATTAATGTTTCCCTGCGCTTATTCTACATTTCTGGTGAAAGAGAAGGATCAATAATGATTATAATATAATGTCTAGCGATAGGCGCTCCCTGAAAGATATTATCGCGCAGTGGGCAATGCACTTGGGACAGTCTGCTGGGCTGGGAACCGGGAGATAGCGGATTTTCATGCCCAGACTCCCACCGGCCACAGCCCTGCGCGCTCCTGATATCTGTTGCCCAGGGAAATGTATAAACAATCAACCATGTGGACGACTGGAATTGTTGTGATATCGTCCCATTCAGACTGAAAAATAAATCCAGGTCTATTCTTGTAGGCCCAGCTACTCATATTTTGTATTTATTTGTATAAGCTAGTGTACGTGAGCAGCCTTTATACATTTGTAGGCTATGGTAGGCTATAATAATGAATTAACTGGATCAAATAGCCTACAACCTTTAGTGTAGTCCGCGCTAAAATGTACGCAGTTTATCATAAGATTGAAAAAAAAATCAGGTATGAAAACAAGCTGTAAGTAATGATCTTTTGCCTGAAAATATTAATTAAATCCGCGAGGAAAAATATATGTTTGCATTTGCATTGAGTCTTCAGAACAAAAATAGTGACACAATAGAACTTGATTGAGTGGAGTAGATTATGGGGGGCTCGCGCATGAGAATCACCACCTATTCCATTCTCCTTCAGAGCCTTGTGTGTGTGAAAGTACAGACCTCGTCGAAGATAGAGCCACCACCGGTGGACGGGCTTAATGTTATAGCCCATAGATCAGGAGAGAGGCGACGCTTTATTTTCGCCAGGAGAGAGATAGTTCACCACCGCCTTGCGGTTTTATGTTGTGGATGTGTCAAGCAGATGGAAAGAATGGCTAATGCATAAGGAAAACTCGGTGGTCCCTGCACTGCGCGCATTGAGATAGGGTCTGGTGAGGATTTAGGGTCGGTGCGAGGCCCATGCATTTTGAACTCAAGGATGTAAATTGATAGTGTAATTCACACATACGCATGCACATGCGCGCGCGCGCGCACACACACACACACACACACACACACACACACACACACACACACACACACACACACACACACACACACACACACACACACACACACACACACACACACACACACACACACACACACACCATAAGTAAAAAACCTCAAACATAAATAGAATAGGCCTAATTCTGTTCACACATTCAGCAGTCAATATTCAATAGTCTTACATTGTAAATATTGTTTTTCACGCTGAAATGATTTATGGGACTCTGGAAAACTATTATTCTTGCAGTCTCAGGTTAACTCAGCACTAATAATACAACTGTATTTTCTCTTATTTTTGGACCAATCAATTCCACAAGCACAGGGTCTATTCAAATGGCTGTGGCTGTAGCTGATGGATGGCTGAGTGCTGAAGTCTACCTTCTGTATCCTATACCCAGAGGCTGTGAGAACCTGCAAATCACCCAAACCCCACAGTACACTGGGGCCCCATCATTTCAAACACATTGCTGTTCCCCTGGTTACGATATATTTGAATAGATGCATGTGAGATGCAAGCAGAGAAAAGGCCTGTGCACTTGAGAGAAATGAGCGGCGGCTGATGGGAAAGACCTGGCTGTCAGACCTGCTTCAAGTACCAAAACACAATATGCAATGCATGCAGTTCTTATATCAAATGTGATATTATTCATAAACATATGAAGATCTTATTCCCAGAAAGGATCTGTTGATGAACACCTACTGTCAAAAATAACAGGCTGAGTTTTAACTTTATACTAAGATTTACATTTAGGCTACCAAGATGTTCAATTCCAGAATTCACCCCTCTCCACCGAACTGAAAGACGCCCAATAATCCTAACCCCCCCCCCCCTTCATCCCCCCTAGAATCCTAATGTTACCCTTCTTTGACCCTGTAGAATCTCTCTGTGTCACAGTGGGTTACTGTTACTAGTAATACTCAGAATCTTCCCCACACTGAGCGAAGCCTTCTATCCTGACTTATACCACTCTGATCATTCTATTTCACAAGGGGATTTCTCTACTATATCCAGCAGAGTTACTGAGAATTCCTCCTCACCTCTGTTCTTACCTTTCACCTCTGTTCTCTGTCACACTCCTGTCTATCCCTGACAATGTTACTGTAATGACCAATGCTGGTGGGAGGGAGTGTTTGATACAGTGTGATCTGGTCTTGTAAAGGACGTATTTGCTATCCAAAATGTATTTGCTAGCCACAATTCAAATGGCCTTTCCCATGAATAATCCAATATTCCATTATCCATTCTGCTGAGGTTGCTGTAGTGTTGTCTAACTCCACACAAAGAATCCACAAGGCAGGATACACGGTGTGAACCTATCACCAATCCCGATTGACTCTCTAACATTTCAAATGCAACGTGCACCAATATGAGAGACCTCTCGATGACAGAAATCTGTTGCAACAAGTCAATGGAAAGTTTGCGGATTGAAAATGATTTGCTTGGTGGTATTGGGTGCTGCTGTGCTGTGGGGCTGGGAGTCTCCAGCTGGGCTTGTGTTCGTCCCTCTGTGGGAGAGAGCGGGGTGTTGATTGGAAGCCTGGCTCAGTGTACTGGCCCCCAGCACCACTCCAACACACAAGAGGTCTGAACAGCTCTGGAATCAGGCAGGGTGCACACTGTTTGTTTTGGAGTCAGAAAGCATCTCATTAGTGCATGTTAATTGCAGCTAATTGGCTCTAACGAGACGAACAGACAACCCGGTGGGATCATTCATACAAATAATTTGTAGAAAACAAAATTAATTACTAGATGCTAATTAAAGCCAATTAACACTGATTAAGCAATGCTGGTTACGATATGGGGAAGTGATAGATAAAAACAGTAAATAGAAAAAATCCGGAAATAAACAGCATAAAATAACAGCAACATATTAACACGTCTAGGGCTCACAAACCCTCTGAAGTAAGTTGATCTTCACCTGCATGTACAGCCCTTCACCCGCTGTTGTTGATCTAACAAACAACGCAATAACTCATGTTGCTCTCTCAGCTGATTAATCGGAGACTCTCCTATATTGTCAATCACACTTCGCCAGAGCTGGATCCGCTAATCAACCACCACTCTGTTCTGAAATTCATAATGGCTCCACTGTAAACACCCGCAAAACTAAGGGCCTCACCTCAAACGATGGAGAGTGATGTGGAGAGAGAGAGTGAGATTGTATGTTCACACTTGTTGCAGAAACAGGGCTGGGTGAAAGAGCAGATGGTTTTGTCTTTGTTGTGGCCCTTTGTTAATGGTGATTGTCGTGGTAGCAGGAATCCCATGGCAACTGGCTCTCAGATATGGGCTTGTGGCTCAGCTGCCCTGCTAGTCCCAAAGAGGTGACAAATAAAGGTTTGGAACACTTAATAAAACCAAGACAAGCCAATCGTATTGCGTGTATAAAATGTATTCATAGAGGTAGTTAGTTCTATGAACATGAGATTGCTGTCAGGCTCTACTGAGACAGGATTTGAAATCCGCATCACCTCTTTCTGAACAGCTCATTAGTGTATCCTACACTATATATACAGTACATACAGTACATACACTATATATACAGGACATACACTATATATACAGTACATACAGTACATACACTATATATACACTACATACAGTATCCTACACTGTATATACAGTAGATACAGTATAAATACAGTACATACAGTACATACACTATATATACTTTACATACAGTACTTACACTATATATACAGTACATACAGTATCCTACACTATATATACAGTACATACAGTACATACAGTACATACACTTTATATACAGTACATACAGTATTTATACTATATATACAGTACATATAGTACATACACTATATATACAGTACATACAGTATCCTCCACTATATATACAAAGTATGTGGAAAGCCCTTCAAATTAGTGGATTCGGCTATTTCAGCCACACCCGTTGCTTACTGGTGTTTAAAATTGAGCACGTAGCCATGAAATCTCCATAGACAAACATTGGTAGTATTGGTAGTAGAATGGCCTTACTGAAGAGCTCAGTGACTTTCAACGTGGCACCATCATTGGATGCCACCTTTCCAACAAGTCAGTTCGTCAAATTTCTGCCCTGCTAGAGCTGCTCCTGTCAACTGTAAGTGCTGTTATTCTGAAGTGGAAACATCTAGGAGAAACAACAGCTCAGCCGTGAAGTGGGAGGCCACACAAGCTCACAGAGCGGGACAGCTGAGTGCTGAAGTGCCCCCGGAAGCAACGTAAGAACAAGAACTTTGTCAGAAGCTTCATGAAATGGGTTTCCATGGTCAAGCAGCCGTACACAAGCCTAAGATCACCATGCGCAATGCCAAGCGTCAGCTGGAGGGGTGTGAAGCTCGCCAACATTGGATTCTGGAGCAGTGGAATTGTGTTCCCTGGCAGTCCGACGGACAAATCTGTGTTTGGCGGATGCCAGGAGCACACTACCTGGCCGAAAGCATAGTGCCAACTATAAAGTTTGGTGGAGGAGGAATAATGGACTGGGGTTGTTTTTCATGGTTCGGGCTAGGCCTCTTTGTTCTTGTAAAGGGAAATCTTAACCCTACAGTCTACAATGACATTCTAGACCCTTCTGTGCTTCCAACTTTGTGGCAACAGTTTGGTGAAGGTGCTTTCCTGTTTCAGCATGACAATGTCCCAGTGAACAAAGCGAGGTCCATACAGAAATGGTTTGTCAAGATCGGTGTGGAAGAACTTTATTGGCCTGCACAGAGCCCTGACCTCAACCCCATCGAACACCTTTGGGATGAATTGGAACCCGACTGCGAATCAGGCCTAATCGCCCAACATCAGTGCCCGACCTCACTAATGCCCCTGTGGCTGAATGTTCCAACATCTAGTGGAAAGGGGGGGGGGGCATGTAGTGTATGTTGTGAGAGGGCTCGGTTCTGACTAATTTAGACTCAAAGTGGTTCAAAATACAAAAAGTACGAATGCTATTAATTGAATCATTGAAATCATTGAACCGCATAAAAGTAAGATAATCTGATATTTTTTTCATTTAATTATCTCAACATTCTTGGTACTGTAATGTATATTTTGCAGTGATAGTTTCACCTTTTGACACCTTTGCGTGATGTTTAGTTGGAGAGGAAGCAGGGTAAATAACACAAGAGGCACCAGAAGGCTACCTTGAGAGTGTTAAGCAAGGTTTAAGCATCCTGACACACACAACACCTGCACCTCCTGTCCTCTCAGCAAGCAGCCCCGAAGGCCATTGAGAAATGACACACTTCAGCAATTTTTCAGGGCAGCAAGAAGTGGGGCAGCACTAGCCCCCTCAGTGCAGCACACAGCACATAGAGTGCTCAGAAAAAACCAAAGCACACCACAACAGTCCTTGAACACCCCAATATACTGTGTATGCACAATACCAGTCAAAAGTTTGGACACACCTACTCATTCAAGGGTTTTTCTTTTTTTTTAAAACTATTTTCTACATTATATGATTATAGTGAAGACATCAAAACTATGAAATAACAAATATGGAATCATGTGGTAACCAAAAAAGTATTAAACAAATCAAAATATATTTTATATTTGAGATTCTTCAAAGAGGCCACCCTTTGCCTTGATGACAGCTTTGCACACTCTTGGCATTCTCTCAACCAGCTTCACCTGGAATGCTGTTGTGTTGAAGTTGGGTAATTGTGGAGGCCAGGTCATCTGATGCAGCGCTCCATCACTCACCTTATTGGTCAAATAGCCTTTACACAGCCTGGAGGTGTGTTCAGTCATTGTCCTGTTGAAAAACAAATCATAGTCCCACTAAGCGCAGACCAGATGGGATGGCGTATCACTGCAGAATGCTGTGGTAGCCATGCTGGTTAGGGGGCCTTGAATTCTAAATAAATTACAGACAGTGTCACCAGAAAAGCAGCCCCACACCATCACACCTCCTCCTACATGCTTCACGGTAGGAACGAAACATGCAGAAATCATCCGTTCACCTACTCTGTGTCTCACAAAGACATGGCGGTAGGAACCAAAAATCTAAAGTCATCAAACAGATTTCCACCGGTCTAATGTCTGTTGCTTGTGTTTCTTGGCCCAAGCAAGTCTCTTCTTCTTCTTTATTTATTTATTTAACTAGGCAAGTCAGCTAAGAACAAATTATTCTCAGTGACGGTCTAGGAACAATGGGTTAACTGCCTTGTTCAGGGGAAGAACGACAGATCTTTACCTTGTCAGCTCAGGGATTCAATCTTGCAGCCTCTCAGTTCCTAGTCCGCTCTAACCACTAGGCTACTTGCCTCCCCAGTTTTTTAGTAGTGGTTTCTTAGCAGCAATTTGACCACGAAGGCCTAATTCACGCAATCTCCTCTGAACAGTTGATGTCGAGATGTGTCTGTTATTTGAACTCTGTGAAGCATTTATTTGGGCTGCAATTTCTGAGGCTGGTAACTCTAATGAACTTATCCTCTGCAGCAGAGGTAACTCTGGGTCTTCCTTTCCTGTGGTGGTCTTCATGAGAGCCAGTTTCATCATAGTGCTTGATGGATTTTGCCACTGCACTTGAAGAAACTTTTAAAGTCCTTGAAATGTTCCGTATTGACTGACTTTCATGTCTTAAGGTAATGATGGAATGTCGTTTCTATTTGCTTATTTGAACTGTTTTTGATATAATATTGATTTGTTTTTTTACCAAATAGGGCTATATTCTGTATACCACCGCTATCTTATCACAACACAACTGATTGGCACAAACACAAGAAATTCCACAAATGAACTTTTAACAAAGCACACCTGTTAAATGAAATGCACTCCAGGTGACTACCTCATGAAGCTGGTTGAGAGAATGCCAAGAGTGTGCAAAGCTGTCATCAAGGCAAAGAATGGCTTGTTTAACGTTTGTTTAACACTTTTTTGGTTACTGCATGTTATTTTATTTTTAATTCCACCTTTATTTAACCAGGTAGGCCAGTTGAGAACAAGTTCTCATTTACAACTGCGACCTGTCCAAGATAAAGTAAAGCAGTGAGACAAAAACAACACAGAATTACACATGGGATAAACAAACGTACAGTCAATAACACAATAGAAAAATCTAAATACAGGTTGTGCAAATGTTGTAAGATTAGGGAGGTAAGGAAATAAATAGGCCTTAGTGGCAAAATAATTACAATTTAGCATTAACACTGGAGTGATAGATGTGCAGATGATGTGCAAGTAGAGATATGGTGGTGCAAAAGTGCAAAAAAAACAAAAACAATATGGGGATGAGGTAGTTGGGTGGGCTATTTACAGATGGGCTGTGTACAGGTGCAATGATCGGTAAGCTGCTCTAACAGCTGATGCTTACATGATTCCATATGTGTTATTTCATAGTTTTGATGTCTTCACTATTATTCTACAATGTACAAAATAGTACAAAATAAAGAAAAACCCTGGAATGAGTAGGTGTGTCCAACCTTTGACTGGTGCTGTATATGTAACTGGACAGCTGGAGGTGAATATATATGCATCGGATTTTGCTGTGTTTTCCTATCATTTACCAAATGTGTTCCTCTCATCCAGTTGACTTGTTATCACAATAACTTGCCAAGTGCTTGCCCTGCTGGCAGTGGTTGGTCTGTGTGTGCCAGTACAGTGTGACTGCGGAGGGTAGGGATTGGAGAGGTAGAGCTCTCAGGTATAAGTCTTCTCCAGCCTGCCAGCTATGAACCACCTCCAGCCCCACACGGCTTCTGGGAGAGCCCATCAACACCACAGCCAACAGCCACAAAGAGAAGAGGCTTAGCTGTAATCCGTATCGACCACCTCTCCCCTCGTCTGCCAATTCATATCATGGATTTGTCTCGCTCAATGATGTGTATTCATCAAGACACACCCTGTTAGTCCATACCATTGATAGTCTTCAATTCTACCATCATCATTCAGGGCTCTACCAGAACTACCACAAAGGGTGAAGGAATCGTGCAGACAAATAAACATTTACATACCAAAGCCACCCAGGGAGAGTACAGTACATTAGGTTAATGAAGCAGGCTTCAGTGTCTCTAATCAAACAGCTCTGCTCAGTATGTTGGTGAATCAATCAGACAGATCCCGGTACAGTTTTGCCACGGAATATACATTGAACAATCACGAGGGATTTCTTAGCTGACCCTCAAGATGACTTGAGCAACTGTTGGCTTGATGAAGCTGGAGGGCACAACAAGATGTCAGGCCAACAAGACCTGAGGGTTTGGGCTATGAGGCATTGTCAGTTCATACAATACTGTACAATATTAGTCTACATTAAGCCATGAGGCTACATTTATATCAATAATTTGTTTAAGACAGGCAAACTTATTTGACATTTCATCTAAGATATGTTTTTTCACGTTCGATGGTAAATGCATGCATTTTTTTAAATGGTAAAACAAAGCAATTTGATAAATATATTAATGTTAGGGAAAAGAGAGGCTAGATGAGAATGATAACATGAGGGAGGATCCAGGCAGTGTGACAGGGGTTGTGTGAGTGATGATGAGAGAGAGAGGAGGAGAGAGGGTTAGGTAGAGGACAGGGGAGAGGAGGAGAGAGGCTCCCCCAGGAGGAGAGGAAGCCTGGGGGCCTTGCAGTGAGAGGGCCCTGGGGACAGTGTGCCTGAAGCCCAGTGATGATGGTGATTGATGCAGGCACAACTCAGACACCCCAGACGGTCAGGAAAATTAAAAGGCTATTTTGTAAAGTTGTAAAGAGCAGAATGTCAGAGGGGCTGATGCGCCCCCTTTCCCCCTCCCCTCCTCTCCTCCCCACTCTGTCACGCTCACGCTGCAGCTTCTGTTTGGTCTCTTTAGTGTCATCAACCCCTCAGGGATAGGAGCTGTTATACGCCTTTCACTCACACTGGCCACGTCTGTGAGGCCATGCTGCTTCGCTCTGTGTGTGTGTGTGCTGTATGTATGTCTCTATGTATGTCTGTATGTATGTCTGTACGTATGTACGTATGTACGTATGTATGTACGTATGTATGTATGTATGTATGTATGTATGTATGTATGTATGTATGTATGTATGTATGTATGTATGTATGTATGTATGTATGTATGTATGTATGTATGTATGTATGTATGTATGTATGTATGTATGTATGTATGTATGTATGTATGTATGTATGTATGTATGTATGTATGTATGTATGTGTGTGTGTGTGTATGTACGTACGTACGTACGTATGTATGTATGTATGTATGTATGTATGTATGTATGTATGTATGTATGTATGTATGTATGTATGTATGTATGTATGTATGTATGTGTGTGTGTGAGAGAGAGAGAGAGAGAGAAAGAGAGAGAGAGAAAGAGAAAGAGAGCGTGAGAGAGCACGAGAGATAGAGGTTGATGTAGTATCCAAAATCTGTACAACATCATAGTAGGATGACACTCAATAAAACAGCAATACATTTAGCTAATTAGAATTCTACCATGTTTTGAGATATAATCCTATCTCGTCCGTATACACAGCAAATATGCCAATATCAGTCAGACATATGAATTGACTTTCAGTTCCATATACAATAACCCAGACAACATTGAGGCTCAGCGTCTGTAAACCATAAAAGAGGAACTTCCCTCGCATTACTCTCTTATTTGTAGATCATTTCTCTTCAATTTGAATATAATTGACCCGTATGACCTGAGGATGCACCCGGGCCCTGGATGGCAGCCCTGGCTGGGAGCAGCGTGTGTGGGGAGAGGAGATAGAGAGACAGCCTGTGTCGGGGTGGAGGTGCAGCCTACAGGGAGGAAACACACAGCAGAGGTCAAACCTATGTCAAGTGGGGCGTGGAGGCCAGCTGAGCTGCCCTGCCCCATGCTTTGTACTCATTTAAGCAGCCATGGCCAGATACCGGGGGTGCATGGGAGGTGGGTTGGGGTGGGGGTTTTGGAGGGGTTAATGGGGGAGAGGAGGGGTGTATTGGGGCTTGATGAAGCTGGAGGGCATATGGTGCCTGGCCGAAAAGACTTGAGGGTAAGAGAGACCTGTGGTGTGTCCCTGTCCAGAACACATGCCAACTTTCACACAAGCCAATCACCTGCCCCATATCCCCAACCTGTCCGCGTTTAATGCTCCTTTCAGATCAGTTACACAGATATCATGGAAAATATCACTCAAAGTATCATCTTCTTTAGGTCATTTAAAATGTTGCTAATATTTAGGCGTTCATTGCTAATTGCACCAATTCCATATCCAATCATTGTTTTCAATCTTTTATATTGTTGGATTTTTATTCATGATTTAGTTAGGGTTCTGATATGGAAAAAAATGTTCCGCTGGAAGTTCTGGCTATAGCCTCACTACCAACTATGATTTCTCTCCATAACCATAGCGTCAAGCAAAACCCATAGCTATTTTAACAGATGACATAAAATGATAATTTACATTCAATGATCTGATGGGGGATGAGTATGACATATTAAATTAAAATCACAAACACTTAGCAGCTTCCCTTACGCTAACGTAATTTGTGACCTTTGGTTTCTACCAAGTTATCAGGTTCCTCTAGGTTGTTGGTGTGAGGGTATGTTGTAAAGGACTACATGATGTCATAGAGAGCGGAGTCTTGCTTATGAGGAGGGCCAGTAACCATGGGTGATCCATGTTGGAGCTGTAATCAGGCCTGTGACCACGGCTCCTAGCTGGGTAATATGACTGGCCTGCTTCAGCTTATCATCTGCACCCATGCTACTCCATCTTCTCACTACAGACAAACAGAGAGGATAGAACACTGTATCAATCGATCTGTGCTCACACAGAAATGTGCTTCTCAGGGGTCACTGAGTTTGGGTAATATGTACATTGTCAAGTCAATAGGAAAATATTAGCCAAACTGTTGTGCCTGGAGAAGGAAAATATGTGGGAAAAATACAGACACAATCTTGGTGTGCACACATGCATGCACACGTCTAGGCTTGTAGTACAAGCATAGACGTATTCACACACACACACACACACACACACACACACACACACACACACACACACACACACACACACACACACACACACACACACACACACACACACACACACACACACACACACACACACACACACACACACACACACACACACACACACACACACACACACACACACACATGGCTTGTGTGTGATTCCCTGTGTGTGTCTAGCAGCAGTGTCTGATCTCTGAGTTGTATGCGTGAGGGGTAGTCCAGGATGCTCCATTAGAATAAGAGAGCACCGTGACACACGGGGAGGAAGGAGCTCCACAGACTGGCGTCCCGAGGCAGCCGCCCACCCTTGTGTTTTCAGCTGGCCCCTCTTACACTCGCCCTTTCATCCAGTCCTCTCAGTGGGACCCAGCCCGATCCCGTGCACCAAACAGATGGGCGCCTCACAAAGGCCCCCGCGCTTCAGCAAGCTGGTGTCCTACATGCCCGATTACACCTCAATACCAAAGTTAGAATTGATACAGTGGCTCGTGGGGACTTTGTTTATGCATGTGCGTAGGGCGTAGGGCACGGAGAACAAAAAGCAAGAGGTAGTTAGAAAGCCATTTCCCTTTCCGTCGTTACAGCGCTGCACGCGTGGAGGAGGAAAATGATGCTCTGGTGAACCTGTGTCTCGTTCTCTAGGGCTGCGTTTGGAGGCAGTGTTCAGGTTAGGTGTGACAGCAGACACATTCATATGCACTCCATGGATTTATGTGCTGCCAGCCGACCATGGAGAATTCGAAGGAGGGAGACTTTCCTTTTATGAGAAGGAGAATATCACTGAGGAGAAAAGAAAATGCTGATTTACTGTGAGACATCCAGTTCAATAAAAAATGAATGAGAATGAACAACATGAATCATACTAAATCAATGAAGATATAATAAATGTATCCTTATCCAACTGTATCCAGCAATACCTTTGTTTCCTCTCAACACCACAGTTCAACATTTTAGGTGGGAATAGATATAGTGAGATAGGGCAGCGGATAAGGTTACATAAATAAATGGTTGTATCTTAGGTATTAGGAAATGTATGAACTTTAAATCCATTGCTATAAAGCAGTGTTCACCAACTGGCGGCATGAGGGCCGAATTTGAACCACGGGTGGTTTTATTTGGCCCCCCAAGTTTCTGGGCAAAAGAATATAAGAAATTTACTGTAAAAACACCAGGAAATCAGTTACAAGTGATTTAGATGTAGGATATATTTTCCTAAGTATATGCTCACGCATGATAGAGAGACACGTGATCGTATACAAATGTAAGCAAGGTTTTAAATGATTATGATAAAATATTATATCTTCCTGCGGTCAGTTTGCAGTTGACAAATTATATGTAATTATGTTCTGGCCCACCGACCATCCGCTCAAGAAAAAAACGGCCTAAGGCTGAATCTAGTTGACCCCAGCTATAAAGTAATAGTATAAAGTAATAGTATAAAATTCAGTTTCGTATGAAGGGCCACCCCACCTCCACCCTTCAGTGTTGCTTCTGCACCTCCAGCATACGGTAGTACTCAGTCAATATAGTGATTGTATCTACAATGCTGTAAACACCAGCCAAGCGTGCATTAAGTGATAGTGGATATTGACAGGGAGGAGGCAGATACAGGCAAAATAAACCATGAAGTGTGTGTAGATGTAGGAGAAAGAGAGAGGCAGAGAAACAGAGAGAGGGAGAGAGAGATACACACACAGAAACATAGAGAGGGAGAGACAGAGGCACAGAGAGAGAGAGAGCGCGAGAGAGAGAGAGAGAGAGAGAGAGAGAGAGAGAGAGAGAGAGAGAGAGAGAGAGAGAGAGAGAGAGAGAGAGACGGGGAGAGACGGGGAGAGACAGGGAGAGAGACGGGGGAGACGGGGAGAGACGGGGAGAGACGGGGAGAGACGGGGAGAGAGACGGGGGAGTGACGGGGAGAGACGGGGGAGATGGGGGGAGACGGGGGGAGACGGGGAGAGAGACGGGGGGAGAGACGGGGAGAGACGGGGAGAGACGGGGAGAGAGACGGGGGGAGTGACGGGGAGAGACGGGGGGAGATGGGGAGAGAGACGGGGGAGAGACGGGGGGGGGAGACGGGGAGAGACGGGGAGAGACGGGGAGAGACGGGGGGAGACGGGGGGAGAGACGGGGGGAGACGGGGAGAGACGGGGAGAGAGACGGGGGGAGAGACGGGGGGAGAGACGGGGAGAGACGGGGAGAGACGGGGAGAGACGGGGAGAGAGACGGGGGGAGTGAGAGAATATACTAAAAGGCAGTAACACGACATTGGTCACAATTTATCACAGCTCTTTGCCAGTACATTATAATAGAATAGAAATGGAAATATATCATATTTAGCCATGGTTCGTGGATATTCACTGCACATGCAGCTGCATGACAAGAAACATCTGTCTACCTACAGAATTCTTATCCACAATGAACGTTTGTGTTTTCTGCTGTGGTCAGGTTTTCACGTGCCTCCCTTTCCCCATCTTTCTCCGTGATCCCTGATGGGGTGTCTTCTGTGTGTGTGCGTGTGCATGTGTGCGTGTGTATCTGTAAGCGTGCACATTCTCATGCCTGTGTGTGTGTGTCAAAACAGTGCCTTTAGCCATCATATCCACATTTTTCATCTACATAAAAAACAAGCCGGGCTCTTATCAGCAGCCACTGTCCTTTTATTCCTCCCTCACTGCCCCCCCTCCCCTGTCTGGGCTTCAAGATATGCTAATCGTTGTGTAAGAATATCCTGTCGGATAATTACCATACATTACCCTGTGCTCATCTCCGGATTAATTCTTCATGTGCATAATCGCATTGGGTTTTTTCCCTCTCCCAATGTGAAAGGTGAGCCACGGGTAAATACAAGCTATCATTGATTGAATATCAGCCACATACTGTGTTGACAAATCTTGGCTTCAGGACGCTAGCTGTCTGTAGAGAGAGATCAAAAAAAAAATGGAGTATTGATTTCCACAAACTATGCAGCCCAGAGTATATATGTTACCAAGTGGAACATTTCTAAATCATCATCCAAAGTAAATTATTAGATAGAGAGGGAGGGAAAGTATAACATACGATTGTAAAGTGTATTCTGATGGTTAGATATGGTTCTACCCTCTGGAATGTAGATGTCAGAGCAATAACCCTTAATTAACTACCAATGATCAGTGAGAAACGGCTTTGAACGGCTTCATTACAGGAAGACTGTTCTTAATTTACTTTAACAGGTGAAACCAAATGAAGTAAAGTTTGATTGAGGTAAGCTTGGAGTAAATTGTGGAGAAACACCATCTATCCTTGTTTGTACCAGATGTGTGTGAGTTATTTGTTTATCAAGCAGTCAGTGTTCCCTGTAGTTCCTATAATCAAATCAAATCCAATCAAAACCAAATTGTATTTGTCACATGCTTCGTAAACAACAGTGAAATGCTTAGTTATGGGCCCTTCCCAACAATGCAGAGAGAAAGAAAATAAAGAAATAATAGATAATAACACAAGCAATAAATACACACTAAGTAACGTTAACTTGGCTGTATACACAGGGCACCAGTACCGAGTCCATGTGCAGGGGTACAAAGTCATTGGGGTAGATACGTACATATAGGTACGGGTAAAGTGACTAGGCAACAGGAGAGATGATAAACATTAATAGCAGCATACATGATGAGTCAAAATAGTTAGCACAAAAAGGGTCAATAGTCAGGGTAGCTAGAGAGCCAGGTGGAGGGAAGGCCAGGACAGGCAGGGTGGGGGAGAGGGGTGTCCCAGCTAGGATTAACAATGGACATTACCCTTTCCCTGTGAAAACAGCTGGAGTTCCCACCTCCACTCCCCCTTCACTCCTTTCTTCCCCAAACAACTGATCGCCCTCTTACGAGCTGCACTCTCCCTGAACGTTGACCTCACACCCTGACTCGTAGACTCACCGTTGGTCACAGGATCACCAAGTCCTGCTTTTACACAAACACACACTCCAAACTCCCATATACATAGTCTCCAATAACAATGCGTAGTTATATTTAAAGTCCCAGTGCAGTCAAAAACGTGGATATCCTGTTTTTTTATATGCATACAGTTGAAGTCGGATGTTTACTCGTTTTTCAACCACTCCACAAATTTCTTATAGTTTTGGCAAGTCGGTTAGGACATCTGCTTTGTGCATGATACGTAATTATTCCAGCAATTCTTTATAGACAGATTATTTCACTTATAATTCACTGTATCACAATTCCAGTGGGTCAGAAGTTTCCATACACTAAATTGACTGTGCCTTTAAACAGCTTGGAAAATTCCCGAAAATTATGTCATGGCTTTAGAAGCCTCTGACAGGCTAACTGACATCATTTGAGTCAATTGGAGGTGTACCTGTGGGTATATTTCAAGGCCTACCTTCAAACTCAGTTCCTCTTTGCTTGACATCATGGGAAAATCAAAAGATATCAGCCAAGACCTCAGAAAACAAAATTGCCGAACTCCACAAGTCTGGTTCATCCTTGGGAGCAATTTCCAAATGCCTGAAGGTACCATGTTCATCTGTACAAACAATAGTGCGCAAGTATAAACACCATGTGACCACACAGCCGTCATACATCTCAGGAAGGAGATGCATTCTGTCTCCTAGAGATGAACGTACTTTGGTGTGAAAAGTGCAAATCAATCCCATAACAACAGCAAAGGAACTTGTGAAGATGCTGGAGGAAACAGGTACAAAAGTATCTATATCCACAGTAAAACGAGTCCTATATCGACATAACCTGAAAGGCCGCTCAGCAAGGAAGAAGCCTGCTCCAAAACCGCCATAAAAAAAGCCAGACTATGGTTTGCAACTGCACATGGGGACAAATATTGAACTTTTTGGAGAAATGTCCCCTGGTCTGATGAAACAAAAATAGAATTGTTTGGCCATAATGACCATCGTTATGTTCGGAGGAAAAAGGGTGAGGCTTGCCAGCAGAAGAATATCATCCCAACGGGGGTGGCAGCATCATGTTGTGGGGGGGTGCTTTGCTGCAGGAGGGTTTGGTACACTTCACAAAATAGATGGCATCATGAGGGAGGATATTATGTGGATATATTGACGCAACATCTCAAGACATCAGACAGGACGTTAAAGCTTGGTCGCAAATGGGTCTTCCAAATGGACAATGACCCCAAGCATACTTCCAAAGTTGTGGCTAAATGTCTTAAGGACAACAAAGTCAAGGTATTGGAGTGGCCATCACAAAGCCCTGACCTCAATCCCATAGAAAAATTGTGGGTGGAACTGAAAAAGCGTGTGCGAGCAAGAAGGCTTACAAACCTGACTCAGCTACTTCAGCTCTGTCAGGAGGAATGAGCCAACATTCACCCAATTTATTGTGGGAAGCTGGTGGAAGGCTACCCAAAAAGCTTGACCCAAGTTAAACAATTTAAAGGCCATGCTACCAAATACTAATTGAGTCTATGTATACTTCTGACCCACTGGAAATGTGAAGAAAGAAACAAAAGCTGACATAAATCATTCTCTCTACTATTATTTTGACATTTCACATTCTTAAAATGAAGTGGTGATCCTAATTGACCTAAGGCAGGGAATTTATTTTTTTAAATGTCAGGAATTGTGAAAAACTGAGTTTAAATGTATTTGTCTAAGGTGTATGTAAACTTCCAACTTCAACTGTATATATTTCCACACTGTGAGGTTCGAATAATCCTGTGAAATTGTGAAATTATGATATTGCCCCTTTATTGTAAGAGCTTTTGAAAATACGTTTTGGTGGGAACATCACCAGATGGTAAATGAGTTAATAGACCAATAAGAAAGAGTTCCAAACCTCTCTGCCAATAACAGCTAGTTTTCATTTTTAATTCCCCACTCAGACCCCTCCCAGACAGTCCTAGCAAGATTCTTGCTTGAGAAATGTTTCTTTGCTAAGAAGCTTTTAAATTAAAAAAAATATATATATTTTAAATAGAAACAAGCACAGTAAGGTACTTAATTGTTACCAAGAAATGTTTTGATGTTGACAAAAAAATAACTGCATAACACGTTGTCAAACCTAGATCTCTTGAGGAGAGATTGTATGACTGCTGTTCTTTAAACCTACTCGTTTACTGTAATCATCTGTCTCAGTAATGTGCCATATTGGTGTGTAGTGCCACGAGGCTGGTAGGGAGTGAGGAGTCTGTGATCACAGAGAGACATGGCTACAGCTGAGACTGTCCAAGCCTTGCCTCACCCCGCCCCTGTTTTGCATGTCTCATTTGAATATATTGAGTGGGCCATCTGTAAGCCATTTATCTCATTCAAAAAGCCGTTAGGACTGCTCTCTCCTCCCCCCAGATCCTCCCTCCAGCCCTGTCAACACATACAAATCAACACATGCATTCACACATATGTATGCAAACACACTTATGCACATAAACACAAATAGATGCATGCAGACATACTTGAACAAACAACACACAGATAGTCAGATGCTCCAACCACAAATACAAGCACACACAAGTCTGAGAACGTGGTATATGTGTCTTATCCGTTTCCACCATCCATCCTCCTTCCTACACTCAGAAAAAAGGATTCCAAGCGGGTTCTTCGGCTGACCCAGTAAGAGAATGCCTTTTGGTTCCAGGAAGAGCTCTTTTGGGTTCCATGTAGAACCCTCTGGGGAAAGGGTTCTACATGGAACTCAATAGGGTTCTACCTGGAACCGAAAAGGGTTTTTCAAAGTAGGGCTCTGCAAAGTATTGAATTAATATGATTTCAAATGTTTGTTTTAGTGTGATGTTCCAAATGCCTGTATCGCAAGAATGACGTTTTTTTCTTCTTCCGATTTTATGAACGTTTCTGTATTTTTGGTCTCATCATCATCTGCTTCTATGCTGTTTCAACTCGCTAAGGTTTGGTCCAACTGAATCGGTCTATTCTCCCTCTAATGATATCCTTTTTAATGTCTGAACTCACAAAATGTAGAACAGAGCAGACCCCACTAAAGGGGAGTGTCAACAAACATGATTGTGGAAAATCTTGCGCGGCATTCCGTTACCACGTACCGCTAGCAGCATTTTAGCCACATACTGTTATGTGCTAGTTGTCTAGTCGGTGTTTTATAAATGTGCAATGATCATAAAAATATGCATTTGTATAAGGAATTGGCAACTCGTTCTCATTCGGAGAAATAAACATCTTCTTATCCAGGTTGGTCACTTGATTTCAACACCTAAACAAAGTGAACAAGCTGTGTTGTTCAAACAGTTGGAAACGGACAGGAGGGTGTATTCTTAACAGTTGAACTGTTCTACCTTGTTAGCAAGCAAATAGATCCAAGTTGGCTAGATTTTAAATATAAAGATTAGCTGGCTGCTCAATAGCACATAGGCTTGTGCTTGAGAGATTGTTTATGAGACCTGTTTACGAGACCTGTCAACTCAATATCTATTCCACATTGGTTCAACATAATTTCATTGAAATTACATGGAAACTATGTTGATTCAACCAGTGTGTGCCCAGTGGGATGTTAATTTTCTATAATGCCTGCTACCAGAAGTTGGTCATCATTAGTGGATGTCATGATTCCACCTTCCACTAGAGGGTGGCATAGACTGTCCTAGAGACATTAATGACGCTCAGGTGTGTCCTAATACTCATTATGATTTTCCTGTTAAAAGAGGTGTGTTTTCTGGTTTCCTTTGCAGAAACTTGAATTGTTTACCGTGTGTGTTTGTTTCCTGAGTGAGTTTTTGAGACTTAGTGTTTATTATGCTACTGCGGCTACTGTTTAATTACTACCCACCCCACATGTGGGAGCGTAATCATAGCCTCAAACCAATTAGCATAACGCAGCAGCCATAAATATGCCTAGAAAATGTTCCTATTCATGAAAATCACAAATTAAATATATTGAGACATAGCTTAGCCTTTTGTTAATCACACTGTCATCTCAGATTTTCAAAATATGCTTTACAGCCAAAGCTAGACAGGCATTTGTGTAAGTTTATCATGGCATAATGCTATGCTAGGCTCTGCTACCAGCAGGCAACATTTTCACGAAAATAAGAAAAGCAATCAAATTAAATAATTTACCTTTGAATAACTTTGAATGTTTTCACCCAAGAGACTCCCAGTTAGATAGCAAATGTTCCTTTTTTCCAAAAATATTATTTTTGTAGGCGAAATAGCTCCGTTTGTTCTTCACGTTTAGCTGAGAAATCGACCGAAAAATGCAGTCACTACAACGGCAAACTTTTTTCCAAATTAGCTCCATAATATCGAACAGAAACATGGCAAACGTTGTTTAGAATCTATCCTCAAGGTGTTTTACACATATCTATTCGATAAAATATCCACCGGGACAATTGGTTTCTCATAAGAAGCGATTGGAAAAATGGCTACTTGTGTACTTTATGCAAGATTTTCTGCGGGAGCCATCATGTGACCACTTGCTCAATGTGGTCCCTTACGGCTATTCTTCAACATAAATGCGTAAAAAGACGTCACAATGCTGTAGACACCTTGGGGAATACATAGAAAGTGTAAGCTCATTCGTAACCCATTCACAGCCATTTACGGAGTCATTGGCATGCGGGGCTTTCAAAATATGGTGCACTTCCTGGTTGGATTTTTATCTGGGTTTCGCCTGTAACATCAGTTCTGTTGCACTCACAGACAATATCTTTGCAGTTTTGGAAACGTCAGAGTGTTTTCTATCCAAAGCGGTCAATTGTATGCATAGTCGAGCATCTTGTCGTTACAAAATATAGCGTTTAAAACGGGAACGTTTTTTATCCAAAAATGAAAATACTGCCCCCTAGTTACAAAAGGTTTTAACAGTAAAGCATTTATGTTTATCCTTC